>NW_022436945.1:47015977-47044911 GCF_009761245.1 Sapajus apella
ACATGTACCCCAAAACCTAAAATGCAATAAAATAAATAAATGGGGGGAAAAAAAAGAAATAAACACTATTGATCTTTTGACACGTTTTCTTTTAGCCAGTATTTTAGCTTTCCCTTGCTGCTGCTGAGGGATTTTTATGATTCCTGGAGGTCTACAATCCATTTAACTCCTTTAAGTCCCAGAGTATTATTCCTTATGTGTATAGGCATTTATCTAGTTTTGGCTTAAAGTTACAATTGGCTAAACCTCTTGAGTCTGCCCGTTGACCAAAATTATTAAACAGTTCATGAACAGTTATTTACTTTATAGTCTCTAAGCATTGTGGGGTAACTAATAATAAACTACTAAATTATGTGAATATTTAATAGTGGTAATGACAACTTCAGGCTCTTTCTCTAGAGAAATGCCATACAGATAAAATTCTTTTCCACTTTGTCTATTTCTGGGTGATCTCTAAAGGAGACCATATTTCTGCATTCATGCCTCCCACACTCCTCATGCTAAGGATGGGAAAAGGGGGTCAGTACCTTCTTTGGTTGCCATTACCTCTTTCATATTTCTCTTCTTTTTGTGAAAAGCCACGCTCTTTCGAGACTCTCGTCATCTGGCTCTCCCACCTTCTTTCCCATTTATTTCCAGTGTGAGTGGTTTTCTTGTCATTTTCTTCATTAAAAATCATTCTAGCACCCATCTCATAGCTTTTGTTTCATCATACCCTTAACCTTGTATTCAAGCAGCCATAATTTTAATGTATTTCAGTTCTTTCGCTTAACCATCTCTGGTAGCCTCACCCCTCTGCCATGATTATCCTTGTATTAGTCTGTTCTTATGCTGCTAATAAAGACATATCTGAGATGGCTAATTTATAAAGGAAAGAGGTTTAATTGACTAAGAGTTCCATATGGCTGGGAGACCTCACAATCTTGGTGGAAGATGAAGGAAAAGCAAGGGGACATCTTTCATGGCAGCCGACAAAGAGAGAAAAATGAGAGCCAAGCGAGAGGGAAAACCCATTATAAAACCATCAGATCTCGTGAAACTTGTTCACTTACCAGAACAGTATGGGGAAACTGCCCCCATGATTCAATTATCTCCCATCAGGTCCCTTCCACAACACATGGGAATTATGCGAGCTACAATTCAAGATGAGATTTGGGTGGGAACACAACCAAACCTTATCAATCATAAATCTCATTATCACCAGATATTTTAATTTTCAAAACCACAAAAATCAGCACTTTCTGCCGTCAGATGCCTATTCTTCTAACTTGTTTTCTCAGACATCTTCATAATGTCAATATTGTCAATACAATGATTTTCTTCCTTACCTGTGTTTGGTTCTGGGTCATCCTTTTTCTTATAGTCTTGCAAGTACTCTCAGAAACCTTGCTTTTTATTATTCCTCAATCACACCAGCCTGGCAAGATGCCTTCCTCTGTGTCAAAAGTGACATGTTGGAAGGAATCTGGCCAGTTCAGGCTCTGGTCCTCTCTCATGCTTACTAGCTGTATAACCTGTGGCAAGTCACTTCTTTAATTTAGGCTGTAAATAAATTGTGGTGTTTGGACTAGGTCATCATATTCTAAAATATAATAGATACAAGACCCAGATGTTACATGAAAAAAAAGTTCCACAGTCAGATGAGTTTGGCAAACACAGCATATTATTTCTTCTTGTAAATTCATAGTGCATAATATCTTAAAGACTGTGAATTCCTACAGAGGGAAAAATGATTTAACATTGTTTATCCTTGCATTTCTCAACCTATTTGACTACTGAGCCTTTCACCCTGCAAAATTCATTTCTGCAGAACTTGGATTCAGTTACAAACACTTTGGGAAATACTGGGCCATATTATCTTTAGCATTATTTACTTATCATTTTTAATTTCATGATTTTATAACTTCCCTTAATGTCCTTGTTTAGTTACTCTGAATGTCTGTGATAGGTATACTTCAGCATCTCCATAATTCAATGAGATGGATTTATGCAGCATATCACCCACAAGTAAAATAATGAAATAGTGCATTGATAGTGGTCCTTTTAAAAGAAGAATTCTCTTCAGATCAGCAGTATTTTATCTGCTATGTGAGATAGAAGGAGAGAAACAATTGCTATGATTTATTAACTGTGGTGTGGCAAGTAATTCCTTATTCTATAGGCATTGCTCAGTGAAAAAGAAGATTTCTTTAAGACCTTCCTTCAAAGTCACTTGAATGAAAAGTAGATACATTTTTTTTTGCAACTGCATATATATAAGAATTGCCAACAGTTGCTTTGCATAATTTAGTGATTCTGATAGGCTGCCCGAGTAAAGTACAAGTTAAACAGATGCACGCAAGTACAGGATTGTAAAGTTCAGAGGAAATGCAAACTTGATTAACAAAAGTCACTGTCAGAGACTAATTGTAATTCTGCAGCATATGAATCCTTGAATAATGTCCCCTAAAAGGTCAGCCAAAGTCCTGCTTCTGTCTACTATTCCCTTGAAGAGAATTTTCAAATTTAGGTATTTCCTGGCGTCATGAAAGTCAAGAAAGCTATAAGACTTTTTTTTTTTTCTTTTAAAGTTTCTTTTACAAGTTAAAACAATGTGAGATTGGTGAGAATGATAATTGTGCATGTCCTGGTCATTAAGTAATAAAAAGATGTATCATTGAATGAAGTGAACTAAGTGTACTACATGTGAATCATAGCTCTATAGATTGCATACATCTCTTTTGCTTGTTTACTGGATTCATTGTCTTAAATTTTATTTATTAATTATTTATTTTTGAGACACCCCCTCTTGTTGCCCAGGCTGGAGTGCAATGGCACAATCTCTGCTCACTGCAACCTCCTACTCCCAGGTTCAAGCGATTCTCCTGCCTCAGCCTCCAAAGTAGCTGAGATTACAGGTGTCTACCACCACGTGTGGATAATTTTTTATTTATCAGTAGAGATGGGGTTTCACCATGTTGGTCAGTCTGCTCTCGAACTCCTGACCTCAAGTGATCCACCTGCCTTGGTCTACCAAAGTGCTGATAACACAGGCATGAGCCATCGTGCCCGGCCTTAAATATATTTTTAAAAAATATTTTAAAATTTGACCTTTAAAAGTATTATATGTTATTATATTAAAGATCCATGCCAATGTTATTAGTTATAGACTTAAAATAATTATGTTGGTTTTATTATAAATATGGGATATAATTTCCAAAGAGCATAACAAAAATAATGAATTAGCACTTAGACGTTTTTCTAGCAATGATTAAATGATTGCTTCAATAGTGCAATTTTTCAACTCTACATAATTAATGACTCTGAATAAGCAATTAAATTATTTAATTTTGATAACTGTTATGATTAAATAATTACATATTTTGTTATTTCTTAATATTATTTGTTTTCTTGGTTGTGATGTTGATTGAATTCTCAACTGATTTTTGTTTTATAGAAAATGTTTTGTAAGTCAAACAAAAAGCTCATGTTAATAGCAAAAATTCTATGATTATTGCATGGGCAAGAATAAAAACTGTGGTCTTTACAAGAGAAAAAATAAAAAGAAAAATGACTAAAGATGGTAGCACATGACTATTATCCCAGTTAGTCTGAAGGCTGAGACAGCAGGATTACATTAGCCCAGGAACCCGGCAGTTTGAGGCTGAAGTAAGCCACGGTTATGCCACTGGACTGCAGCCTGGGCCACAGAGCCGCACCTGCCTCAAAAAAACAAACAAACAAAAAAGAGCTAAGGTGAATCTGAATTGTGTTAATAGTTCATATTTTCCAGAATAAGTCAGTTATGATGTGTTGGACAGAAAGGAATTTAAAAAGTTAGTACCATTTTTAGAGGTCTTAATTATGAAAAACTGTGACTGTGAGGTTCCAAACTGTGTCACAAAAAGAAATATTAGCCTAAGGAAGAGACTACGTGAGGGGGCATGATAGCTTTGCATAGACGTTAGCAGATGCCATAGTCTGTGCTCTCACTATTAGAGCTTCCTGTAAGTGTCTAGAATGTTAGAGTTAAAACGACTTTCCTAGCACCTTAAATTACATACAGTGAGTGTGTTCAGAACCTTAAGTGTCTCCACTGGAATGTGACACTTACCCTAGATGGGCAAAGATAATTGTTTTAAACCTTTTATATGCCTTTTATTATGCCAAAAAGAAAATTTCTGGCATTAGGAAAATAAAAAATAAAAAAGAGGCATAGTTACTTTTTTTTCCTGCTACTAAGTGGTGAGGCATATTAAATTTGATTCCCTCCAGCAACTAAGTCAGTTCCTAGGGCTATAGGAAGGTGCATTAGCTCTTTCATGGCAGCAGGTATCATTCGATGCATTATGGATATAATAGAGCACATTGTGTTTTTAACACACCATTCTAGTATTCAGTACGTGACTCATGACTACTTAGAAGGGTGTTTTGAACTATGTTCCTACAGTATGATGGCTAAATTCACCAAATTGAAGAAAGAAAATGCAATGTATGCCTGTGTTAACCTCCCCTGATCCCATATTTAAAGTCTCTGGAAAGTAATGACTCAGTTGAAATGAAAGGATCTATCGCAGGGCTTTGCTTTTTATAAAGCTGGACCCTGGAAAATCTTGCATTTTCTGTGAGAAAAAATGTTGAAGTCTTGTACTGTGCTCAAAACCAGAATCAAAAGAGAAGGATGAATCAGTATGATCCTTTTTCATTTACTCATATTTTGTACATTTTATATCTTGAGAATTTGCATTTATCTTACCACAGCAAAATAAAAAGTCAGGTTGAGATCATTGTTAAAAATATTATTAGAAAATGTCTATCTTTATTCTTTCTGAAACTGTCTAAAAAGACCATATTCACATTTTTTCTTCTCATTTCTTTTTTTATTAATTAAATTAGTTTAATAAACAATATTAAATTAATTGTAATTTTCCCCCCATTTATTTATTTTATTGCATTTTAGGTTTTGGGGTACATGTGAAGAACATGCAAGATTGTTGCATAGGTACACACGTGGCAGTGTGATTTGCAGCCTTCCTCCCCTTATTCCACCCTTAGTGAATCATTTCTTGTTCATCATGTATTAAAGGCAGACAAGGTGACTTGTTAATGTTTCCTCATCATCTAAAACCAGAGAGTACCGTACCTTGGATAATTTTAGCACTTTTCCAAACTTATGAGATAAACAATATTATTGGAAAAAATAAAACACAGATTACCAAAAGGAAGAAACTATATCAAATCAAACCCCCAAACCCAGAGACAGACTTTCTTTATTCTTATGTGCACATAAAAATGTTTTAATCAAAATGATCATGATTATTTTCTTTGTAGTTGATGCATTATTTTGATTATGCTTAAGGCACATACATTGAAATAATCAGCAGGATAACTTTTGAATGTGTATTGAGACATTTGTTAATCTTTCTCTTTATTTAAGAAAAAAATCAGTGTGCCTTTTTAACATTCTGTAATTATTCTTCCGTGAATACTTCAATGAGATCATGTAATAAATGTTCTTTATTATTGCAAAGCAGAGTTGTGGAAAACAACATGGCATATTCAAATGAGTATCCTAATAGTAGTGCCAGAAAAAAATGTATAAACTTAACATACATTAACCAAACTTACTTTCTTTGGAAGGTGGAAGCATAATTCTCAAATTACATTTTTACAAGACAGAATTAAGGTTATTTAATTGGTGAAAATAAATTTCTGCAATACAGCAAGCCTGAATGTGAGAAGAGGACTTGTCAAAGGTATAAAATATGGTTGATATGATAATGTATTTAAATACCTTAGTAAATCATGACTATACCATTTTATTAGACATTGTTTCATAAACTGGAAGACCTGGCAATCTGATAAATCTGCCTTTTAATATTCAGTGGTTAATATTTTAAATAAATTATTTCGTTGTCTTTTACTGCAATAGTTAGCTAAATCTGTCTTGAGGGATGTGGAAATCTGAAGTCGTGCCAAAGAAATAATACAAGTGAAGTAAAGAATCCTGGACTTGGACCTAAAAAGTTAAAACTATTATTTTAACTGAGTTTTTTGGTGTATTTTCAGAAGATTGAATATAGCAGTTAAGGGGATGGTGGATAGTTATTTAAGATAAATATATTTAATTTAACTGCCTTAAAAAGTTTATTTTAATCCTAATAGTTAAGAACCAGTTATTATTGAAGAAGTAAATAGTGTTTATATGATAAGTTACATGTATAAAACGGGCAGGACTAGTTTTAAAAATAACAGAACATTTTGAATCATATGAAGTCGCAAAATTTCATGACACCTAGACTTTTATTTTGGTGTTCAGAGATGTGTCCCATCAATATGTGGATTTATTTCCTTCATAATTTTCAACATTTAAAAAGTGTTCTCTGAATAGCAGATAATAGTAATTTTTAAATATTTTCATTCTACTGAGAACTACTGTATGTTTTTTACTTTAAAGGAATTATTTGGTCATTATTTTTCTGTGAATTATTTTACAAAATATAACAGCTCATTAATAATCCGTGGTTATTTTAGCAATAAATCTTTTTCCTAAGGTGCTGCACCATGATTCTCTGTATAAAGCTTAAAACAGTAGGTTTTAACATAGTATGTTTTAACATAGGTTAAAACAGTATCCCTTTATAAACGTTGATCAAGTCCAAACTCCTGGTTGCACTGTTGCAGATAAGACTGTAGATGCTTGCCTCCTTTACTGCCTGTTAAATAGCATCCTATTAGTACCTGTATTGTAGATTGTAGTGAAGATTAAATAAAATAATGCTCAATAAATAGTGGCACCTTTACATAAAGTAAGCACTCAGTAACTGTTAGATGTTATTATTTTCCATTAAGCTGTGGAGTCTATAAAGCCGCCTTCTCTGTGATATTTACCCCTGGCTCCTAAAATTGTGCCTCGCCATGGTAAATATTTGTTAAATGAATGCATATTTCATGAATGGCATGTTCATACCTTGTTCTTACTTGTTTTTGAGTTAGCCACTGAATATATAAACATGCATTAATTCTTTCATTTATTCTACAAATACTCACTGAATAATCACTCAGAACAAGAACACTATCTGAGGTTATCATCTGGCCAGTGATATATTTCATTACTTGAAAGTTTATTAATTTCCTAAATATATATTGAATTGTTTCTAAGGACTAGGTGATGTAGATGATAATGCAGATTGAAAGCAGGGAAACAAGTTCAAACATGTTGCTGGTATCAGATAAAGTAATTTGCGGTCCTGATATCCTTGATCATAAATCCATGTATGTTAAGACTTTAAGTAAATATAGTACAGGCATTCTTGTCCATTTTGGTCTTTGAATTCTGTACAGAGGAATAATTATGAAATAGAGAGTATAACTTTAATGAAAAGATATGCCTCCCAAAAGCATTCTGATGGAGGTGTTGTTTTTTTTTTTTTTTTTTTTTTTCTTTTCTTGTCTGGGTGAAATGTAGACCTTGATAAAAATTGTATTCTCAGGAGTGTGATTTTTTTTTTTTTGAGACAGAGTTTCACTCTTGATGCCCAGGCTGGTGTGCAATGGCACACTCTCAGCTCACCACAACCTCCTTCTCCCAGGTTCAAGCAATTCTCCTGTTTGAATCTCCCAAGTAGCTGGGATTACAGGAATGTGCCACCATGCCGTGCTAATTTTGTATTTTAGTAGAGATGGGTTTCTCCATGTTGATCAAGCTGGTCTCAAATTCCCTACCTCAGGTCATCTGCCCAACTCGGCCTCCCAGAGTGCTGGGATTACAGGTGTGAGCCAGGATGCCTGGAAAGGAGCGTAAATTTAAGAGCAGTAATACAGTGCTCTTTATGTTATTCCCAATTAGAGACATACCTTACTTTATTGTACGTCACTTTATTGCACTTCATAGATACCAGGATTTTTACAAATTGAAGATTTAAAACAACCCTGCATTGAACAAATCTTTTTTGTGCCAAGCAAGTCTCTTGGTGCCATTTTTTTCAGTGGCAGATACACATTTTATGTCCTTATGTCACATTTTGGTAATTCCTACAATATTTCAAACTTTAAAATTATAATCTATTAGAATGATCTGTGATCAGTTATCTTTAATGTTACTGCTATTATTGCTTTGGGCATGATGAACTGTGCCCAGAAAACACAGCAGTGAACTTATTTGATAAAGGTATGCATGTCCTGGTTGCTCTTCAAGCTGGCTGTGTTATGTCATCTGTTTTTTCTCCTGCTCTATACCCTGAAACACAACAGTTTGAAATTACACCAATTAATAACCTACAATGATCTCTAAGCATTGAAGTGAAAGGAAGAGTTGCACCTCACTTGAAATCAAAAGCTAGAAATGATTAAGCTTAGTGAGGAAGGTGTATCAAAGGTGAGATAGGCTGAAAGCTAGGACTTTTGTCCCAGTTAGCCAACTTTTGAATGCAAAGGAAAAGTTCTTGAAGGAAATTAAAAGTACGAGTCTAGTGGACACATGAATGATAAGGAGGAAAACAGCCTTTTTGCTGACATGAAGAAAGTTTTAGTGGTCTGGATAGAAAATCAAGCCAGCCACAATATTCCCTTAAACCAAAGCCTAATCCAGAGAAAGGCTCTCACTGTGTTCAGTTCTGTGAAAGCCGAGAGAGGTGAAGAAGCTGTAGAAGAACACTTTGAAATTACCAGCAATTGGTTCATGAGGTTTAAGGAAAGAAGCCATCTCCATAACATAAAAGTACAAGGTGAAGTAGCAAGTTCTGATGTAGAAGCTATAGTAAGTTATCCAGGAGATCTAGCCAATATTATTGATGAAGGTGGCTACACAAAACAATATATTTTTCAATGTACATCACAGCCTGCTATTGGAAGAAGATGCTATCTAAGACTTTCATAGTTAGAGAGGAAATTTTAGTGCCTGGCTTCAAAGCTTAAGGGACAAGTTGACTTTCTCATTGGGGCTAACGCAGCTGGTGTCTTTAAGTTGAGCCAGTCCTCACTTATCACTCCCAACATTCTAGGGTCCTTAAGAATTATGCTAAATCTTCCAACATTCTAAGGTCTTTAGGAATTATGCTACTCTACCTGTGCTCTATAAATGGAATAAGCAAAGCTTGGATGACAGCATATCTGTTTGTAGCATGGTTTACTGAATATTTTCAGCCCACTGTTGAGACCTACTGCTCAAGAAAAAAAAAAAAATCCTTTTAAAATACTGACAATGCACCCAGTCACCCAAGAGCTCTGATGGAGGTGTGCAAGAGGATTCATGTTCTTTTCATATGGTTGCTAATGCAACATCCATTCTGCAGCCCATGGGTCAATTGAAGTGCAGTAATTTCAATTTCCAAGTGTAATTATTTAAGAAATAAAATTTCTTAAATAATTACCCAGACAGTAATTCTTCTGATGGACTCAGGCAAAGCAAACTGAAAAGCTTCTAGAGAGTATTTACCATTCTAGATGCCACTAGGAAAATTTTGGATTCTTGGGGGAAAGTCAAAATGTTAGCATTAACAGGAATTTGGAGGAAATTGATTCCAACCCTCATGGATGACTTTGAGGGACTCAACACTTCAGTGGAGGAAGTAACTGCAAATGGAGTAGCAATAGCAGGAGAATTGGAGTGACCAATAGAGACTGAAGATGTTACTGATTTGCTACAATCTCCACCAGCCAAAAGATTATAACTTGCTGAAGGCCCAGATGATTGTTAGCATTTTTTAAAGCAATAAACTCAGAAGTGTTAGCACTTTTAGAATCTATTTTTAAATTACGCATTTTTTTTTTTTAGAAATAATTCTATTGTCTACTCGATAGACTACAGTAAGCATGACCTTTTTCTTTCTTCTTTCTTTTTTATTTTGAGATGGAATCTCATTCTTTCACTCAAGCTGGAGGGCAGTGGTGTGATCTCAGCTCACTGTAACCTCATCTCCCAATTTCAAATGATTCTCCTGCCTCAGCTTCCCAAGTAGCCAAGATTACAGGCTTGCACCACCACCCCTGGATAATTTTTATATTGTTAATAGAGATGGGGTTTCACCATGTTGGCCAGGTTGGTCTTGAACTCCTGACCTCAGGTGGTCTGCCTGCCTCAGCTTCCCAAAATGCTGGGATTACGATGTGGAGCTAAAACGTAACTTTTATATGTACTATGAAACCAAAAAAAATTTGTGACTCATGTTATCACAACATTCACTCGATTGTGGTGGTCTGGAACCTAACCTGCAATATCTCTGAGTCATGAATATACTACTTTTGTAGTAGGTTCATGCAAGAGTAATTGCAGCTTTTCCATTACTTTCAGTGGCAACAACCACAATTACTTTTGCACCAACCTAATACATCTAATGATTAGAGTGACAGATATGAATTGAAAATATTCCAAGCCTGCTAATATCCAAACTTGCAGTTCAGTATGAATAGAAAGGAGCTTAGTCTTCACATCTATTTGGCCCCATCTTTGAAAATTCTATGAAAGGAATATTTTTGGCTCAGTTACTGTATCTTATAGATACAGGTCCAAGAACCTACCAGAAGGAGGAGTTTGCTGTTGCTCTCAGCAAAGCGATCCAGGTGGTTTGTATTGTCCTTTATTTGTGTGCTATTTTGAATAAGTAAATAAATAAGTCTGTATTTTTACATATAAATATGTAGGTACACATATATTTATGTGTGTGTACATATGTATATAGTGTGTGTTTTATCACAATATTCACTTTATTGTGAATATATGCATTTTATATACATATAAACACACACATACATTTTATACTCTTTATATTTTTTAAGACATTTTAGTTTTATGTTAACAGTTTTTTTCCATGGAATACATATTTTAAAAGCTCATTTAGTTATTTAGAGATTTGTACAGATGTGGTTTTAAAAATACAAATGTGTAAAAAGGCTATTAGTCTGTTCTCTCTTTTGTCTAAAAGAGGTGTCTTAATAGGTATCCCTTGTAGCTGGGACCTATAGACATGCCACACCACACCTAGATAATGGTCTTTTTTTTTCCATTTTTTTTTTTCAATTTTGTTTTGTAGAAACAAGGTCTCACTATATTGCCCAGGCCAGTCCCGAACTCCTGGCTGGGCTCAAGTGATCCTCCTGGCTTGTCCTCCCAAACTGCTGGGATTACAGGCATGAGTTGCTGTACCAGTCTTAAGTATAATTTATTTTAAAATATTTCAGCTTCTACTCACCCCCATATAAATGAAGCAAATAGGGAAAAATTTTAGCAATTTTTATGTGTAGATAATGGGCATAAATATGGCTTTTATCTCCACTTTTAAAATTTGAATTAAATAATAAAATTTACCATACAGTTTCCCTTCTTTCTGATATCACAGATGGATTTAATACTTTCATTTTCATTTTTCTATGTGTACCCTACAGCTAGCAGTGCTTTGTACTTATTTCTCTCCTTTCAGGAAAACATCATCTATAAATAAAAAATCTAATACCAAACTTTTACTGATTGCCTACTATGTGCCATGTATCACCTAAGTGATCGACTTGTTGTATAAACTTAATCTTCACAACACCCCAATTAAATAGTTAATAGTATAATCCTATTTTATAGAGTAACAAACTGAGATACAGATAAATTAAATGGCTTGTCCTAGTTTTCACGATTAATAATTGAAAGATCAGGGATGGAATCCTTTGCAATCTAGTTATGCTGTTCATGTTATTAATCAATATACTATATTGCTACTATAAGACAGTTTATTTCAAATACATGTGAGTTATCCATATACAACAGTACATTACACAATGGACATCCACATATATAGATTGTTTAAAAAATATGTTAAGGCAATACAGGAATAAAATAAAGGTTAAAAATGAGAAGAAATGTTAATGGCTGAGGTTGCTTAGTACGGAAATGGTGTATGATCAAAGCAACGTATATTTTATACTTCATATAAAGTCCTTTATTACTCATAGATAAGACTTCGTGTGTGTGTGTGTGTGTGTGTGTGTGTGTGTGTGTGTGTGTGTGTGCTTTAGTGACCCAAATAAAATACAGACATTGAACTCCAACTCAGTAAGCTATTGTAAGATACATAAAATTTTCAAAATTATTAATCAGGAAGGTGAATAATCTGCCCATTACCTCTGGGTTCAGAGAGGCCAGGACAGTGAGTTCTGAAGAAATTAGCATGATTTATTAGTAGTTCCAAGTCGTATCCATTTCAATTTATCAGCATGACCTTGCCAAGTCTCTTTAAAAAACTTCTAGTGTTCACCTTGGGTCTTTATTCTGCCTTGGTTTGAACAGTGGTACAGTTTTGTGGCCTTTTTTTCTCGTTTTAGTTTATAGTTGCTACAGCAGGTCAGTATCTGGTTTCAGCTTTCCTTTAGTCACAGTCTGAGTTGATTGGAATATTTATGGTCAATGGACCAGAATAATTTGTCCTTGGTCCTTCACTGAAGTCCTTAAAAGTAGCAATACAAAGACTAGGTTTATTTGATGAAAATAGGAGCAGAGGCCTCTTATTCGAGGACCAGTTCCTTAACTATCTGGTGGGTGATGTTACACAAGACATTTAACTAGGGTTCAAGATTCTTGTCTTAAAATTTGGCAAAATTAGATCTACTCTGCTGTGTAGAAATGTTGTCAGGGTCAAGTAAAACAAAATATTTTAATAACTCTCACATCTGATCGTATTATATTATTGTGACTGATTTTTGTTAATATTCTTGTGTCAATTTTACTTTAAACCTCTTCTGAAACACCTTTCTCTCAAAGGTAATATATCTTATTCTCAGAATATATGTTACGTGTATCTATAGTTCATCTTTTGGGTAATTTCTCAATACTTAATAGTAATGCATTATTCACTTCATGGAGATAGTTGACTCCTACTATCTGTAAGTACAACTATTGCTCTTGGTCCAAAAGCATTTTCTAAGTTCTCAGGTAATGGAGCATATCAAAATATGGAAACTTGTTTACCTATCTTTCTAAATGTAGCCATTTGAAAATTAAAGTGGATATTTCTAATCTGTAGCAGACATGTGACAGAGCCCTTTAGATCCAAGCCTGTTTAAATAATACACCTTGGCAGTTACAGCAAACATTGACCCACTCTCTCTGTAAAATATGTAGATATTGTTTAGTTGTTGAACATTTCACCTCTTGGCACAGCTATGTAAAGCTTCCTATGGAAATTACAGATCTAGCACAGTAGAAAAGAAATGGCAGTTTTTCAATAAATGCTTAATAAATGGTTGAAGAATAAAGTTTATATTTTAAGGATAGACTTTTGGCTTCACAGACAATATTCATATTTTTAAAGTGTAATCTTGAAGTTCTTAATGTGTTAATATGATTCCAATTATTAATTTAAATTATAGTAATAATTTAATAGTTTATAACTTATTTGATCCATAGCCATATATGGTAGGGATGCTGTTTCTGTAGGAAAACTGACATTTAACACTTATACATAGAATGCAACATTTATGACTGGTGGAAATGATACAAATTTGACTACACCTTTGTTTCTTTCATTTGTGATAAATCCCTTTATATTCACCTCTTTTCTTTCTTACCTAAGACTTTAAGAAGAACATAAAAGCTTTTGCTACCACTTACTCAGATTAAACATCTACTAATATTCTCATTGGTGTCTAGTTAAGGTTATAGATTCTAACGTAAACATGATTTTGGAAAAAGGGTACATTTAAGCCTTAAGAAATCTGTTATGCAAGATTTGATTTATTCTTTTCTACAAAATACTTAAGGCTACATTAGATGCACTGTCTAGGGGTACATCATTAGTGAAATGGAACACTGTTTTGTTAATTCAATAAAAAATGATTCTACATATTAAGAAAAAAATTTATTTCTTCTCAAAGAGAAAAAAATTAGTTATCTAACTAATGATCATATACAACAGCTTTTTTCATTTCCATAATACTAATTATAGTTTTAATTTCATTTTTGTAAGCATTTTGTAATATGTGTAAGCACTCTGTAATACTGTAGTGAAGCAAACACATGCATTCTATGGAATATTTGACAAGGTCATTGCATTAAATAGCTTCTTCAGCGTTTACTTCTTAATTTTATTTGCTTGGTTTGATTTAAATTAAGAAGAAACATTAAAATTTTCCATGCAGTTACTTGTCATAAAGAAAACGGCTTGGAAATACATTTTATCATTTATCATAGAGAGGACAAAGGTAAGTGTAAGAAACCCCACAAAAATAACCATGACTGCAAAGTCCTGGCATTGAAAGTTCTGTTTCTTTTTGTTTGACACAACTAGTCAAAACATCAGGCACTTTTTCCTCCCTGAATACTTTCAGGCTGTTTTCTCAGTGTACTCATTGGTGTTTGCCAACTTGCTGATGTAATTTACTGACAAAATAGGGTACTTTATATATTTTTTTTTCAGTAAAATGTTGGTCAAATTGTATGTGCGAAATGACTCAACAAGTCAATTAAAGTGTCATTAGTTTTAAATTCTGTCCCCATATATTCAGTTCATTAACATTAAGGATTTTAAAGTTTATTTTTTAATGTCAATGTGGGGAAAGTAATGAACCATAGCCTTACTTTTATCAGTTACATTTTCTGATTTTACAGTATGAATGTACTAAATTAATTCTTGTTGATTAATATATGTTTTGATTCACATATGATGTCAATTAACATAGTATTTCAGAATAAGAAAACTATTTTCTGCAGGGTTGAATTCCAGTATAATTATAATTAAATAATGTAGTATAATTTTTTGAGTTATAAATTGTAGGATAATAGTAGAGCATGTTGGTATTTTTTATAGTCATATTAATGTATGTCTATTAAGGAATAAATACAACAAAGAGGAAAATAAGAAATTTGTACTTGCAAGTTCATTAAATTCTAAAATATTTAATGTATATTAGTTTACCTATTTTTACAGGTATTTTAAAATACATAGTCATTAAAAATATTTCTACCTTGGTTTCCTGCTTTCTTTTTACACTGTATTATAAGTATTTTAAAGACTACGTTACATTTTTTTATATTGACTGTGGTTTGATTTATGCATCAAGAGCCAATTTTTGTAGCAATTTCATTTTAGTAACTGGTCAAATTTGGCCTCCGTGAAAATATACAGATGTAAAATCTTTTTTGACACACATAAAAGTTATCTGCAACCAATAAACATTTTAAAAAATATGAAAAAAAAAAACAAAATGCTAAGTATCCAAGAAGATAAGGTTTACTATATTTAAAATGGAACATTTCTATGAAAAAAAATGTCTAAAATAAATCACAAACAGACACCGACTTATATGAAGGAAACTTTAAGGTTTAAGAAACAGTACAGTCGGTGTTCAAGGTACAGACCTTTGAAGTAGAATGATTAATTATGAAAAATTTACTTAGCTTCCGTATTCTTTTCGGGAGTTGCAAGTAGTTAGGAGGGTGAAAGTTGCTGATCAGATATTTCTCCTTTCTTCATCTTTTAAACACATTGCCATCAGGCTTTAGTCTTAACCATTTTACCAAAGCTGTTTTTTTTTTAAATATTCATGTTGTCAAATTCAAAGTTTAATTCGTTCCCATTTTACTTTATTTCTTAATATAAACTACTGGTCACCTATAATCTGTTCTGAACACAGAAGCCAGAATGATCATTTTTAAATATAAATTGTATCATGTTACTCCTCTGCTCAGAATGTTATAGAGGGTTTCTGCTCATGAAAGCAGGCTGTGGATGTCTTCTTGAAAATCTGTTTTCAACTGTCTTTTCGGTCATCCCACTTTCCTTGAATTTTTCTGGCATCTCCCTTAGTTTTCTTCAGTGATTTCTTATGATCATCCTCTAATTTACAGATTTTGGAGATTCTCAAAGCTCAGTCTGGGATTCTCTTCTGTTTTCTGTCTACATTTACTTCCTTGGTAGTATCATCTACTTTAGCATTGTATATGATTTAAATGCTCATTATTTCCAAATTTTTATCTCTAGCCCAAATGTTCTACTCTAGACTCATGTATATAGCTACTTTCTCAAATGTTCCCTAGGATTTTTGATAGGCATGATTTTGATAGGATTTTTGATAGGCGCTTCTAACTAATATACTCTAGACTCATGTATATAGCTAATTTCTCAAACATCTGCATTAGGATTTTTGATAGGCGCGTCCAACTAATATGTCCAAAGCTAAACTTCTACTCTCCACCCACACCCCTAAAATGTCTTTATTTATTTTATTTTTGAGCTTTGACGGTCTCAGAAATGACAACTCCTTTCTTTCATTTGCAAAAGTCAAAAACATTGACTTCTCCCTCTCATATATCACATATACCATCCATAAGCAAATCCTCTACCTTCTGCCTTATAAACATTGAGAAATTCAACTACTACTCACTGCTTATGCTGCTAATACTCTGCAACCAAACCATTCTTATTACTCACCTGGATTATTGTGAATCTTTCTAACTAGTTGGCCTGGCTGCCTGTAATCTGTTCTCAACACAGAAGCCAGATGATCACTTTAAAATGTAACTTGTATCATGTTACTCCTCTGCTCAGAATCTTATAGTGGGTTTCTGCTCATGAAATAAAAGCTAGCCTATGAATAATAGCCCACGTACTTCTACCAGAATTAGGATTTAGCACCTTGTTAGCTGTCGGATCCCTCCTACCTTTCTTCTCCTCCCTCACTCTGCAGCTGCCCATTAGCCTCCTTGTTGCTATTTAAATCCCTTTTAGCTCTAGCCTGAGGGCCTTTGCACTTGTTTCTTCTGCCAGAAATGCTCTGAACTCCTCCTTTTGTCGGTTTCTACATAGCTTGACACCAGTTAACATTAAGGTTTTTACTCAAATTTTACCTTCTCAATGAAATCATCTTTAGTCATACTATGTAAAATTGTACATAGTATGAAAAATTTCACCTTTATCACTGCACACTGAATTGTACCTTGTATTTTACTTTTTTGTCACGTTTTGTTATTGTGGTAAACTCCACAAAGTTGGGGATATTTGTTTTGTTCGTTGCTTTATTCCCAGTACTTATAAAAATGCCTAGCACATAGAAACAGCTCAATACATTTGTTGAATTAATTAAATATTCATTGAATGAATGAATTTTAAATCACATAGTATACATATTCAGCTCATAGGAAGCAATATTATGATGATGTTATTGATTTTATTATTCTATATAGTGGTATGTATAGTACTGATTAGTCTTTATCTGTAGTATTAATTTTTCAGCTGATGTTTCATCGCAATTGCATTTCTATGGAAGAAAATGTCTTCTAAATTACCTATTGCTACACTCCTATTAGTGGAGAGAGACATCAGAGTGAGGGCATTTCTTTCTCTCATTCAATAAAATATATGAGAATTAGGACACAGCAGAGATTTCTCAGGGAGATCTCAGAAGAGAATAATCTGTGCTTGATGTGGACATAGGAGCTAGACAATTTCATGCTGTTATCTTCAGGATCTTAAATATTTCTGAGATAACTTTGACTATTAAAGCCAAACTAATGTAAAAGGAGCTATTTTTTAGAGGTAGGAGTTCTAAAAGTGACCAAAATCATTCGAAAAGATGATATATGAAAAATGTCTAAAGATGTTGAGATTATACAGCCTTAAGAAAAGTCGAGAAATGTCAGTCTTCAAGTGTATGTCAGATGGCACTGGTCAAATAGTTTCTACAGCTACCAAAAAGAGAATAAAGGAAGTTACTCAGTGGTCTTTGGCTCAAATTTTTTAAATTTCCTCCAAGTGATAGTTGTTAAACCTAAGATATGTTATTTAATAAAATCTTTTCTTTTAATCTTTCATGGTAGTATAAAAATAAAATAAAACCTCTTTCCTAGAATGAGTTAATAAACTAAGAGGGACTTGGATTTTAGATGCATAAACAGAGCTGCTGAATGCAACATTTTTCAATGAAATTTTAACAAAAACAAGTAGGGCTAAAATCCATTAGACATTTATTGAGCATCTGTTTGTCATATACCACATATAACATTTTTTTTGTGTATGGTGTACTTTCAAATAGCCTTCCTCTAAAGGATAATAATGTCATATAAACAATAGCAGTAATAATAGCAACTGAAATTTATGTATCACATTATTTAAGTAAGCGCGTGTCTGTATTGTCTCACTTAGTCTTCAAAACAATACTGTGAGGTAGATACTATTTTTATGTGTGTATTGCCAGTGAAGAAACTGAGGCTAGGAGGTTATGCAACCCACAAAACTCTATTAATCTAATAAGTATGGAGATGTAATTAGGAGCACTTGTGGTTCACTTCAGACCCTGTGCTCCTAACCCCAGTGTTGTTCTTTCTGACAGGTGCTAGAATGTTTTGTGATGAGCATGCTATCAGCTGCGTGGGCTTGAATCCTTTAGCAGCCCTTTGATTTCCTGTGACTTTCTAAATGTCTGTAGCTCTCATTTCTTACATTTATAAAGTGGGTGTAATAATAATAATTATATCATCTGTGAGATGATTTCTGTGTAGAAAACAGTGTTAATATGCATTAAGTGTAAGCTGTCAGAGAAGAATAACAACATCATGAGAGGGAAGCTTTGATTTGACTCAGATTACATGATTGTAAAAAGCATCATTGAAATATCTGCTTTTAAGTTGAGTGTTAAAGTTTAAGTAACATTATACTAGTCAAAGAAAATAAAGAGTAAAATGAGGTACTTTAAGTGTATGGTCTTTGGGGTTAGATAGGTTTGATTTCTAGTTCAGGCCTTGTCAATTACAAATTAGTTCCTAGGCCTCCACAGCTACATCTTGAATTCAGGGCAGTAATAATGTCCACTTTCACAATGTTGTGAAGATTAGATGAGTCACTGTATGCAAAGGGCTAAGAGTGGTATGTGGCATACAATAAAGGCGGCTATTTTTGTTGTGAATTATCTGTATTTAAGACAAATACTCCAGAAGCAATGAACATTAAGACTTGAAAGAAAAAGAATAGGTGATGGTGAAGATTGTGAAATATTTTTGTCAATTAATATTAGCAAAAAGTGTTTAAAATGTAAAGATATCAGAGTTTTGTGTTTTTTAAATAAATAAGCATAAAGTATAAAACATGTATACTCAATTATAAAATTGAAGAAAAATGACTAGAAACAAAGAAGGTGTAGAATTATGAGCTTTAGTATAGAAATTATCTGAGGAAGCCTATTTTCTTTATGATACAATCATTTGCATATATATATTTAAATTGAAACAGAGTCTTGCTCTGTCACCCAGGCTGGAGTGCAGTGGCATGATCTCTGCTCACTGCAACTTTCACCTCCTGGGTTCATGCGATTCTCCTACCTCAGCCTCTCGAGTAGCTGAGACTACAGGCATCACATTTAGCTAATTTTTGTATTTTTAGTAGTGATGGGGTTTCACTATGTTGGCCAGGCTAGTCTTGAACTCCTGACCTCAAGTGATCCCCCTTCCTTGGCCTCCCAAAGTGCTGGGATTATAGGCATGAGTCATGGCACCCAGACTGATATGATCATGTATTTGAAAATTATGTACATATAATATATATGTATATGTACACACACATTTGCTCCTTGAATAACTTAGAACTTAGGAGCACCACCCCTCCAACCATCCCCAACCCCACACCATGTAGTTGAAAATCTGAGAATAACTTCTTCCTCCCCCAGATCTTAACTGCTAATGGCCTATTGTTGATTGGAAACCTTACTAATAACTTAAACAGTAATTAACACATATTTTATATGTTATGTATTGTATATTGTATTGTGAAAGTTAGCTGGAGAAAAGAAAATCTTATTAAGAAAATCATTTGATAGAAAAAATAAACTTACTGTTTATTAACTGGAAGTGGATCAGCATAAAAGTCTTCAGCCTTGTTTTCACATTTAGTAGGCAGAGGAAGAATAGGGTTGTTCTTGCTGTTTCACGGGTGATGGAGGCAGAAGAAAATCCCAGTTATTATAAATGGACTCATGCATTTCCAACCCATGTTGTTTAAGACTCCAACTGTATAAAGTTTCGTATATATAGGACCTTTTCATACAAACATATATGATTTGAAAAAATATTACCTCCTGATTGCTTCTCCTGTAATATATCTCCATGTCTATTGCTAATGTATAGTGTTCAAAGCTTTGTGTAGCCATTTACCAATGAAAATCTCATCTTCCTATATTTTGATTCAAAATATAGCATATTGACACCAGTGTCTCACGAATATCCTTAACTACCTTTTTCATGGGTTGAAAATCAGTGTTATTGATTCAGCTGTCTAGGTAGAGTAATTTAAAGCATTTCTTTAAGAACTTTACATTGAAGAGACTGTGATACTAAGATGGCAGTTTCTCTGTTTAAGCAATATGTTGGTATGAGTAGCATTTGTCCTAATGTTAGTTTCATTATTGTGATATAATGAAAGCTCCTAGAGACGTCTTCCACACTGCTATGGGTGGAATTTTCTGTTTCAGTTGTGATTATTGTCTTCCTTTCTAAAGCTCCAATTAATTGAAGTAAAAGCCGGTAGTATTTGTTTTTTTTTTTTTAAGGATTTTATCATATTTGACAAAGTTTATCTTTCATTTACTCTTCTATATTTTTATCTGGTAATGACACTCACTTGTACCTTTTGAAATGGCTAGAGTTGTAAACATGTAGCTTATGATGCCCAACCTAATGTGCATGATGTTTATTTCTGTCCTTTTTGAATACTATAGATATACGTTGTTTTGTGAATGTGCCATTTAGAAATTCCCTCATGTTGGGAAAATGTTAACTTCCCTGCGTTAGAGTTCATCATCTGTTAAATGGCGATAATGTTATTTACTGTATATGTTAGGATTTCAAAAAGTATATGCATATAAAACATCAAGTTAACATTTAAGGCCTGACTAACTGAACATGGTTTTTGCCAAATATGTGCTAGAGATAGTTCTGGGTAGTTTACTTGGATTATTTTTTTTCAATCTTCTCAGTAACACTTTAAGATACCTCATAGTCCCAATTTTACAGATGAGCAAATTGAGGCAAAAAAAATTTAAGTAAGTTTATATAGCTAGTGTGAGAGTTAGAATTTGTAATCAAGCAGCCTGTGTCCAGAGCATACACATTTTGGGTTGTTTACCGTTATGCATATATATTCTATATGTCATATATGTAATCTTTGATAAATAATTGGTGGGTGTGGTCAAATAATAAATGATATATCCTGTCCTCTGGTTTTATGATAGTGGATGATAAATAAAACATGAAAATAGGCCAGGCGCAGTGGCTCAGACCTGTGATACCAGCACTTCGTGAGGCTGAGACAGGTAGATCACAAGGTCAGAAGATCAAGACAATCCTGACCAACATGGTGAAACCCCATCTCTACGAAATACAAAACATTAGCCAGGTGTGGTGATGTGCACCTGTAGTCCTAGCTACTCGGGAGGCTGAGGCAGGGGAATCACTTGAACCCAGGAGGCAGAGATTGCAATGAGCTGAGATTGCAACACTGCACTCCAGCCTGGGTGACAGAGTGAAATTCCATCTCAAAGAAAAAAAATAATAATTAAAAAAAGCCGTGAAATATTAGTATAGGTAATATATGTCATTATTTATAAAAATTAATGGTATCACTATATTGAAGATTTGGTTTGTTTTGCTCACAAAATCTACTGTACTCCTTCACACCTTTCAGTTGTTTTTTTTAGACAAAACATTGCCCTTACATTTTAAAAATATTTATTTTTACAACTTTCTTCCACAGGACATTAAACATCATAAAAAGCAGGGCTCTTGTGTTATTTATTTTTGTAGAAGACAAAATAGCCTATTGTCTAGCATACAATAAGTTTAGAATAAATATAAGATGGCTGAATACATGAAGTTGTTACCATGGATGGAGAATTCAAGAGGGACGTTCTAAATGTAAGTCACCCTATGTACAAACAGTTTGGAGTTAGAGATGAAGACAGAGCGTTTGAAAGACAATAATCATCACCAGAATTCAGTAATACTATTAATGGTTATTGTAATGTTGTTTGTGGTGATCTTTTCTCTTCATAGTACTTGAACGTTAATGTCATTCAATGTCAACTTTTGGATGGCTGTGTTATGATAATTTAATAGGTGTAATAAATAATAATTCTGTGTTCATGTTCTTGAAAGTTGTAACAATTATGACAAACCTTACTTAGCCTTAGGTTGAACTTCTAGAGGGATCGTTGAGTAGTAGGATATTCTCTAAAAAACAGAAAAAAATCTGTTTATCTCGTGAAGGGAGTGGAAGACAAGTATAGTAGGCTAATATCATTATACCCAAGCCGTAGGAAATGGTTATGGCATTACAACTGTAATGCAGATACATACTGCCTAGACAACCCTTTACCCAAAGTTGGTTCTCTGAATAGGAAGATCTTAAAAAATGAAATTGTTGTTATTGAGTTTATTTGACTTGAAGATCACAAAAATTTACAAAAAAATTGAATACAAGCTATAATTCAGATGTTCAACTGATTGTTCTAACACATACACTGTTGTTTTCTTTTGCTCTACTGAGACTGTTAAGGGAACCAATATCTTGGCAAGTGCAAAAGGCATAGAACACACCCTCAGCTAACAAAGGCTCTTGATGTTCAAGAGCGGTTGTTCTAAACTATCTCAAAAAGAATTAGTCATTCATATATTGGAGGCAAGGAAAATGAATCTGCCTTGGTGCCTCACTTACTCTGCCTTTACAGGAGGTCTAGATATAGGCTGAAGTGGTGCTGTTGGATAGTAGGAATTCTCAGCTTCAGGATCTGCTGAGGCTTTGTGGGGGATGCCCCATGGCAGCCAGGATAAAAATGCTTCAGCTTCAAGAGGAAAAGCAAATTTTAGATCACCTGAATCTCAGCAGGCAAATCTCTGAATATTTTCCTGCCAAAAGCATATAGCACTGTAGAATACCAGTTAGTATCTTTAGAATTGTCAACTATTAATGGAAAAACCAAGTTTTCTTATCATCTTTCTTTTTCTCTCTTTGAAATAACAGAAATAAATGACTATTTCTATTTGTGTAGAGTTCTGTATAATACCTGCAACATTTTCAACACATGATGACTAAAAATTGGTGAGAATAATGATGAAAGGAGGAAATATATGTATGGGGTTTAGAAAAAGTATAGTCTTAATTCTCTTGTGAAGCATAATTTCTCAACAAATTGTTTTTTATAGCCGATCAGTACTAGGGTTTATAACTTACCTAAAATTTGGTTTGGCAAAGATAAATGTTTAGGTATTCTGTGATATGCTAGTTTCTTTCCTTGAAAATAGTATATTAGTTTTAGGGAAAATTTAAGGCATTTAAATATTTTTTTAAAAAAAGAAATAATGGTCATTACTTGCTTTATTGTAAAATAAGCATTCTCTTTTCAGTATGTATACAGTCACCCGAGATGCTGAAAATGTTCTAGATTTCTATAAAGCCATGATTTTATGGAACATTTAAGGGGCAGTAATTTGGCTGGCTTTACTATCAGCTGCATAAACATCAATGTCTATTGACACATTATAAAGGCACAAGTGGAATGTAGCCTGGTGTCCTGATGCCTGTGCTGAGGTTTAATAGTACATCTGTATCACTTTTCCCAGTGGGAAATAACAGGATGTCACATTGTAATTTTTTACTACTGTATAATAAAATATAGCTGTAATAAATAGCATCTAAGCAAATAAAGCGGATTTGGACTAAATCCATTTTGCCTTCATCACTTAGTATATAGCTCAGGCTTTTAAGTAGTTGTGGATCCTAAATTGGCTTAATTGGATCAACTTGCATTTGACCATCTTTGACTGCAGTGAAATAGAGACAGATATTTTATTTTTATTTGCTTTTTAATATTTACATAATATTTTTTAGTGAATTTGTCTTGTATTCCATTGTGCTTGTTAACAGTTTGTCTGGATGATGATCTACACTGTGTTTCCATTAAGTTATTTGACCTTTTAAGCTTATTATTGCTGTTGCTTTGTTATTTTTACTATTTATTATTCATATACCTAATGTTGATATTTAAATTGCCAAACCAAGATTGTTGTGTCCTGTTATGAAAGTTTACAATTGACTGTGAATGTCCTGGTAGTAGGAACAATATTTAACTTGGTATTGCAGCCCAGTTAGCTAGCACAGCTTTAGGTTTACCGTGGCTCTTTCTTTATTAGATTGATTATTGAATGAAAATGATTGTAAACAATGTTCTTTTGAAATATGAATACATTAAATGTTTGCCTGCAATTTAAATTGTCATCCATTTTAATAGAAATAGAAGTTAAAGTAACACATTGAAATATTAAAATATTTAAAAGGTGCTGCCAAGCATTAGAATAAAAAAGATTTGGGGAGTACAAAAATGATCTCAGACAAGTTTTTCAAAACTCTTCTTTGTTGCTTTTTCAAAAATATCTAGTTTATCTTTGATCTTTAATTCTTAAAATTATAATAAGCATATAATAATCATGTAAGACATGATAAATGTATGACTGTTTTCTATGAAGCATAGTTTTTTAATTTGAAGTACCATCTTGAAGGAAAAACAGATGTAACAGTTTTTTATTTATAGGTATATGTAAAATTATGCTTGCATATTTATCTCATGAATTTGAGAATTTAACTCTCATTGTTAAGGGGGAAAGTAGGAAAAAATGTTAAAATGTTAACATTTTCATTATTAGTATTTCCTTTGTAACCTTTGAATGCATACTTCACAACAAATTGATAATATTTAGTAACAATGGAAATTAAATTCAGCATCAATTAAATTAAAAAATAACAGCAACAATTTAATTCAAGTAAATCATTTCCATAGTTTGCTGTTCTTTGACTTTTGTTATCCTGAAAAATATTGTTTCACTTTAATAGACTTTTTTACTTTTTAAAGAGTTGTCTTGCTAGCTGTATGCAACATCCATGATCTTTAAAAGGTCTGTGGAATATACTTACCTGGCAGGGGAGATACCATGATCACAAAGGTGGTTTTCCCAGGGCGAGTCGTATCCATTGCACTCCGGATGTACCAACCCCTGCGATTTCCCCAAATGTGGGAAACTCGACTGCATAATCTGCGGTAGTGGGGGACTGCGTTCATGCTTTCCCCTGCTTTTTGTGAAATTTTTATTATATTAAAAAACAATGCTGTGGATGCATAAACTTTTTCCTACAGAAAGCCAACAGGTTAAAAAAAAAAATTAGTGGACATTATTTGGAAGGGTGATACGAATTTTCCCCCAATGGGCATGCAATATCTAAAGAACTTAAATATAGATTTATATACTCTTCTTTTTATGTCTGATATATAGACCTAAAATATAAATACTTAAAAGTAATTTCCTCAAAAGGCAGGGGGGTTAACTTTTACTTATCTATAATACCAGTATTGCCTAACCTTACTATGATGAGCTTGAATCATGTATGAGTAAAACATCAGTTAACTAGGATCTTGTTTGTGTGGGCGTGGGGGGAATTCTTTGGGTAGAAAAAACTTTCTGAAAAGTTGAGGGAAATACCCATCCTATTAAAGTGTCCAAACTGCAGATGTTTGCATTTGAATAATAAAACTATTTCCAAAGTTCCTTCTAGGTTGTTTCTGTTTTCCTTAGAGCTTTAGGTATTTCTGCTGGATGACAGTCTGTCAGTACTCTGCTTTTGCTTCTGATTCCTGCTTGTTACAACTCTGTATAAGAAAGAAAGAATAACTAGGTCTTGATTGAGGGCCTCTATGAAGTTGAGAAGAATTTTAGTAGTGTGCTTTTTTTTTTTTTTCCCCCAAACGTGTTTCCTGATTCAGGCTTGTAAGTTACATTGGTTTGATTTCCAGATGTTGGAGTCTCAGATAAGGGACTGTTACTGTGGAACATAAAGCACACCATTTTTAAGACCTCAGTACTGAAGATTTTCTGCTTGAAATCTTAGACAAAGTGAGAAATAAAGCTTCATGCGATGAACTGCAGGCAATGTGGAAAGGGGGAAGAAAAAAAGGATAAAGCAGAATGGCAATGCAATGGAAATCTGATATTTGATATGTAAGTTAATCCCTTTCAGACCTCCAGCCAGATTTTTTTTTTCACTTGTGCAGAAGCATTTCTTTATTTCCTTCTTTCTGCTTTTTGATCCCACATTCTGCCCCCTGCACAGTTGGAGTGTTCCCAAAACACTTTGGCAGAGGTCACTTCTCAGAAGCTTTTTAAACTTTAGTTAGAATACATTTATTGATTTTTTTTTTTAATGACTAGAGGAATGAGGATTTTTGGAAAAAGCTCATCTGAGATTCAGTGACTAGCTTGGCAATCTCAACTATTTTAAACCTCCAAGAACAGTTCATTAGATGCCAAGTTCTCATCTTTAGTAAAACACTAAGGATTCTAGCATATTGGGTTTTCCTTGGGATTTGTATCACCTGACAATTTAGCCTTATAGATATGTGAGATAGAAATCATTATTTTGGAACTGACATTAAGAAACTGCATAAGTTTACAAAACTGCAATGGCTATTTGAAACAATTCTATCATGATTCTGTAGAAGGTGTTTGGTAGCATGTGTTGGCACAATCAATAACTGGTTCTTAGGCTATTTTTCCCTGTATTTAATAATTCAAGATTAAATTCTAAATTTATTTATCTAAACTTACCATGAGGGGAAAGGACATTTTTGTGAATTAAAAACTGGATAAAGACAAGATAAATAAATATGTAAAGAAAAGGATCTTTTCTTAGAAGACCATTTCTGCTTTAATGAGTTTTTAAAATTTCTTACTCAAATTTGGGACATAAACCAGGACAAGATTTCTTACATCCATAACCCTGAGATAATTATCATATGAATCATCAAGTGTACTCCCTAAGTTATTCTGACTTACACTTCCCAGAATGCATGTTTCAGGTTAGGTTTTGGTATGTTTGTTTGGCAAGTTTGAAAGAAAAGGAGATGGAGCAATTGTAGAATGCTTAAATAATATATCTGTTGAAAGCTGATTATTTTGCGATGCATTTCAAAATGTTTTAGTATAGAGCTTGTGTAAACAGTGAATGTCTCCAATACATTCAAAGTGAATTAATATGCAATCTTTCAAAAATACAGCTACTGTAAAGACCAAGGTGACTATATATTTTCTTTGTATGTTCATCAAAAAAATGTGAGTTTTAATGTTTATATTTGAAGAAGTGGTAGCAATCAGTGTCACTTAGTTGCAAGTGTATGTTGAAAATTATCTATTTACTTTATGAGTGGTAGTTTCTCATTCTAACAGAAATTCTGAGAACAAATGTTTTCATTCCTGACTTGACTCCTCTGTATTTTGAACGATATTTATTATTAAAAATTTACTATATCCCTACCGAAATTGAACAAATGAACATTGATCTTTATAATCACCTTCTTAATAAAACTTCTTAAATACTTAAATATAAATTATTGTTATATTTTCATTACTTACAAAGAAAACTTTCAATTGTTTTGAACTGTTTTGTCATAGAATATGTATGTACTGTTTAACAATTATTATTTCATGTTATAAACTGCAGGGTACATTTCAGCATGTTCTACTAGAAAATTACCATTTAAAAGTATAGAGGGTAGGCACATTTTATTATAAACGAGAGAAGCTTGATAATTCCCATTATTATAGAAGTTGGAAACCATGATTAGTATGCAAATGCCATATGTCATGTGTAATTATAGTCATAGCCATTTTTGAGGGATAAAAACAGGGTAAATTATTATTTTTTTAATATTGATAATTTGAAAGTTATTTCTCAAGCAGAGAAAGAAAAGAGCAGGCGTTGCTGAGGAAATGTCTTTCTGGAAGCCCACCAAGTCTTCCTAGGGTTACAGACATGGCCTGTTGACTACTTGTAATGCAGAAGTGCTTAAAGGAGAGCAGGAAACCCACTGGCCCCAGCCATTAGCTTATCTTGCCCATATGGAATTTCCATTTTGTACTGAATTCTTTTCTAGATGTCTGTTCAAGCCTCCATCAGTCACATCTGCTGTATATTTTACCAACTTTTCTCTCTTCATAAGAAGCTTCTTATTTTCCTGTATACAACAGAATACTAGAACTCTTCCTGAGGCTGGGTTGTTCACAACAGGTCTTATTTTCTCCTTTATTAATGTCATGGGACAATGGCTGCATTGTTCCTTAGATACCAGCAGTAAGTTAAAGCATCTGTGAGTCAGTCCTCGGCTAAATTTGAAGAAGGAGTTGATTGTGACTATGAAAGCTCTCAGAGCTTTGGTTAGCTTTTGATACTTGAGAAAGAATATTTCCCTGCACTGAAGGAAATAAAGAAAAGACCTAATCCTTGATGTTAATGTTAATAAACAAAATCTCTTCTATGGGAGCAAGTACTGCATCTGTTTACACTGCCCTATTCCTAGCTATTACCACAATGGCTGGGTATATAGAAGACACCTCAGCGAGGGTTCTTCCCTTCCCATCTTTTGCCTTTGCTTTCCCATTATATCCCATGGTATGGTATGGTAGGGAATGGTATGGAATGGAATGGTACCCTGTCCTGTCCTGTCCTGTCCTGTCCTGTCCTGTCCTGTCCTATCCTCCTGTGCTGTCCTATTTTATATATGCAGACAGGCAAACTGATAGTCACCACCATATATTCCTTCCCTTTCTTGCATTAATTATAATGCATTTTGTAAGAAGCTCAGCCTTCTATAAGCAAAATTGTTGGGTAATATATTGAATAAGGTTTGAGGATAATTTTCTGCATTTTTCCCCTAATAATAATAATCTGTGAGTTTCCTGTATGTTGTACATTTTTATGCCCTTTATAGATCTGTCGATGATTAACAAAAAAAATCAGTTATATGTTTTTCAATGAGAAGGAAGCTTAAGAGTAATTTCATCTTTTTGTCATGTTAAAAATGAAAATACGGCCGGGCGCGGTGGTTCAAGCTTGTAATCCCAGCACTTTGGGAGGCCGAGGCGGGTGGATCACGAGGTCAAGAGATCGAGA
>NW_022436945.1:47045011-47372985 GCF_009761245.1 Sapajus apella
ACACCTTCTTTCCTTTATTCCTCTATTATTTCCTTTATTTTCTCCTTTTTTGCTTACTTTGCATTTAGCCTGCTCTTTCTCTTTCCTTAAAGTAGAGGCTTTGATTATTGATTTGATATCCTTCGATTTTTCTCATGTGGGCATTTAAAGCCATAAATTTGACTCTGAGCACTGCTTTTACTGCATCCCATAAATTTTGTTGTGGTGTGTCCTTTGCTTCCATTTAGTTAAAATATTTTCTAATTTCTTTTGTGATTTCTTCTTTGACTCTTGGGATATATGGAAATGCTAAAACTTCCAAATATTTAGGTATTTCCAAAATTTATTTTTGTTTTTATTTCTAATTTAATTCTGTTTTGGTTAGGAAACACAATTTATATGATTTTCATCCTCTTATATTTACCAAGATTTGTTTTATGATCTGACATTAAGTTTATTTGGAGATGGGAGAGAGAAAGAGAGGAAAATTCCCTAGCAAAATGATGTAGGACCCCCATTGTTCTTACCAAAATTTTAGTAGTTTTTCTTGATAAATATTTCCTAATTTGCTGTATGACTGGTTAATTTCTATAGTCCTGAAGAGGTTGTTTTTGGCAATTTTGTCCAGTTTTATCATTGATTTTTGTGGAGACTATTTGCCAGCCTCCTCACTTAGCCATTCTCAAAGTTCCACCCCCAGATACTTTCCTTTATGAAATTGAGTGCTCTCTTGGGGCCGTAGGCGAACATGTAAAAAATATGGGTGCATTTAAGACTAAACTTTGTACTACCAATTTAGTGTACCAAACATTTAGAGGTGAGTTTGTGCAAAAACAGTTATTTGAGCCTAATTTTTTGGGAAGGTGAGACTTCAGTACAGTCTTTAAAACTTTGAACAAGTGTGCAGGCCATCACATTAACTGACAAGCCACTCTGTCCAGAATAATCTTGTCTGAAGTGCCAGTCAGCAACCTAGGCTGGCTGTTGTAAAAATTCTATTTGGAGTAGAGTGGTATCAAAAAGCGGTGTTTGTAACACAAAAATTGTATTCATCCTTTAGAAATTCTTAAAAACCACACTCTTTGAAAAACAAAACAGTGCTTTTGTGGATTATTGAGCAGAAAACGCGCATGAGAAAAATGAAGTCTTAGGTTGTTCTGGGAACCATTTGCAAGGTAGGTTTGAGAGGGGATTAAATGGTGCACTAAGAGGTACTATTGAGATGTGTAGACCAGAGGAACATGATTAGTAACAGGTGGCTGAACTAAGTACAAATTGTCTTGAGCTTTTGCCTTTAACGTATTATGTAATAACTGTGGTAGTATTTGTGAATTACAGCTTTCTTATCTGTAAAATAGGGTGAACATTTATTTTCTGTTTATTTCACATAGTTATGTGGATTACGATATTGGAAATAGAGATGAAAAAACAATCTGAGCACTATCTAGAGGTGCCACAAGATGATGGTTATCAATAAGAAATGAAAGTAGAAGATATTTGAAAACCACCCATAGACTAGTCGGGTGAGACCTGAAGGGGTAGTTGAAAAGGATTTGAGCATCATAAGTAAAAAGATAATATTCAAAGGCCTAGTTGAAGGTATAGAGGTGGACTGTCCTAAATGTGGTAATTATGTCTATTTTCAGATCATTGCCTCACATTTTAGTATTAACTTTCCAAACAATTTGAAATGATGGATATGAATGCTATACACTTCTTTTTACAGATAATAAAATTATAGCACTAATACCTAATATTTAACTGTCTTATTATAAAAATGATTTAAGGATTACTTCTCGTAGACAAAAAGATATTGCCTCATAAAAATTTCTCTAATTTGTTGTATTGTTTTTTAAATCTCAATTTTCACTGACCGTTTAAAAAAATACCACTGTCATCTTAGGCTGAAAGCCATCTATTAACTCACAACGGAATCATCTTTTAAAAACATGTTTGTCCATGTCACTTCTTCATTGATTTATGAACCTTGACTGGATAGTTCAGTAGGTGATGCCACATAATATTGGAATTAATTTCACTGAAACTGAAAAAATAACATATTGTCATCTTAATTCCACATTAATTTTTACTTGGACTCCTGGAATCTTATTTTAATCCCTAAAATGTGAAAAGTATCTTCTAACAGTAATCAGTGTCATGAAATTCTGACATGATGATTTTCTAAAATATTGATTTTTAGAAGTTTACTTTCTGTCTTTCATTATAGACATCCCTGTAAGAAACATTGGCAGTAATAATCAGTATGTTATTTGAGAACCTTGAGGATGTAGACTCTGTGAATTTGGCCTTTTTGCATTCAAATTCTGCCGTTGACACTCAGTGTGTTAATATCCATTCCGACCTCAAGGTATTGTTTTAAAGGTTAAATATGAATTTAACCTGCCAAAAAGTAAGAATTTTACATATTAAGTAGAAAAATATGTAAAATACTTATACATATATCTATTACACATAATACTATAGTGATATATTTTATAAATATGTAAAATGTATATATGTAGATGTATAGACACAGACTCACATTTTCTCTGTCTGTGTGCGTGTTGTGTGTATCTATCTCTTTCTCTTACTTACTGCTCCACAACTCTAATGCAGAAGTAAGCTCTGTGAGTGCCATTTTCATCTGTTACGTTCACTCCTGAATTCATACCACCTAGAGCAGTGCCTGGCATTAAGTAAATATTTGATGAATCAATGAAGTTTCTCTACTTTTTAACCTTGCTATTTTAGGATTAGAAAATTTACCATGAACATTCATATTTATCAGGTATTCCAGTTTTATTTTTTATAATTGATGAATGGAATCTTATTTTTATTTCATTTTCCATTTTGGAGATCTTTTATATGTGATTGCTTTACAAGGATTGATTTAAAGCAAATATTAATTTAACTTTTAACTTTTAATTAAAGCTGTCTAGTTTTCAAACTCAAAGTATTTCTAGCTAATTCTCAAGACCTAGAGTGAATTGCAGTGATTTCTTATGCATTGCATTTTAGGTCGCTTTTGAACCATATGGAACTATAAAGTAATGAAACTATGAACATATATTTGCATGCATTCCTTTTTATCCAAAATAAACCACTGTTTTTTGTCTTCCCTGAGTGCTTTGCTCCTACTCACATTTCTCAAAAATATATTTCTAGTAGCTCCTTTTAAAAGGTCCCTTTTAGATCAAATTTATTAATTATAAAACAAATTCAATCTCACTACTTTTTACTGATAGAACAGTATCATTTGACATAGCACCTTTTCCTGCCCTTCTTGCAATTTTCTTTTCTATTTTCTTCACCTTCCTGCTCCCCTTTTCTTTCTGGCGTTTTCCCTCACACTTGGCTGCCTTCGCATTAGCAGGCTAAGTGGCTCTATGTAAGCTTGTCCTTGGTCGGAGCTGTCTGCTGACTCTCAAGTGCCATAAGTGGCTGTAATTGAGAGAGGCAATGAGATGTTGAATAGCCAAACTGTAAATGGAAGATTCTTTGTCCTTACCTATAAAAAGAAAAGGAACCTATAAAGGTAGCTATACAAACAAATTCAAAGACACATATAATAGTGTACTTTTGTTTTTGGTCACAGTTTATGTGCAGCCAATACAGAGAGTTTCCAATAAACAAGTTTTTTTTTTTTTTTTTTTGGTTTTGGTGGTTTTTTTCCTTTAATTAAGAAATGGAAATGTTTTGTTTACTTAGTCAGCATTTTGTGGTGCTGTTAGTTGTTTGGTTCCTTAGGGAGGGGTGATAAGGATTGAGGAAGTCACAGCCTCTGTTCTCAAGCAATTCATATTATAGTGTAGCTTTCAGCAAAATCGAGAAATCTACAAAGAGGTATAGGAGTGTCAGGGAAGATAAGATTGGTTTCGTCTGTGGCGAAGTGGGTTTCATAGTATTCATGATAACTTTGTGAACTTAGTCATGCTTGGATGTCAGAATATATTTCCCAGATGGGAGGGAAAAATTAAAAGATCTAAAATATAATACTATTGTAGGCAAACCTGTAGAGAACAACCCAGGATTGTTTAGATATGCAGAATATTTGAAGATGAGTTATGCCAGTTCTTCGAAAACTAGGGAAAAAATAACAGTAAATAATTATCGAGAGAGCATGCTAGAATAATCATCCAGTGAAATTTAAGCAGTTGATTAAAAATTGTTTTTCCTGTCCAAGCAGTCAAATGTGGCATTCAAGTATGAACTTAAATTGTTCTTGTGGTATAAAAACCTCACTAATTGTGCAAATACAAGTGGACACACTCCAAAAAACACAGTGAGTTTCATTGCCTTAATGTTTTTACGTCCCAGAACAAAATGCAATGCTTTCATTAGCTTCCACTAATTTGTTTTCATTTTATATCATAGTATATCTTATTTTAATCAATAGCGATTTGGTAAAGTAGAGCTCAATTTTGATTTTATGCTATTGACTTTCTGCCCTGTATCTATTTCATTCTTTATCCATTTGGGGGCAAAATTCTAGACTACATAATGGATTTTGTCATTGTTTAGCATATATATATTTACTTAACCTCCTGACTGCATACTTCCACTAATAGCATAAATAAATGCTAAATATAATAATAATTAACTAACATAGCTGATTCTCTTGTAAAGCTCTTTAAATAGACATACTGGAACATTCAAAAATTGATATGGCCAGTTGCAAAACCATTAGGAAACATTAAATGTCCAAAGAAAAACTACTTTGAAGGACAGTACTATTTTCTGGGTGTTAAAAGTCTGTCTTATTATTTGTTTAATAAAATAAAAATGTCATGGTAATTTAAAGAAAAAACTCAAATACTTCTATAAATCTTTGATTCAAATAAACTATTTTGGTTCATTTATGAGTTTTAAAATTTAAATTTATTTAGATTATTATAAATAAATAGGTAATAGTATTTGTATCTGTGTACATAAATAAGGGTGTGCATATATATATGTGTATGATTAGCTGTGCCAAGGTGTTTCTCAATTTGTTTTTTTGGCTGTTATCTAATGGTAAAAGTGATTAAGATTCATCCCAGTATCTTAGCTAGAAGAGCTTGTGGCAAGAAATAAGGACATTTCTTGGAAATAACAAAATTTATATTAAAAACTGTTATATTCATTAGCAAAACTGTAAAATCAATAGCTACCAAATCCATCAACTTCCTCAGTAAACATTATAATAAATTATGTAGTACAGGAAGATGTGTCATCTGTATCCTAAATTTCCTCTACATACTAAAGTTCTGCTGTGATAGTTCAGGCATTGTGGAAATCATAGACTTGGCAAGCAACAAGAAATATTCAAATAGTCTACAACTGTAACCATGTAATAAAATATTTAATTTTCTCATCATCAAATTTAACATTCTTTTCTTTTTTTTTCAGACATGTTTAATTTGGTATATCGGAGGAAAAAAACATGGATTTTTAGCAGTTGAAGAGGAAATTAAGGTAATTAGATTATTATTGACCTCCATATAATTTCAAAATTTACTTAAATATATTTATCTTCAAGCTAATATATTATTTTAAGTCTTTATCACATTGAAATGTCAGCATATTTGTAGTGTGTTACTAAAATGGAATTTTACATATTTTGGAAAATAAATTGCCATTTCTTGTTATACATTTTCCAAAAATTATATTTCTTGTGAACAAATTATAAATGATTAATTCAAAATATTTCTTTTGCGAGGAAATATACTCCAGCTATATGAAAAATAAATGAGCTAAAAATAACAGTTTTGGCAGGTCTCCATCTTTTTGGAAAGGCACATGTGTTTTATTACTTTCTTATCTAATATAGAATAATCATACTGAGTTTCTTTTTCCAGTTGCTGCATGTACACTAACACAATGTGTTAAAGTCATTTTTGTTTAATTCATTCCGTTTTAAATTACATATTCAGAATGTTGAATATAAATATTAGGTAACAAAATATATTCATTTGATAGCAACAAGATGTTTAATATTAAGCAAATTACTTTCAAAAATTATGTTGTTATTTATCAGAAAAATGTTTATGAAGTCCAGTATAAAACATTTCAAGGGGTGTAACTTAAAGTCAATATACATATTTATATCTTCCCCAGAAAATCATAGAAGGCAAAACAGGCCTGCATATTTATTAATCAAGCAACAGTACAATTGGAATTTCCTCTTTTCTTGAAGTTACTGAAAGTAATTCCTGTAAGGTTACTTTGTGAAGTTTAGCATATATGTTATTATAAATATACAGCCTAAAATTGGAAATATTAATGTTCTTACTGTTGTTCGTATTAAAATGATTTAAGTTCATTTCATTTTGAATTATTGGCATAATTGATATGTGTTTTAATTGCTATCATTTATTTTCAAATATTCTGTACTTTCCTCTGAGCTTTAAGAGTAATGAAATGAGTGACTTAAAATAGTAAATATATTGTACTTGTCTTTGTATGCACTAACATTTTTCAGGTGATGTTTTGTCTTTTAAATATTTTTGCCTTTATTTCTTTGTCATTGTTTTCTTCCCCATATTTATTTCTATATGCAAACAATGTTATTCCTGTTTTACAGAAGAGACATGATTGAATCTCTTTCATTTATAATTTCATTGTCAGTGTTTTCTTCTTCACATTCGTTCACATATACAATTAATATGATTTCCTTCTTTCAGAATAGATATGATTGATTGTCTTTCATTTGTATCATTAGCTTGTTTATACATTAACAACTAAATTTGGCAGATATCCTTTTGCTAAGTTCAATATGTAATGGTTTATTTGGTACTTAATGTTAGTCAAATAAATAAATAGACAAAACATGCTCATGCAGTCATCCTTTTTTTAAAAAAATAATCCAAACAAACCTAGGTATATTTGTAGTGGACATATTAAAAACTGGTGAGAAAGATGAAGCACTATAGATACTATTGTGCTCATTTTGAAAGAGTTCCTGACAGATTGCTAAAGAAAGAAAGGTGGGAGCAGTTCACTTCTGCTGAAGGCTCCGAAACCTTCAGAGAAGCTGCGAAATTCACGGAGGAGTTGTTGTGACAGGGAAGGTGACGTTATACATTCCAGGCCCACACACTCGTTTGTGAAAGAGTCCATAAAAGAGCAAGGATGGCCATTGAGAGACTGCTGTTTCCTTTGAATAATCAGAAAGCATGAAGCCTTAATGATATTTAATTTAATGATTGCTACAGGTCCCAAATATGAAGCTTCTGGAGAAATCATAGGGATTGTTATCATGTTGAATGTTTCACAGATTTCTAATGTTTTAATTCATATATAATTCATGTGCCGTAAATTCATCATTTTAAAGTATACTTTTTCTTTTTTTTACTATATTCACAAAGTTGTGCAGCTATCACTGCTCTCTAATTTCAGAACATTTTTATTTTCCCAAAAAGAAACCCTGTATCCTTTAGCAGTTATTTTCTGTTCCCCTCTTCCCCCACCCTCTGGCAAACACTAACATACTGTCACTGAGGGTCTACTGTATAAATAGAGTCATATGTTTGGGCTTTTATATCTGTCTTTTTCAGTTAGCACAACATCACCCTTGTAGCATGAATCATTACTTCAGTTTGTTTATGGCTGAATAATATTCTGTTATATGGATATATACCACATTATGTTTATCCATTTTTCAGTTGATGGACTTTTTTAGATGTTTAAGCTCTTGTGAATAATGCTGCTTTGGAAATTTCTGTACAAGTTTTTGTGTAGGTATATGTACTTATTCCTCTTGGATATATACCTAAGGTTGAATTTCCTGGGTCATATGTTAACTGTATGTTTAGCTTTTTAGGAACTTCCAAATTGTTTTCCAAGGTGGCCGCACCATTTTGCATTTCCAATAGAACTAGGCGAATGTTTCAGTGTTTCTGTATCCTTGCTAAAAGTTATTGTCTGTCATTTTGATTACAGCCATCCTGTTGGATGTCAAATGGCTACGTGTTGGGATTTTGATGGTGGTGGCTGTTTGAAAGGGTATTTTAGTGTACTCATGTTATATGTATTTGGTTAAGTGCATTTATGGAATTAACTATCATTTTTAACTAAACTAGTCCTCACATTTCAAAAATTGCTTTTATGTAGCCCTAACATCAACATTGGAAAATGAAGATTATTTTATTAATACATGCTCAAGACAACAATAAGAAAATGGCAGCTAATATTTCCCCTACTTCTATTACAGGTTATTTTTCGGTTTCATAACATAAACACTAATCAGACTTATTAAGGAGCTAACCAAAAACTTAAAATAATCAAGAAGATTGACACATGGATTTGACTCTTAAATCCCAAGTGATTAAACTTGTCTTAAGAATATATTTTGTTTTGAGGTATAAGTAAATGATAGTACACAGAAGCATAAATAGTAAGAACTGTAATAACATCTAGAACATAAATGTAAAACTCCTGGTTTTGTTCACCAGAGTTTATACTCATGGTCAGTCTAGCAATTTACAAATTTTTACTAAGCTTTCTGATAAATCTTTTAGAAGCTTCATTTGAGATTTAACTACAGGGAAGGAATACAGTCACTGGAGAAAGCATAGCTCTTTCTGCTGTGGTAAAAATGCCTGTTGTCATATACGGCAGTTGGAGACCTCTTCCATCTTCAACCTTCTCTGCTCTCCAGCTGCGCTGGCTTCATTGCTGTTTGTGCAACACACTAGGCCACTCCACATAAGAACCTGGGTCTTTCTACCAATCAGTCTCTTCAGTTATTCACATAGCTTGATTCCTAGACTTCAGGTATTCTCTTCTCATGGCAGCCTTCCCTGCACATTCGTATTTAAAATGAAAACTGTTTGGGAGTACCCTCTGCCCCATCTCCTGCCTTATTTTTCTTCAGAACATACATTACCACATTACACAAATTTGTTTAATGCCTCCTTCCGTTAGTTTATATATTCTAAATATTTTCTCTTTATAGCATCTTTTTAATTTCGGTTTTCAATGTGTCTTCATATTGTGCCATTGGCTTTGCTCATGGATTTGTATTAGAAAGATAACTCTGGAAGCAGCATGTGTGAGTATGTGACTGAAGGCAGGTAGATTACCTAGGAAATATTTGCAATAACTCAGGTGAGGTATGAGAAAGATCCAGTTTAACACAACAACAATGGAGATTGAGTGGTAGTGACACATTTAAGAATATTTAGGGCTGGGCGCAGTGGCTTATGCCTGTAATCCCAGCACTTTGGGAGGTCGAGGTGGGTGGATCACAAGGTCAGGAGTTGGAGACCAGCCTGTCCAGGTAGACCAGTAGAGACCAGGTGAAACCCCGTCTCAAATAAAAATAGAAAAAAAATACAAAAAAAATAGCCAGACATGTTGGCGGGTACCTATAATCCCAACTACTCGGGAGGCTGAGGTAGGAGAATTGCTTGAACCCAGAAGCCAGAGGTTACAGTGAGCCGAGATCATGCCATTGCACTCTAGCCTGGGCAACAGAGTGAGACTTCATCTCAAAAAAAAAAAAAAAAGAATACTTGGAAGGCAGATTCATAGGTCTTAGTGACTGATTGCATTTGAATAGTGAGAGAAAAGTTGAAGTCAGAAATGAGTCTCAGGTTTGAAGGTGGCAACCCTGTTTGTGATGGCGCCATTTATTGAGCTGTGTAGGAAGCAGAATTCTTTGCTTATTTGCTTTTATACAATTTTTATACAGTAACGATGTAATGTCTTCACAGAAATAGTAATGTCTATTTTTTTACAGAAATAATACCCAGAGCTAGGTGTTAATTTTAATCTCTAGTTAGGAGTGATTTCTACAAATATAGCACTTTAAACTGAAGGTCATTAATTATCTCTCTTTTTCTGTCCCCTTTTAAAATAGAAATTTAAAAAAGAAATTTTGGTTAGCTATGAGATTATGTTTTCTAATTAACTTTAAAACCACAGTCAGAATGTGCAGGATGTAAAAACCAGCCATGAGCAGAGTAAAAGCACATTAATTATTCAGACAGGCATTCCTGCTTATTCTACCCTTGGAGATATCGAGGCTGTCAGAATCTGTCAATTGTATATAGTTAGTGCCCTTCAGAATTTACATACATAAATGGTGACCTTTGGAAATCTGCATAAAGATAAGTCTGGCATTTCGAATGATACCTGCCAGTCAGTTGAGCAAAAAGTTGTCAGTTACTACTTAATCCACAGAGAGAGCGGGCTGTGAAGCTGTGAACAGCAAATGGAATGTATACAAAACAACAAGCATATTTTTTTCCCCACCAAAACAAAAATAAAATTCATTCTTAACAGAATTTTACAAAGGTTATAACTAATTACTTGGATCAGTAATTTTGGTGTGTATAATTTTTTCACTAAATCTGTTAAAATGAAAGTTAAATTTAAAAATAACTAATTTTAAAATTTAGTTATTTTAAAATAAATGTTTATTACTAGATTTGTATGATATAAAATGAGTGCATACACATTGTGATGTTAACTTTCTATTTTTTCTTATTTTTATGGCTAAACCCTGAACTAACAGTAGCTCAGTCAACATCTTGTGTTCTGATCCTTGCCTTGATCAGATCTTATTTTTCTTGAAGTATCCACTGCTGTGTTTAATCCACAGCACTGAAAAAATATTATGATGATCCAAAAAAGGCCGCTTGTTTCTGCCTGAATCAGGGATCCTATGTTGAATAGAGTGAGGTCTGTTCTGAGCTACAAATATTTATAGATTGGTCTTTTGTGTCATAGCTAAACAATGCATTATTAGCTATTGATATTTTTCTTGCAAAAGGGGTATTTGTTGACTGTTCTCTTTCAGTTGACAATATACATTTAATTTTTTTTGAGAACATACATTTAAATTTACTTCTTGTAAATATTTGATGAATTTAAACGAATATAGATACCCATGTAACCACAACTGTTGTCTTTCCATCTGCATGTATGCTTATGGTTTTTTTGTTTGTTTGTTTATATGCTTTGTTTTCTGTATAAAATTCTATGAAATGGAAAACCTATATAGAATTGTGTAATTTTTACCACAATTGGGAAACAAAACAGTTCTATCACCTAAAAATTCCTTAGTGCTGCTTCTATGTAGTCAAACTCTGCCTCTGCTCCTAACTCCCAGCAACCGCTGGTCTGTTCTCCATTCCTATACATCATACAATGTGTAGCCTTTTGTGATTGACTTCTTTCTCTCAGCATAATGCCTTTGAGGTTCATCCTTGTTGTTGGGTGTCTCAATAATTCATTCCTGTTTTTATTGCTGAGTAGTATTTTATTGTATGGATGTGTCACAATTCATTTATTTATGTACCTATTGAAAAACTTGAGTTATTTTTAATTTTTAGTGATAATAAAGATTGTGTTAATCCATTAGTACTGCTATAAAATAACACTAGAGACAAGGCAATTTATAAAAAGAAAAAGGTTTATTGTGGCTATGGTTCTCCAGGCTGTATAGAAAGCATGGCATCAGCATCTGTTCCTTGTGGGGGCCTCAGGGAGCTTACAATAGTGGCAGAAGGCAAAGGAGGGCCGGTGTATCTCATGGCCAGAGAGAAAGCAAGAGAGGGAGAGGGGGTATTGCCACACTCTTTAGAAAAAAAAAGAAAATCTCATGTGAACTCAGTGAGAACTCACGAATTACCTCAAGAAGGGCACCAAGCCATTCATGAGGGATTCACCTCCATGACCTCTTCACCTTATACCAGGCTATGCTTCTAACATTAGGGATTACATTTCAACATGGTGTTTGGAGGGGATAAACATCCAAACCATATCAAGTTGTTATGAACTTTCATTTGCAGTGTGTGTGTGTGTGTGTGTGTGTGTGTGTGTGTGTGTACATGTATGTGCATAAGTTTTTAATCATTCTAGGTTAAATACCCAAGTGTAAGATTAGTGGGTCATATAGTAAGTCTATATATTGATTTTTTAAAAAAATACTTCTAAGTTTCATTTCTATTACCTTTTTTGTCCCAGTTTTTATTTGTTTCTATTTAAGGTGCCATTTTATTATATAAATTGTTGGTATGCAGAAACTTTTATCTTCTTCAAACACTGGATTTTGTTAATTTTTTTAATGCTAGGATGACTGTGGCAAGACCTGCTTTTATTGCTCTTTGAATGTAGGTAGGAAAATTATCCAAGTGAAAAATGCTACTTTTATGATATCTTCCTTCCATGATATTTTTCATTTGTCTTTATGAGTTTGTCCTGTTTCCTCTAGTAGATAATGCCAAATGATTGAACATAGAAATACGGCTTAACAGTTTTCGGTACTGGATGTGATATTCAGCTGTTTTATTCTAATTAAAGCTCATGTCAAGTGCCATTCAAAATTTACGTGCATAAATGGTTTTCTTATTACATAGAAAAGAGTCTCGTGAGAAAATATGTACAAAGATACTCTAACAAATTTGGTCATGTAGTCAAAAACTCTTTGATTAAGTACACCACATTATGAAACGATGGAGATACTAAAAATGAAACGTGAGTCTGACATTGGCTATTAGGAATAAGAGCCAAATAAACACTAAAAATCATCTTAAAATTATGAAATATAATTGGCTATATCCCTTATATGTCATGGCAAAGTTTCTGTATGCATCCATGAACCGCTAAGTTATACAGAATTTTCAAATGTGGTTCTGATTAGGAAGAACCCTGGGTAAGAGTCACTTCACTCTAAGCTTGGTTTTGCCATTAACTTGCTCTGAGACCCAAGGCACATCATATAATCTCCCTGGATTGTAGTATTCTCATTTGTCCAATTAGCAAGAACAGCACTAGATTATCCATAAATGAGCTCCTTGATCTAAAACAATATGATGCTGCAATTCTGCGATGATCTTGGGTCATTGAGAAGAAAAAGTTACTGGCCTCTGTGTTTAGCATACTCTGTCGGAAGTCAAAGATATGCACATTTTAGAGACTTTAAGAACTACTTTGAATTAAAAAAAAAAAAAAAGTTTTGATGCTTGACAGAAATCCACTAAGTAATCCAGAAACTTAAATATTATAAAATCATTAATTTTGATAATGTTTTTCAAAAGCTTAATATTAAAAAAAAGGTTTAGATGTAAATTAGATTAAGCAAATACATTAGTAAATGTAAATTCATATCCTCATTTTTTAGTATAATGAGAGTTTATTGAGAGTTTCATTTTAAAATTTTTTTCAGAATTTAAAAAGTCAATAATAATTTAGAGCCTTCACTTAATTATGAATCACAGGCTTTGTTATATATTCTTCGTGTTTTTCGAGGTGAATGTGCATTTCTAAATATTTATATACTTTAAGAAAAAATATATAAACTTATTTTAAAAGCTTATATACTAATAAGAAGAGGAGACATTAAAAATGTCACTTATATTGGTGTAATGCAAAACATTAAGTACCATCTTTCAAATGGCAATGAATGTCATCATAACTCTTGAAGAGAAGTATAAAATATGTTAATTTTAATTTACTTGAAAATAAATCACTTATTTACTACATATTGTATTAGTGTCTGGTGTGTATAAGACCTCGGCTGTGTTCTGGAGTAATAATGCTATACCATCTGGAGATAATTGGAAGTCTGTTTGGGGATACAGAAACATGTACTGCTAGCTGTAGAATAATATGACAAGTACTCTAATAGGAACATGAGGAATAGAGAGTAATTATTCTTAAAATTCTTTGCAAAAACTTTGCAGAAGTCATGGCACATGAAAAGGATTTTATTACTGGAGAACAGAGAATGGACTTTCTGAGAGTATGGCCATGGTAAGACCATATTCATTATAAAATAATGAATAATCTGTTTTGGAGAGAATATAATTTTTCTGAGTGATAGAGTATTGTATAAATAAGCAAACGAGGAAATTTAAGGACATATTAGGAGAACTCTTTTTATATTATTATGTATTTAGTAGGGACCTAAGTATATAGGTATTATTGTGATATTGTTTTATTAAAGAATAAGATCCCTAAAGAGTGTAAGGGATACATTAAAGGTGGGATAAAATGATAGACAAAAACCCAAAATGGATGACTGGATCTCATAGTTACAATATTCTTTGAACTGTTCCCAAAAAGCAGTTCCTGAGCACTGATGAAAAATTCAACTGACAAACTCCCCTCACTGAAATTTTACACAAACTATCAAAATATATACATTTAGAATTTTGTTTGGCCCAGGATTACCAAACTTTTTCTTCTTTAAAACATTAAGTTCATGCTTAAATATCAAAGCTTACATATCCTTCCTATCCATCCAATATACAATACATGAAGTTTTTTCTTGATTCCTAAAATGTGTTTGTGGAAGAGAATTTAATTGCTTTAAAGAAAGAAAGAAATTGGATTGCTTGGTTTGGCTTACTGCTGCCTTCAGTGTTCTGAGAACAATAATGCAATTAGCTAAAATGTTTATTCACAAAATTTAATTCCTGGGGAGAATATTCTCAAATTGCCTCTTGTAAGTGTAATGTAAGCAAACAGTTGTTTGTTGGCTTTGTTGCCAAAATTGTGAGTGGCTAGGTTTTTATAAAACGTGGTGATAATATACGTGTAATCTTGCAGACTTCCATTTTAAAATTTAATGAAGAAACTAAATTTTATAGATAGTTTTGTTAATTATATTTCAGTGTTCTCAGCCACAGCTGAAGAAATCTTCAGTGTTATTAATTATTCCACAAATAAAAATTTTAATAGATTATGTTTCATTTCAATTTCATACCTGATTAAATACACTGAATTAATAGTATTTTTGGATTGTCAGTTCCTGGACAATCTAGTGATAAGGGGGTTGAAAATGTTAAGTGTGCTATTTATTCTGGACATAGTATAAATATACAAGAAAAATGAATGCTTATTCTCATTACACCAGTATCAATCAATATTGCAGCTTTAATTTCCTATGATATCACCTTTGAAAAGAATTGATAATAGGATAAGGACAGAGGAAATGTATTATAAAAGCCTTTGCTGTATATATAGCTTATATGGCTTCTGAAAACTTATCCCTGGACAAAGCTTATACAGATAATTTCTATTAACTTTCCTTTACTGTGTTATATTATTTCAGGTGCTTTCTCTCTCAGCTGGCCTATTTTCTAGCTGCAGTTTAAACATACTATTATATGTTAATTTTACACAACAAATATAATAAAAATATGAAGGTTTTAATAGGTAATGACCTATTATGAATTTGTTCAGTAAAATACTATAACAAATTAAAGCTTTCATTTAAAAAATAGCTAATTGTAACCCATTTGAAAGAGACCAGAAAATGATAAGATACTTAAAATGTTTTAACTGGCAGAGACTTCAATAAAATACCAGGGAACACATTTAGTATAAAACTATTTGGAAAACTTTGATATGGAGGGGTATAGCTGAGCTGTTAATGTAGAAAGAGTAACACAGTGTTATTATCCCACCTGTTGAGAGCACATTGTGCTATGGCTAATTGACAAACAAGAAATAATGAATGAATGGAGTCTTCGCCAAACTAACCAGGGTGTTTCGTTGTTATGAGACCGTAAGTTGGGAAAAACACATCTGAATTGAGATCGTATTCAAGTTGTATTTACTACAGCCTGTTTTAGCTAAGGAGGGAAAGGATTTATTTGTAAAGTGCTACCTACAGTGTGCTTTTCACCCAAATGCTTGACAGATTTCTTGTACATACACATCATCTAGCAACCACATCCTTTTAGCTTTAGCTGTAGCAGAAAGTGAACTTTTAACAAAGTTTAAAATTAATGAAAAGCCATTAGATATTTCTCATTCTCCATATTTATGTTCAATATATTTAGAATGCAGACTAAGTTTTAATGGCCTGTTTCTGGCATTCTTGATGATAACGTTTTTCATTCAAAAAAAATTATTTACTTTTTTTGATAATGCCATAGATCAGCCCAAATCGAGTATTAAAAAAAAAAAAAAAAAACCTTTTATAAGAGTGTACATATCAAATTACATAATCACATTTGTGATGTTAATTTCTAAGGAGAGATTCTTACTTGGTTTACATTGGCTGAATGATTGCCAACTTGATTCAGTTGAACCAAGGTCTTGGGCATCATTTCCATTTAAGGGCTTTGATCTCTAACAAAGTATTGTACAGTGTAGGTAAAAATAATGAATAACCAACACAATTTTGGCTTTCCCAATCACTACTTTTTCTGTTGCATCTAAGTTTAGATCATCCAGGAGGGAAATCTTAATTTGTCATTATTATTAATGTATAAAATAGTAACAATAAATTTAATGTAAATCTACCTCTTTTCCAGCAAATATATTTATTTATAATTTAACACTAATAACAGGTATTTGTATAGTGCTTTGACTGGCCTTTTTGATACTTCTAATATGTAAATGAATATTTAAGTCAAATTCACTGAGTGTCCATTATGTTCCAGGCACTATGAAATGTACTTTCATGTAATTTACTAAATAACCTATTAAGCTAGTAAGGAATATGTTACTATTATTATTCCCACTGAATAAGACTTTGATTCAGGAAAATAAAATTTTATATTTTACTAGTTTTCTAATATGATAAGTATATATTTATACTATAAAATTATACAAAACAACAATAACAATAATGCAGTTTTTAGAACTTCAGTTTTTTAGCAAATATCATCAAATGTTATGACATTATTTACAATTGTTGCCAAATTATATAAAGTTACACCTTTTAAACCACAAAGTTCTTTTTCTTGCGCATTAACATTACCACTGTCTTTTCCTGTTAACACCTTTTCACTTGTTCTCACAAACTTAATTTTAAAATTTCAAATGAATGTCACAATTATCCTAGGAAGTAATCCATTTACAGAAAAAGAAATTAAGGAACAGGACAGATGTGACTGAAGCTGAGTCATGCTCCATTTGTGTTCTATCCAGCCTTAAACACAAATAGTCAAAAAGAAATGAGGCAAATGTGGGGATGTGGTGGGGGAGGGGGGCTATGAAAGCATATGACCTTCTGTGGTCCCGCTTTTTCAAACTCTTTCAGAGCTCACCTTATTGCCTAGAGAGTTGTGAGTTGAAAGCATCTTTCTAGCTCTCAATTCCTGGCTTTCTCTGTTATTTTCTCAATTTTCAACTCTTTTGCACCACATAGCCAGCACACCAGTATTCCTAAGATTCTGGGTGAGAACAGTTCTGTGCTTAAATTTTCTAATTGCTTCATATGACTAGCTAAACCAGGAAGATTTGATAACCTGTAGTATTAGCTAATTTCCTATAAAAAATAATTTTCAGTATCGACTGGTCTTTTCAGGCCCCAAGGGGCATGTTGAATCTCTTGTCACTAAGAGTCATTTCTCCAAAGACAGATTTCAAACTTTAAATGAAAGATTCTATTTCTCTGTCTTTTACTACCAAGAGCACTGGAATGTGTAGCTGTTGAAAATATAATGGGCAAATAATACAGTGGTCATTGGAGAGTGATCCATGTTGTAATTTGAACAGGCAAGTAAATCTGGACTTTGTAAACAGATGCTCTGTTGAAATTTCTAGAGGGAGCCATTCTTCATATTATTTCAGACGTCTGTGTCACACTCACTAGGCTAGACTCTGAATGATGAAATAATAAAGTGATATTGGTTTTGATGTGTTTTACTTTACCTTGTGAACAAAATTATTGAACAATGTTTCACTGAAACTGCAATCCTGAAAGTGTTAATGTCCTTTGTGATATGTTCAAGAATTAAGAATAAGAAATAGTTGAAAGAAATATGATTAAAGAGAAATTTACTAGAAAGCAACCTTCGGAAATTTAAAAAGAAAAAAATGATGATTTTTACTTTGAATTTTGATGGATTGAAAAAAATCAATTTTGGCAGACCCTTCATTAAATATCATGAAGTGAGAATGATGAGCCTTTGTAAATGTATTGACAATAAATGGCACCACATTCCAACCTGAAGATTTGTTATTTTTTCACTGATATCAGTTATCTTTTTCTCTTATGTCTATTAATATTTAAAACCTGGTAGAAATTTTGAATTTAAAATCTTCAGCCAGACTTGGTTAGCAAGTTTAATTCGTGTTGGTCCTCTCTAGCAAACTTAACTTGATGATTCGTTACTTGGTAAAATAACTATTTCCTTTTTGTTTCTCCTGGCTACCCTAGGTTTTGCTGACCATTCCATCTTTTAGGGTTCTTCTTTTCTTTTATCCTCCCACTTCACTTCTGAAATCTCTGGTATTTAATCTCTTTCTCTTTTTCTTTCTCTCTCTCTCCCTCACTCTCTTAGTGTATTTGACTTCCTTGCCATACTCTTGAAATAGAAACTGATACATTCAAAGGATCTTTTAATATCTAATATCTAATCTGATGTAAAGAACATGTAAATAAAAGAATCTTAACTTTTACCCTCTCTTTCTTCTCTTCTTGTCTTTTACGTGTACTTTTTCTACTTCCAAAACTGTGTCTCCTTAACTTCCCTGACCCCCACCAAAACACATATATGTGCTTTTTCTTCCATCATTTTTTCTAACTGCAAAGAAAAGAATAACTTACTCTTGGGTTACTTGAATGTATTCACATATTCTAATTAGAAATAAAAGTCCTGAATGGACCATTTATATGACAGGACAATCCTTTACTTGTAAGTAGAAAGTATACGGAAATGGAAATTGTTCATGGAGTCAGACATTACTACCTTTATTCTAATGTCAAAATGATATTTGAGGTAAAAATTTCTTATATCAGTTAACACTCATCTTTAGTTAAGGATTATAATTTTAAAATGAAGTATGTAAAATGCTCAAGAATAGAGACTATTTTAAAACATTTTTTGCAGTAGGAATTAATATTAATTAGTAAAGTACACTGCTTACTAATTTAGCCATAACTTTGAAAGTTTGAATTAAGATATAATCTTAAAAAGAGAGTATTTTCAGTGTGAAATAAAATTTGAGGTGGCAAAATTTATATCAGACAATAATATAAATGAAATTATTAAAACAATCCCAATTTCATTGTTTTAGGTTAAATTCATCAATTTTCAAGATCTGTTTTACAAATGCCATGTGTGCATATTCAAGGTAAATAGGTTTGTAAATAAATTAGAAGATAGCAACAAATAGTAAAAAAAAAAAAAATTGCCACACTTCTGTGGTGAATAATTTAAAAATGTTAAATGAACATCTACAACTACTAGGACTGTTTCTACTATAAAGATACCCCGTAAGCTTCATAAGCCTCAATTTCTATGGTAAAAATTGAAAGTGTTGGACTTCATGACTAAGATACATATCCACTGAACTCTAAATATTTAAAATTTAAAATCTTCCCTCTTACTCTATGAACTTAACCTTCTTCCTTTGCGATTTTAGGAATGAGAATAAATGTTATTTGTGTTTGCTCTTACAGATGTTAACGTAGACAAGAAGCGTAAGTTGGAATGACAGAGTACAATTTCAAAATTTAAAATGTTGTGTTGACTAATGCAATAAATCTGTACTCAGTTATAAGTAGAGGCGATGAGTACCAAGGCACACGATCAGTGCAAGTATACCCCTGAGACAATATAAATTTCAGCGAATCAAAATAATCAGCAAGAGAGCATATATTTCTTTAATGGAGCACTGAGAGTTTATTAGCTTCTGCTTGAGTGCTCATTAAAAAAGGGGAAAAAGGGAAATATTCAGTTGAGTTTTTAAACTTCAGTTAAATAAAAAGATTTTGCCTATGTTATTTGCATGGTTAATATATCTAGAATGGTTAATTTTATATTGATGGAACCAGTGTAGTAATTATAGAAATAAATATAAATATTACAAGTGGATTTGAGGAGTTAAAATGTCACGTAGTTTCATTTTTCACTTTACTATATCAGACACATGTTAAAAAGCTTTTGCTCCAGTAGACCAGGCAAGTGAAATAAATATAGGAAAAAAATGAAAACAAACAAACAAACCCCTCTTACAGTATATAAAAAGATGAAAAATGATATACTTTTTATTTTCTAGGGGTGATGAGAAAGTGAACTAGAAATAATTCCTCTGTTAAACCAGGCATTTTGTAAAAGAGAACCATCACTATATATTGTTCCTGGGATTCCCTGTGAATAACTGGCAATGTGAGGGTATAGTAGTCACAGCTCTTTATTCCTTCCAAACCAGTTATTGTGCTGCTAATTAGAATTGGATATTGGTGGTAGTGGAAATGGGGAAAACTATCAATGTTACTTTGTGTTAAATTTTAATCACACAAGTTAGGACATTCAGAATTATGGTTTCCATGGTAACCACAACACTGAGTCCTGTGTGAAGGCATTACAGTGGGGGTCTTTGATTAAAAGAAAGTAAACCAGAAGTGAAACAAAAATGCTCCATATGTGCAGCTAAAGTTACAAAAAAAAAAAAAAAAAAAGTCCCGCTCCCTTGTCCTTAATTATATTTGCTTAATGGTATGTCACGTGCTTGTGCAGTACACTGAAAGGTCTGTTAGAATTCTCATGAGGATGCTCTATTTGCATTAGACTTTAAGTGATTATTTTTACAGCACCTTTTGCAGTTTTGAATTTATCTTTTTTTCATTTTAAAAATTATTATAGAATTTGACTTTAGGGACCCTGTGACAATTCATGTGGAAGGAAGATTTTCTTTTGAAAAGATTTTTTGAAAATGCACTGGATAGAATTATAGTCCTGGAATTTTTGCTGATAATATTTCATTTTGAACAATGAGGTTAAGAAAGTTATTTAAAGTTACATTTTTATTAATTTTTATCACATAAAACAAGATAAGCAACAAATTAGATGAATTCAGGGTATATAGAATACTCAATCTATTTAAAAGACTGTAACCGTAAAAAAGAGTTGGAGTCACTGATCACTACAGACAAAATATATTTGGAGAACATTTATTTTTGAAGAGCACATTTAGCCCAGAGATAATCATCATTAAACCATTATATTATGTTCCTGTGTCATTTTAAATAAAAATGAAATATTTAGTGTATAATGGAAAACAATTATGTTTCACACAATTAAGTACATGTGCAAGGATGACCAGAAATGCTTCTGCTGTAGGAACAGAAAAGCCTGCTCAAATACAGAGTCTTTCATGTATTGTAAGAGTGATTTATTGAAAAACTATTATGGTTTAAATTTTGCTAACTTTATTATCATCTAAATTGAAATGTTTTAGGAAACATACGGTCTATTTTTGTTGAAAATAAGTAAACTCAAGGACATGGATTTTTCTACATTTTTATCTCTAAATATGGAAAATGCTAATAAGACTAATGTTTCTCACATTGTGATTCAAAAACCTGTAACTTATATTCAAACCAGGTATGTAGATTCAGTATTTCTCTAGTGATCCTTAGGCACAGGTGTATGCCAGTGTTTCAACCTTGTAAATCAAACATCATTTTACAGACGATTAATCTGTTGAAGAGGTCAGCAAACATTTTGAATAAGGGGTCAGATAGTAAACAAGTTAGGCACTGTGGGACATGTGGTCTTTCCTAACTGCTCAGCTGCCCTGTTGTAGTGTGAAAGCAGCTATAGTTAATAAGTAAACAAATTAACATAGCCGTATTCCAATAAAACTTTACTAGTTGCTGAAATTTGAGATTCCTATAATTTTCACATCATGAAATATTTATTCCTTTTTGACTTTCTTCAACACTTACAAAATGTAAAGAAAAATTTAGCTTGAAAGATTTACAAAAACAAGCAATGTGGAAAATTAATCTTGTGGGCTATAGTTTGCCAAAGGCTGGTCTATTGGATGTCCTGTGTTTTGTGGGGTAAGCGGTTCTTTGTTTTGATATTATTTACCTGCATGAGAAAAGTTAGTAGTTAAATACTATGTATTCAAAAATATTTTTTAAAAATTATTCTTTGTTTCCACCAATGATTTAATCGTTTGATGATCCATTCCCCATTTTGAAATTATAATGCTGTCATCTACATGGATTTCGTAGGGTCAATAAGTAGCACTGTTTTAACAGATGGGAATTTTAATCAAGTTGAGAGCTAGACAGAGATTTGGACAGATCAACTTAAAAATGGTAATAAAGTGGTTGGAGCATGTAGCTGCAATGGGCTTCCTAATGTCACACCTCAGAATTAAGCAGTTTCAAGCACAGCTGGTTACATACACATCTCCCTAGGTAGGGTGATGCTGCTACAAAACTTACGGTGTGGAATAATACACCAGAATCTCTTTCCCTCTGCATGCTTGGCTGCCTAGAGATGGGAGAGGGAAAAGAAATGAACTGGGTGTGCTAGGTTCTTTTCCTAAACTTATCAGTTAGAGAAGTCACCCTTGGTTGGCAAATGCCAGAAAGTGACATTAAATGTTATGTTTCTTATTAAAATAGGAGTTTATGGTGGGGGTCAGGGGGTGACTTTTCCATCATATTTCTTTCATTCATTCATTCATTCATTCATTCATTCAATCATTTAACAAATCTTTTTAGTTACCCATTGTATTTGTCTGCTTGGGCGGCCATAACAATATACCATTGTCTAGGTGGCTTAAAAACAGTTTTTTTCCCACATTTCTGGAGGCTAGAAGTCTGCCATTTCAAGGTGCCAGTTCCCAGTGTAGGTCCTCCTCCTGGCTTGTGTATGGCTGCCTTCTCACTGTGTCCTCACCTTAGTGAGAAGTGTACACACTAGGAAAGGCTTATATAGCCTTTCCTAGTGTGTACACACTAGGGAGAGAGAACTCTCTGGTGTCTGTTCTTATAAGAGCAGTAATCCTATTGGGAAAAGGCTTCACCCTTGTTAACACAATAACATGTACATTTTGGTGTGTATTCCACTTTTCTGACACACAGCTCTTAAAACCCTTAGAATCTCTGAAGTGACAAGTGTCTTTTTAATAGGCTAATAAGATTAATAGTTGCTGAAAGCTCCTAAATACCTTCAGAATCTGGTCTAGTTTCCAGGGAAACCAACCATGTAATTAGAAGGTGGGAACTGAATGTCCTACCTTCTAACCTCCAGAAATGGGAAAGGGCCTGGAAATAGACTCAGTCACCAGTTGCTAATGATTTCATCAATCATGCCTACTTAGTGAAGTCTCATAAGCCCCCCATCAAAACAGGGCCCAGAGAGCTTCTGGTTGGTGTGCAGAGGAGGTGCTGGGAGGCTGTTGCATCTGGAGAGGACCTTGAAGCCCCGTGCTCCTTTTCCCATACCCTGCCTTATGCATCTCTTCCACCTGGTTAGTTGTGAGTTGTAGGCCTTTATAACAAACCAGTAATTCAGTAATCAGCTGTGGAACCATTTTAACAAATTATTGAACCCAAGGAGTTATTTGTGGAAATCTGCTAGTGGTAGCTAGGGAGTCAGAGGTGCAGGTGATAGTCTGGATTTGCAAGAGTATCTGAAGTTGGAAGACAGTCTTGTATGTGACTGACCCCTTATCAAGTAGGATCTGTCCTAACCCTAGATAGATGGTGTCAGTATTTAACTAAATTACAGGACACCCAGCTGGTACCTGGAGAGTCGGAGAATTGGTTGGTGTTAGCCAAATCCCCACACAGTTGGTGACCAGAAATGTGGAGAGCAATAGTAGTATAGTGAGAAAACAGGCATTTACCTGATAACCCTTATGATCTTATTTAATATTAATTGCTTCCTTAGAGACTTCATCTTTAAATACAGTTACATTGGTGTTTAGGGCTTTAACATAAGAATTTTTAGGGGATGCCATTCAGTCTGTAATATCTGCACTGTGCCAGGCTCTACACTATTTGGTAGATATGTAACAGCAAGTTTCTGGCACCATGGTGTTTACAGTCCATTGGCAGATACAGGCATAACTAAAATTATTGCATTAACTAATGTGAAATTTTAACTGAAACAACTTCTCTGAATGTGTGGAACAATATCATTTGAGTATATTATAATTATAAAGAATATATATGCCATATTCAATAAACCAATGTAACCTACCCCCATTCAGAGCAGACCCCCCTGAGGACTAGAAAGGAGTGTTCTAAAGAAATGAAACATCTTGTGAAAAACCCTTTTCACTGTAGGGAACATGTTTTCTTGTTTAGTTATTCTGAGGAATAGTAACTTGCTGTTTTCCAGTTGCAACTGACTTTTGGCTGTACAAAAATACAGGAATAAATCCGTGGACTGTAAAAAGTTATTTGATTAATTTCAAATGGTTTACCCGAAAAAGCATAGAATTGTGTCATTGAGCACTTCTTTATCCTGGCTTTAATATTTATTATTGTGGAGGATGCCTCGGGTGGTGGTACTGCTGAGAAGTGAGAACACTCTTTGAATATGTCAATTTTTAAAAACCACCCTGAATTAAAAAAAAAAAAAACATAAAAATCTTTATGCTATATATAAGTTGTTTGGTCTGAATCAATACTATGTTCACTTTTGTCCTTTGCAAAAAGTTTCTGGTTAATATTATCAAGAAGGGAAATCCATTCATGTTTTCAATAATCAAGCCAAAATGTGTCAGGGTCATGATTAAATAATGGCTTAGATATAAAGCTTTTTGGTTTTTAGAATACTGATGTATTACTAGTATCCTCGTATTATAAAGGAATATCTAACAGTGTTTAAAATGCACATAAGAATATCATTTAAAATGATGAAATACATATACACAGGTGAATTTTTTTTTAAATGGGGTAAGTATGCTTACATGAGACTCCACTTGTCAGAGGTTCTTTGTTAACCCTTTTCCCAGACTTGATCTTGGAAAGTCTTCATAGTAGCTACTTACTTCTTTGGAATGTAATGAATTTAATTGAGGAAGGAATCTTATATGAGTTTTAGACTTCATGAGTCTTTGGAACCAAAGCTACCTGCCCATTATGGAGAATTCGAACATAATGACAGATTAAAAATTAATTGATTTTACAGTGAATAAATGATTCCAGTAGGAAAGGAAACATGAAATTTCATAAGCTTTAATATACTTTCAGATGTATATAATTAGTATTATAGTAACTATGTACATTTCTTGTTACTGTATGTAAAGGACACAGTTCTATAACAGGTATTATTTGTAAATGTTTAGCACTGCATATGAGCTGTTTGTTATGAGCTACCTAGTTTAGATGCATATCTATAGTAATTCTATAATTTGAGATTATGATGGAAGAAATTCCGTAATTTGAGATTTATGACAATAAAAATTTTCTTAAGAGTTCCTGAAGCATTCCTATGGCATGAGAACTATCCGTTAAATCAAGCAGATTAGCAGACTGTCTCTGGAACACATCACTATTTCAGTTTATTCAAACCCCTGTAGTCCTGTGATAAAAATAAAAAATGTAAAATTATAGGCTAAATATTAGTACAGACTGCGAGACACAGTGTTTAAAAAAAGATAGAGATAAAGTGGTATTTGGAATCACGCTTTGTGACCCTAACTTTGCCAAATTCCTATGTTGAGAAGCTTTTTTGTATTAAATGCAAAACATGTTTTCCACATTGCCTAATGGTAAGCTTTCTAAATAATTAACATTACTCAGTGTAGTGGTCAGCCACAATCAGAAAAAGAATGCATTTTCTTCTGTATAATTCAACATCTGGTTGTCACTATAATGCTAAACCTACCAGGAATGCTCTTTGCCAGATGTGACTTATAGTTACATTATACTTTATTCAGTTCAGCCACATGTATTTGAAAAGAGGTCAAATGGTATCACCAGGAATAAACAAACTTCAAATATTGTATAATTCATTTATTGAAGTGGTAAAAACTTTCATAATGAAAATAGTTAACACTTATTAAGAAGGCCCTATATATCTACTATCTGCGTATATATTATCTTGTTTAACTTTTATTCTGTGAGAACGGATTCTATGTGCCCCTCAAAGATAGATGAGAAAACTGAGGATAAAAAAATTTGTGGAATCTCACACAACTAACAAGTGGGAAAGCCAAGCTTTGAATTGAGGCTGAGACCCAAGTGCTATACAATATAGCTTCCATCTATTTGGCTGTAGTATAGTGTAACTTTTGACCCTATCTATAAAAATAAGTTGGGTGGTTAAATTTCATAGGTTAAATGACTTAATTCTCATAATATTTAATGAGGGACTACATGTTTCTCATATAAATTACTAATACATTTTAAAGATTATATATATTATTAAAAAGTATAAGATACTATTTTATCACTCTTTCTCCACTGACCATGCAGATTTTTTTCTGTGTTTAATGTTGCTTTTATTATCTCTGTATTGATAGATAATCCATTTTAATAAAAAAATCAAGTCAGGTGTTATGTCATTTCCAGACTTACATTATTTTAAATTTAACTTTTTATTTATTAAAAGATAATAGGATAGATATGTGATTAGTAAATCATTGGAGTTATTAATCATTGGAAATATTATACGTTCATGTTTGGAGAGGCAAAGATAGTTCAGATATTTTAACTGTAGTGTGTTTTTACAAGAAAAATATTCTGCACAACTTATTCAGCATGCCAGGTTGGTAAAAATATAAAACACTGTTAGTATTGTTCTTTAATAGGTGAGCTTATCTCCTATAATGGGTGAATGATGTCACTGGAATTTCCTTCAGCTAATAGCAGTATGCTACATACCACAAATCATTCCATGGAACCAACTGTCATAAATGAGAGCATAAGGTTTTATATTTCAACTAAGGTTAAAAATAACAAAATAAAATATTATGGATATGATTACCTTAGTCTTATTTGTATAGGTCTTATTGCATTCCTAAGGTATTCCATGTTAGGCAAATAATTATACAAGTAATTCAGCAGAATGTCTGTAATTGACTTCAGTGATAAAATTTATATACAGTGCCTAAATCTGAAACGATAAACCCTTTCAATAATTTATTATAATTTTTCAGATTTCATAATAGAGATAATTTGAGGGTTTTTTTGTAACTGGAAGTCAAGATTGTAGCTGCATGAAAAAATTGCATTAAAATTATACAAAAGTTATGTGTTTAAAAAGTAACTTGCTTTGATATTGCAGAAGTAGATGTGTCGTCAGTCTTCACATGTTAATTTTCTTTTTTCTCAAAAATGTAATGAAAAAATAGTCTCTGCCCTTTAAAACTTAAAGTCTCAAAGTATAATACAATAAACACTTAATCCCTTAATTTCATTTCTTTATATCTTATGAAGCCTTCAAACTTCAAAGTTGGAGGTTCTCAAATTTTCTATATTCACAACATGCTGGTGGTGTCACAGAGGTGTCCACAAGAAACTGAAGAAAACAACCAGCTGTGTAAACCAGTTTTTAGTTTGACTTGCATCTTGTTTTACCTGCCAAACAAAGCTCAGCAGTAACTGTTTCTCTGTCATCATTGAAGAACAACTTGAAGGATTAGAAAAAGGCAATAGGATTCAAATACCAAGAGATGAGGGAGGTTGCATTAGCTCATATGTAATGTACATACTTTACCATTAATTTTACAAATGCATTCATTTAAGGCTATAAAACACTTTTGGCTTCCATTCTCAAGTATGTATGTACTCTCTAAATGAATGAATGAATTCACTAGAGATTGGATGAATACATGACTGAATGGAGTAGTAAATGAAGGGATCCTTTATAAATCTTAAACACAAAATTATAAATTGTTTTTCCATAACAAACATTTTGTAGATTATCGTTATGAGGAATGCATCTGGAAAAATAGCTATCTAAATACATATGTTTGTAACTCTATGTTACATCATTTCTGAACTGAGAAATTGAGGCTTCTGGCAGGGGCTGGGGTTGTGGAGCCAGGCAAGGGAGGAGGAAAGGAAAATAAGAGAAAAACATTAAAATGAAATAATCCAGTACTATTTATAAGATGGATCTAAGGATCTCAGAGAAATCTCATGAGAATTTATACTCCTGCAAGGGCTTTTTTAAAGATTACATAAAATTGACTATTTAAACTCTTCTGTATGTTTTCTTTTTGTTAAAGTTTTTCCTTCCCTTGCTCTTCAATGAATTCCACATGCATTGAGCTTATTAGCTTGGTTCTTACCTCTCTTGCTGAGCCCCAGTTGGCCAATGAGAAGGCTATTTTAAACTACTGACCTTGCACCTGGGTATTTGCGGCCCATGGGGGTATTAGCTGCTGTCCATTTTTCTTCCTGCTCTGCTGCTTGTAAAGACTTGCCTTGTTGCTGACTATACAGAGATTAATTTGATCATTCCCTGCTTATGAGAATAGGTTTCCATAAGTCCTACATGTATTTTCCAGTTCTTACTGGTACATAGAATTGGCCGGACTGTAGCCTGGTTTTCTGTCTTAGGCCTTGTGAACATGCCCCCTGCTTCCCAATATTTAAGTTGGAAATAAGTTTTTTAACCTAGATTATTTAATTTATATAGAGTACAAAAAATCAGTAATGATGCATTTTAAAGTTCTTTTTTAAAACTATAATAAAATAAAAATGTTTTTATTAGTGTGTTTTTTGGAAAAAAAAAAAGTAATATTTTAACATGGCTGACTGTTCTTGATTTCATTAACTCCTGTCTCTTCAGAGACTTTTAGTAGATACATTATAAGCACAGATTTATGAATACAATTATCTGAAATGCAGAAGAAGACTATAGAAGATTATGTTAAACAAATATACCACTGGATGTGATTTTCTTTTTTTTTAAATTGTACTTTAGGTCCTGGGGTACATGTGCAGATCATGCAGGATTGTTGCATAGGTACATACATGGCAATGTGGTTTGCTGTCTCCATCTCCCCGTCACCTATATTTTCCCTCTCTTTAAATATTTTAGTGTATAGTGTATATTTTCTTTGAAAAAAATAAAGATATTCTCATTTAATCACACAACAATGATCAAAACTAAGAGATCAACAATATTACAATAATATTGTGTAATCTCAGGGCTAGGTGTATAATTTCTACCCATGTTATCCCTCCCCAACCTCCCCATCCCCCGCTGTCCCTCCCTTAGTCCTCCACTATAGACCCCAGTCTTTGATGCTCCCCTCCCTGTGTCCATGTGTTCTCATTGTTCAACACCTGCCTGTGAGTGAGAACATTCGGTGTTTGATTTTCTGTTCTTGTGTCAGTTTGCTGAGAATGTTGGTTTCTAGATTCATCCATGTCTCTACAAAGGACATGAACTCATCGTTTTTTATGGCTGCATAGTATTTGTGTTGCCTCTTGCTAACAGGCTTTTAAGCTTATTTCTAAGAGTGTTTAAGTTATTTGTGTGGATTAATTTCAAATAAACATCACAAATAAACTGTTGATACTTAAGATTAAATATATTGACTTTAAATTCTACCTTATGCAATTTCTGTATTTTGTATTCCTAACCCTTAATGTATCATCAAAAACAATCATTTTAGCTATGGATTACAATACTTGCATATTCTGCCCCAGGACTATCTCTGCCTGTTTCATTAACTTGCTTTTAAAGTTACATTTTAAATAAAAGCAAGGATATGCTTTGAGGAAAAAAAGTCACTAAAAAGTCCCAGTTAGTTCAAAATGCTTATTTTATATATATATATATATATATATATACATAAACATTTTATATATAAAACAAACACATGTATATATATAAAATAAACATTTTTATATATAAAACAAACATAGATATAAACAATTATATATATAAAATAAATATTTATATATATACATATAAACATATTCCAAACTTTTTCTTTTCATATTTATCAAGCAGGATATATTTCATTTTTTTCTGATGCTTAAAAATAAGGTGTGATAATCTTAACTGAAAGTTAATTCATTCATAGTTCCAAAATGCTAGTTCACATTGTGATACTCTTAATTAATTAATTAATTCATAGTTCCAAAATGATAGTTCACATGAATCGTACAAAAGAAAGGCATCCAGAAAGCCTAATTGTGTAGAGGTTTAAATGTCTTCGTTATAGACAAAGTCACCTCACGCATTTTTTACTCTGTTTTAGCAATATTTTTAAAAATAATATGATCATAAGTCCTTTTTAACCAAAATTTGAACCAGAAAAGAAAATTTCATGATTTTTAGTACAATAAAATTGACAATGATTTGGTCTGTAAGGTTAATCCAAAAGAAGAGTGGGTTTTGTGATGCCTTTCTTACATTCAAATAAGTGTTATCTTTCTATTTTTAAATGCATTTTTAATTCAAATTTTTATAGTATTAAAACAGTTCAGAGCTTAATTAAGGGATCACGGAATGGGACGTTTAGAGAGAACATAATATGGCACATTTTTGTATATGTAGACGTGTATACTACATTTTTACAATAGTGTGTTTTTACTTTGCATATTTTTGTTTGTTTTTTTTTTTTTGAGACGGAGTCTCGCTTTGTCACCAGGCGCCAAGCTGGAGTGCAGTGGCACAATCTCGGCTCACTGCAACCTCCGCCTCCTGGATTCAAGCAATTCTTCTGCCTCAGCGTCCCGAGTAGCTGGGACTACAGGCACACGCCACCACGCCCAGCTAATTTTTGTATTTTCAGTAGAGACGGGGTTTCACCATGTTGGACAGAATGGTTTTGATCTCTTGACCTTTTGATCTGCCCACCTCGGCCTCCCAAAGTGCTGGGATTACAGGCTTGAGCCACCGCGCCCAGCCTTGCATATGTGTTTTTAATCTCCTCTAAAGAAACAAACCAAACCAAAAACAGCTTAAATTATGACGTTGGCAAATAGTAAAGGATGAACAATTAAAATTCTGAAAGTTATTTTTATCTTGTAATTCATGCTTGATGTTGGACATTTTTAAATGGCTTTTTAGGAAATGAATCTATATTTGTAAATGTATAAGCATGGGTTCTAAAAATGAGTAGCATTCAGAGATAAGCTAGATACAATAGGATTTTTTTTCTATTTTTTTTTTTTGACAAAACTGCCAGGATTATACAAATAATTCTTGTATATTCTCAGCTACATTCCCCAAATGTAAACATTATTGTACCTTTTATCACCACTGCTTTTTTTCTTTTCCTTTTCTTTCTCTTTACTTCAGTGTGTACTGTGTGTTTTCCGTCTCTTTAAATACTTTAGTGTATAGTGTATATTTTCTTTGAAAAAAAAATAAGGATATTCTCTTGTATAGCCACACAACAATGATCAAAATTAAGAGACTGACAATATTACAATACTATTGTGTAATCTCAGGGCTAGATGTATAATTAGCAGCACCCAGTGTAAACTGATAATTCAGGACCTTGGCCGCGGAAGTCAGTGTCCCCTCCAGTGGGCTCACCATCCCAACCCATGGTGGACAGGTGATCCCCAAGTGATTCCAACTTCTGCACCTGGACGTACTAAGTACCTGGATCAGGGTTGACTGAGAAACCCTTGCTGAGTGCTTGCAGAATACATAATCATGCATGCTGCCTTCATGGGCCAAGGAGTCACCCTTTTGCCCCCAAGCTCCCTGTACCTCTGCTGAGGCATCCTGTCTGGTGACAGAGCTGCTTATGCAGTTTTAGGGTAGCGAGTGGAATGCCAGCAGGAACTGGGATTCCAAAAGGCCTGAATCAAGTAACTCAGAACCCATCCTATGGAGGTAGTGGGATGTCAGATTATACATGGTCCAAGGCCCTTGGTGTTTGTCATCCCATTGGGCTTTACTGACAAAACACACATTCAGAAATAAAATTCGTAAGAATTTCAGGAAGACTATTGAGAGTATGAAATCCCAAGTGTTGACTTTTTAAAGTATGGAACCTCATGAAACTGCACTTGATTGTATGCCCTTGATGTCAGCTCTGTCTATAAACCTATTCAGATTTTGTCAATTGTGCCCACAATGTCAGGTATAACAAAAGAACATTTCTATTCATATAGTACATTCAATGATCATGTCTCTTCAGTTTATTTTTTTTCTGGAATAGCTTGTCAGTTTTTATATTTTATGACATTGATATTTATGAAGAATATAGGACAGTTATTTCACTGACTGTCTCTCAATTAGGGCTTTTCAGATGTTTTTTTCTGATAAGATTTGTGTCATACATTTTTTTTTTTTGACAGGAATGATGCAGAAATGATGTAATATTCTTTTCAGTGTATCATATCAGGAGGCAAGCGATGTCAGTAACAGTAATTTGCCAGCCATCCTTTCACCATAGATACTATTTTGTAACATAGTAGAATTCTTTCTTAAATACCTTGCCCAATTTTTGTTTGCCTAATATATGGATAATCAGCTATTTCCAATTCGAGATGACCTGTGTTTATACTTCAAAGCAATATTCAACTTCCAGGTTTGAGTCATTAATGTTATTTCTGTAGCTTTATATACAATTTTTGCTAATGTCTCTTTCCTTCCTTATCTTTTGTCAGAAAATTACCATTTCTCTTAACATTATTAAATTGTGCTTTCTCCACATTCATGGTCTGTCATAAATTTCATGCACATATTAGGCTGAGCTGGTGGAAGGACTGCTTATATTTACTGGATATCAGGAAATAGTTGGGATATTTCAGAGATTCCCTAAACATTTTCAGAAGAAGTGATATTTGCAGAGAAAATCACTTTGAAAATTAAGCTATTGAAGTGATAATTCCATATGAGAATTCACTAAGTTTTTGAAAGTTTCCTTTTTGTTTAGATGAAAAGTTAACAATGTGTTAACCCTCATAAATTCGTGTTAACTAGTATGAATTGAATTTTCGATATTGTGTCATTGCTCAAACCTCTACTTCAGTAAACTAGATGCTATTTGTCTCTTGCCTCAGAAAGCTCAATTTTGTTGTTGTTTTTTTTGTTTGCTTCTTTGTTTGAAGCTCACTCTGTTGTCCAGGTGGTGAGTAGTGACGTGAACACAACTTACTACAGCCTTGACCTCATAGGCTCAAGTCATCCTCCCACCTCAGCCTCACGAGGCAGCTGGGATTACAGGCATGTATCACTGTGCCCAACTATTTTTTAATGAAATGTTTTCGTAGGGACAGGGTCTTGCTTTGGTTCTCAGTCTGGTCTCGAACTCCTGAGCTCAAGTGATCCTCTTACCTTGGCCTCCCAAAATGCTAGGATTATAGGTGTGGTCTCCCACACTGGGCCAGAACTCTCGGTTCTTGGCCAAAGATACTATGATGTAACAGTTTTAGTTCAATGGGGTTTAATCTTATATAAAAGGCAGGCATTGGTTGTTCTGCGAACACTGATATTGAACGCCTGACTCAGCCTTGCCTAGATTAGGACATGAACTTCTTTGGTGTTGGTGGTAAAGTGGATTCTGCCTACCACAACTGGAATGGTAAATCTTTTGCTTTAGTGTCTGAGGCTTTTTTCGAATTTTCAATCTTTTTCTGTGTCCACATTGGACAGTGCTATTGCTGTATCCTAAAGTTAACTGATTCTTCTCTCTGTCCATTCCATTTGGCTATAGAGCCCAGGTGTTGTTTCAATAAAGGTTATTGTATATTTTCCTGTTCTAAATTTTTTATTTACTTTCTATTTGTTGCTTAGATATGTTTTATTGTTTGTTTCATGCATTTTTGTACTCGCTCTTTGGGAAATTTGTATGATAATTGCTTTCAAAATGTTTGTCAGATAATTTTAATATCTCTGTCATCCTGGCATTGGATTTTACTGATTGTGTTTTTTCATTAAGTTTGGCATGTTTCTGGCTCTTCATATGATGAATGATTTTCAGCTGAAACTGGGTACTCTGTGTATTAGGCTAGGAGACTCTGGCTTTTATTTAAATCTTGTTTTAGCTGATTTCGTTTCTCACTGGAAGGTTAGTTTGTAGCTCCCTTGTTACCGCAGGTGGAGATGATAGACGTCCATGAACGTGGACGTCTATCATCTCCACCTGCGGTAACAAGCTACTGCTGATAATGAAGCTTTCTATTTTATTATTTACCGCTGATACTAAAGCTTTTTATCATTGTTGGATGTGCTCAAGAGATCAGGCTCCTCACTAGGCCTCTACTGATGTTGCCCCTACTGAGGTGGGTATGAGGGACTTGTTACCCCTGTGTTACCTCTACTAATACCAGGGAGTGGGGGTGCCTCCTTACTGGTGGGCAATGATGAACGTCTTCACCTGGCCTCTGTTTACACCAACATCTTAGGAAGCAGGGAAAAGGGTGCTCTTTACTGACAATGTGGGGTGGCGGGCCATTTCTACTCTGCAGTGGGGATGAACGTCCAAGGTTTCCACTAGACCCTCTCTGACACCACCTTCTTGGGGGGCGCATAGAGGTGCTAGGGTTATAACTAAGGGGAGGTAGAACCCTAGGCTTTCTTTAGTCTTTGATAATGTGGGTGGGGATGGGGCTACAGTTTTCTCTGTTGTTTGCCTGGAGTAGTGCAGTGTTTTCTACAAGTTTTCTGAATTACTGCATTGCCCCTTTCCTGGTTCTTTGGCTCAGGAAAGCAAGCTTTATTGCGTCATTTTTGGTCTGTATCTGTTGGTGTTTCCATATTGCCAGATTTTTTTGCTCCAAATCTGGAAGTATGAGTTCAAACAAACAAAACCAGGTAACTCAGCGCCACGTTGTTCCATGAATCCTGAGGTCTGAGCCTGTCTGCATTATTTTCTCCATCCTTCAGTGTCTTCTTATGTTTGTTTTATGCAGAGTAGTCCTCTTTTATTCACAGGGAATGTTGGTTTGGGGCCATTTTATCAGAATCATGCATTTTGCAAATAATTTCTACATATATGACAGTGGTATATAATTTTTTTATAGTCATTGTGAATATTTATGTCCAAAAGTCCTGTTTCTATTATTGAATTAAACCACACCGCTGGGACTAGAATTTGTCAATTCTGTAGGAAAATTAGACAAGTGAGGAAATGATCTCAGGAGTCACTACTGAAATCATTGTATGTGATTTAAAGACCATTCTGAAATCCCTTGTATGTGATTTAAAGAAAAACTTTCTACTATTAAACATATATCAATTATTTTGAACAGTGGACCTGAAATTTGAGGGCTTTCTATATCTCTTTATAAGAATATGCTGTTGTTATTCCCAAATAAAATTTTATTATCTTAATTTGTTTTATTCTTCTCCTCTGGTGAATAGATGAGTTACTTCAGGTAACATAATCTAAATTAATATTTCCAACAATTGGATAATTGTGCCTGTTATTTTGCTTGACTCTGATTGGTTATTGCTCATTGAGTGGTTTTGCAGTTATATTAAGGAAAAGAAGGAGACAGATAGTCATAATATGATAATTGGTACTTTTGGAATAATAAATCAAAGAGTTATATTTCTGGTTATGTTTCTTCTGCTTTACCTCTGGTTGTTACAGGAGTTATTTGTCATATTTTGCAAAAGCTTATTCATCTGAAGTGGTTTTTCACTTGGTATCTTGTGAAGGACATAATCAGTTTTTCGATCACAGTCATAAAAATGATAATAGTAATTTTGATATTTATGTTGTCTCAGCTTAAAATCTCTAAATTTTCATCAAGATCCTGAGTAAATCTGCATAATAGCTTTCTGCTTGTTCTAAGGATCATTGGAAATGTGCAAACTATATTGTGTCCAAATGAAAAGAGATGCCTACTATTTTTAGAGATATTTGTTATTTTTGTTTTGACACTAGAAAATATTTTAGGTACTTTTTAGTGAAGACAATCTTGAATAAAAACATAAATCCTATTTTAGAAATAGGATTCTTAAAATACATTAGCACAGTAATGTGTATTTTTGGCTTATTTCTATTACAATATCAAAGACCTTGGCTGAGATACTAGTACTTTTAAAATAGTAGATCTATTTATTAAAAGCCATATACCAATAAATTCATGTTTGCCTTTCACATATTGGTAATTATTGAAAAATATTATTTGTAAGTACTAGCTTTATTTCCTTGGAGTCTTTTTATTTGAGGAGGATTTGTTTTAACAAGAACTAAAGAGTTACTAAGGGAAGATAAATTTTTTTTCAACACATTGTAGCCAAAATAATTTCTGTGGAATATTAATATTGAATTGTCATAGAGATTTCTAAGCTAGAAATTTATTACATGAAAGCAACAACAATGTTATGATCTTATCATCTATCACATCATTGTTTGCCTGGGGTTGAGGTGCTGGTTTCCAGAAGATATTAATTGTAATTTCAATTTCAGGTTAATTTATGTTAACTGTCATATATAAATGTTTGACCATTGTTAAATGTATCGTAATTTCTCCTATTCTGTCTTTATATCTTCCTTTAACCTTCTCTTCCTTTCTTCTTTTCTCCTTTTCTACCATCCCATTAAAGAAATTATCTTTATTTAAATGAAATTATCTTTTTTCAATATAGCATATAACGTCAGCTTTTTAGATAACCGCTTAATTGAACCAGGAGTTCATTTCAATAATATGGCATGAGGTTTCTCAAAGTAGGGAGCCTAGATGACGGCATTTTTTCCAAGTCCTTACACTGACATATGTGTATTGCTTCTGAACTGTTCTTCCCATAAAGCCCCACAGAGTTCAAAAGTATTCTGTGTCTTTTAAAAGGCTACCTTTTTCTCCATCTGTCTCTTCTATGGTTTAATTAATAAATGTTCATCTAGTTTCTTCAATCTTTAGTGTTAAAAAGTTTACATTAATATAGAATATAGTTCTTAAAATATAAAAGTATTTTTCAGTTATTTTAACCATGTGCTTGTATCTAGATTAGGTAAAAATCTATAAAAATACTATATGACATGTTAATTTAAAATTATTTTAGTATATTTTTACAACCATACTAGTGAAATATGTCTGTCTCAATTTTGTGTAAAAACATGATGTAAATCAAAGAAACTAGTAATTTTCAGTAAAAGCCAAAACTATGAGTATTTTAATATTTCTGTGCCTATTAGTAAAAACTTTAAAAGCCTTTAAACTTCTTTCAAAAAGCAATTGAACTGACATATTTTTCTTAAAAGTAAGGAATAAGGACATAGAAAAATTCCACATATTTCTCAAGGTGATCTGTTATTTAATTCAATTTTTATTCATAATAAAGAAAAAGGACAGTTGAACATTAAATTCAGCTAGTATATGTAGGAGTAATATTATTTCCTATTTGCAACAAGCCAAGTAAAAGTTGAGAATAAGGTTTAGGAACCTTTTATAACAATTTAATATTTGTTACAACATTCAAGTGTACAACCAGTGGATTTTTTTGTTGTTACTGTTGTTGAGGAGGGTAAATTTTATAAAAGAATTGGTATACAAAACAGTTTCATTAAAACAGTGATCCCCAAACTTTTCAGCACCAGGAACCAGATTTGTGGAAAACAGTATTTTCAGGGACCTGGGGTGGGGTGGGGGATGGTTTTGGGATGATTCAAGTGCATGACATTTATTGTGGACTTTATTTCTATTATTATTACATTGTAATATATAATGAAATAATTATACCACTCGCCGTACTGTAGAATCAGTGGGAGCCCTAAGCTTGTTTTTCTGAAACTACATGGTCCCATCTGGGAAACAATGACAGATCTTCAGTCATTAGATTCTCATAAGGAACAGGTAGCCTAGATCTCTCTCATGCGCACTTCACAGTAAGGTTCATGCTGCTGTGAGAATCTGATGGCACTGCTGATCTGACAGGAGCAGATCCCAGGCGGTAATGCTAGCTTGCCTGCTGCTCACCTCCTGGTGTACATTTGGGTTCTTAACAGGCCATGGGCCAGTACATGGCCTAGGGGTTGGGGAGCTGTGCATTAAAAAATTAAAAAACAAGATCAGGTGCAGTGGCTTACACATGTAATCCCAGCACTTCGAGAGGCCAAGGTGGGCAGATCCCTTGATCCCAGTGAGATCCCCATTTCTACAAATATAATAACTAGCCAGTTGTGATAGTATGTGCCTGTGGTCTCAGCTACTTGCAAGGTTGAGGTAGGAGGATCACTCTTGAGCCCAGGAGGTCAAGGTTGCAGTGAGCTGAGATCGCGCCACCACACTCCAGCCTGAGTGACAGAGCCATACACTGGGAGGGCTAGCTGGGGGTGGGGGGATAGTGGAGGGACAGCATTAGGAGAAATACCTATGTAGATGACAGGGTGATGGATATGGCAGACCACCACCATGGCATGTGTATACCTATGCAACAGACCTGCACGATCTGCACATGTACCCCAGAACTTAAAGTATAAACAACAACAACAACAACAACAACAACAACAAAACTGAACAACCCAAATAACAAACAGAAAAATCAAAAAGGTCCTTCATCATATATAGTTTGTGAAGCACTGGTTTAGAAAAAAAAATAGTCTTGTTTGAGGTGATTTTTTTTATGTAGAATTATTTCTGAGAAAATTTAGAAAAACCTTCTTGAATGTTTAATAAAATGATAATTGATGTTTTAAAATAGTTTATGTCAAATTCCTTTTTTTTTTTACTTTTAGAGGAAGTATATAGGATTACTATTGATCTTAAATTGGCTCCCCTCCTTGAATGAGATATATAGAATATGGAATTTGGTGAGGGAGATAGTTTTGCAGGTTAACCTTTGACTGCAGAATATGTTAAACGGATCAAATTGATTGTACGTTGCTAGTAGAGCAATGAAGGCCTTCAGTAAGATTTAATGCATTTTTTGGAAAACAAAAGATGAATTTTAGGCAAGGATTTCAGTTGGGGATTGAGACTGGTCCAAATTGTTTAAAGACTGGACAAAGGGAGTGGCAGCTCCTCTGGCTGCAAAGGACACTTTTTCTGCTCTCCTTCCATGTGACCTTCATTTTCATGCTTATAAACAGTGGCTAGAGTGCCAGCCAGTTTCTGTGTTCTGGCTGGAAAAAGAGAAGAGCAAGAAGCGAAAGGCACATTTCATGTAAGATTGCCACCCATTTTGGAAATTTTGCTCAACAGCGCGCTCTTATATTTCATTGGACATAATGTCATGTGTTCTTCCACATCTGAAAGAGTAGAAGTGCAATTTCTCTTTAGGGAGAGAACAGGACTGCTGCCAAGAGAATTGAAGTTCTGTTAAGGGGGAAGAAGAGAATCAATACTGGGTAATCACCTAGCAGTCTCTGCCATAGCAATTGTCTGATATTCTGCAATTGAGCATATTTCAGGCTCTGAACATCAGACATACTTTTGTCTTCACAATGGCAGCACATTTAGATAAAATTGTGTTTAGGGTCATCTTGTGTGCATTTCTTCTGTGTCTTGAGCATGGTCTGCTCCTTTGTCTTTTTGCAGTATGTTTTTTTTCCTATTGATACTTTCTCTTGTCTAAGAGCTTTGTTCTTTGATAAAATAATACAGATTGATAAATTCCACAAAGGAAAACAACATACTGAATTAAAACAGACTATTTTAATAGAGAAGCAACATTCTGTTCAGAAAATTCTCAGTAGGGCCAAATCTTTGTTTTGTTCGTTTTTGAATAAAATGATCTATTCATTCACATTAATATGTGTTAATGAAATTGATGTGGCATAGTACTTAATATTATTAACTGTGTTAAATGTTCTTGCTTGTGTGAGGGCCATTTAAGAAGAGATACTCAGTTGGATATACAGAGAGCATACAGTAACATTTAAAACTTCTATCATGTATAATAAGAAAAAAGTTAAATTAATTCAGTTATTTATTTACAGTTTAGTGGCTATAAATTGAAATCCTATGTCGTGATTTTCAATAATTTACTTGATTTAGAAAGCTGTACTCTGCTTTCAATGACATTATAATTCTCAGAATGCATAGCTTAGATGACAATTATTTAGTTAAGAATATAGTTATACTTCCTCACAATTAAAAAATGTAGATATATTTAGTGTGTAACATACAGTAAATCTTCCCTTAACATAATCAGTAGGTCCCTGGAAACTGTTATTCTAAGTAAGTGAAGTGATGTATAGTGAAACCAATTTTGCTATATGCTAATTAATAGAAATGAGTTAAGTTCCTAAGGTATATTTCTGATCATAAAAACATCACCGATTTCTACATAAAGACCAAAGTACTTCTAATATTAACATTGAAATAAATGTGAGCTGTATATACATTTAAGAAAGAATAATGGAAACAAGTGAGATAACTGGTTATTCACTTATTCCAGGTCAGGGTCACCAGTGGCCAGAGCCAACTCATGGCTCAAGGTGGGAACCCACCCTGGACAGGATCTCCTTCCATTGCAAGGCACACTCGCACACCCACCCACACTCAGACTGGAACCATTGAGTAAGAACAGTAGACCTAATGTGCACATACCTAATTTGGGATGTGGGAGGAAACCAGAATGCCCCAAGAGTATCCACACAGACAGTGGCCCCCTTGGAAATCAATTTGTTTTTCTCATCAACATTATAATGAATAACTTATTCGAGAACATGCTGTATGCAGTTGATTAGCAGCATTATGGTTTTTAAAAATTTGATTGTTATTTTCAAAGATTTAAGCATATTTAGTTTTTTGGTTTCTTTTTTTTTTTTTTTTTTTTGAGATAGAGTTTCACTCTTGTCACTCAGGCTGGAGTGTAATGGCTTGATCTAGGCTCATTGCAACCTCTACCTCCTGAGTCCAAGTCATTCTCCTGCCACAGCCTCCCGAGTAGCTGGGATTACAGGCATGTGCCACCATCCCGGCTTATTTTTTTTTTTTTTTTGGTTTGTTTAGTAGAGACAGGTTTTCACCATTTTGGCCAGGCTAGTCTTGAACTCTGGACCTCAGGTGATCCACCCGCCTCAGCCTCTCAAAGTGTTGGGATTACAGGCGTGAGCCACTGTGACCAGCCCATATTTAGATATTTTAAATGATATTTTTAATTTACTTAAATCTGATTGTGCATGACAACATAGTAAAACATTTTATGTCACACTTTTCTATTGTATTCATTTGTTCTTCATGATCTCTTTTACATTAGAGAGTATTTTTAATTGAGTAAAATAGTATCACTCTGTGATGGTGGATTCCATTTTCTAATCTGTATTTTAAAAATATTTTGGCTTCCATAAAATGTTCATTGGTTAGTGTTTCTTCACATATTTTTATCATGATAAACCCTAGAATAATTTATTTACTCCACAGGAAAGTTTAAAGATTGGCTTAAAGTCTCATTTGTTTAAGTGGAAAAACTAAAGCAGAGAGTAATTAAGATCATATCTAAGGTTAAAAAAAGTCTACTTACATCTGGAGATGAATAAGAACTTCATTATATAAATCTTTGTTTTCATGACTCATATCAAAAAACAAATTTTCACACCGGTTGAAAAATTCCACTCTAGTTATTTTGTAGTATTAGTGGAAGGCCTATATTCAAAGTTTAGCTCTGTTTTTGAATAACTGTGTAACCTGGGGTAAAACACTTGTCTGTATTTTTTTTATAAAACTGGCAAATGCCATCTTACTAACAAATTCACACAGTTGCTGTGAGGATCAAATGAGATGCATGTGAAAAGCACTAGAGGTCTAATAATAGTGTCAACAACAAGAATAATTTCTATCTCTATTGCACTTTAGAAAGTAGTGTGTTTTGTTGCTCCAGTGCCTTATTCATTTGGCCTGCAGATTTTTCTTACATTTTATACAGAGAAATCATGAAAAATTTTTCTAAATATTTTGATGCCACTTACAAGTAGGAAAAAGTTCGTCATGATTTCAGCATGACTTAACTTAATTTAGTACTTCTTATGATTAATATTATTTAATTATTGTTTTAACTTTATAATTAAAATTATTTAATTTCTATAAATATTGTGATCCATACCATTAAGTAAATGAATATTAGGTATTTTAGTAAAGTGATGTAATGATTGATAGTTCTATGGATACAATTGGTGCCCATGAATCAAACCACCTTGATCATAAAGATTTTAGTATTTATTTTCGGGAAAACTACTCACAACATTTATAATTAGATATTACTTTTCTTTATTCATTGTTAATTCATTCCCTCACTGCTTTTTCGTCTTGAAACATCTATTCATCTTTCTTAGACCCAATCTAATACCACAGCCTATGCGAATCTTTTTGTAACTTGATTTTAAACTTATATAATATTTATGACTTATATAACGGATCTACTTAAAAAATTGTCCCATCAAAAGCATGTTCCAGCAAAGTGAGTGACTGCTTTGTATTTTCATGTCTTTCTACGTCTGAAAGAGAGCGATCTACAGATTTCAGTGTTTATGTGTCGGGACTGGGGAGTCTTGAGAATCTTTCATTACAAGTAAACTTTAAAACCTTAGAGTTAAAATGGGTGTATAACATTTTCAATGTAAATATTAACTTTGGTGTCCCCAGAAAGATAATCAACTATAATATCTTCCTTAAAACATTCTTAAACATTTGACTTTTTCTAAAAAGTAAATAGTAGTCTCTTTGATTTCTCAACATATATTTCCAGCCAAGATTGTGGCAAACATATGCCACTATCATGCTTATAAATATATACTAACATATTCACAAACATGCCATGTTTAAGTATACACACAGATATGGAAAAATAGAATTATGGAGTACCTTATTTTATATTTGATTATATTATTTACTAATATTTCAAAGATATTTTCTGTAAACATGATAAAACCAAAATTGGTCCAACATATCTTTCTAATTAGAATAGAGAAATAAGCGTTTGAGACTAATACAGATATTTTGGTGTACCTAATTCATTGATGTTATAAAAGTTAGTAACACCTGCTTAGGGGAATATCTGCTCTATGAATTAATAGTAATCTGGCCACATTGTTTTCACTTACATAAAATATTTAATTATGAGATTTTTATTTTTGTGTGAAGTTTTAAGAATATATATATTAATAGATAAACCATATAAATAATATATATTCTTAGAAATATGTATGATTAAGAATATATGTGTGTACATATAAATGGTGAGTTGCTATCTTTGGTAAAAAATAAGAATGTTATTTAGATGACAGAAAATGTAACAATTTTGGTAAACTGAAAGAAAGATGAAAATTCATCATGATTAATTCTTAGCCTTAGAATTATAAAGAGGTAGAGCTGAGAGACCTAAGTGAACTTGTATTATGTGAGTTCTGATATCAGTTTTGGGGGCATATGGCTAAGACATTAAGAACTAGATAAAATTTTGAGATAAAATTATATAGTGTATCTGAGGTAGTTTTTCTCCAAGTTTTGCAGTTTTACATATCTGGCTTATGTAGTAATTTTGTACAACAGGATCAGAAGATTCCAAAGAGAGGGATGTTGAAGTTGAGAGTCAACTACCCAAATGAAACAACCAGAAAATGTTGACCATCTGAGTAGATAAACAGGTTGATTAAGATTTGGATACGTAGAGAAGAAACAAATAGGAACAGAACTTAGAACAGCATGGGCAAAGCCAGAGGCCATGAACTTCCATATTTCAGGGAATATTGATTCCAGTGTAGATAGGATTAATATAAGACAAGTTGAGAAAGTGTATAGCAGTTCGTCAGAGCTATTGAACACTGTGTTAGACAATCTGGACTTTATGCTACGTCAAAATGATGTCATCTGAGCCTTGATGAAGGTATAAGCAGAGACCAGGTGAAACAGGTTGATCTGGCAGTGAGCAGTATGAAAGATAAGTAGTGGAAAGGGACTAGGTGGAGGCCAATGGATTAGGACCAATGATGCCATTGTAACAGATTGAAATCACATGGAGTGTAAGAGCTGGGATTAGTAGGAGAGGGTCATTATTGTGAGATGTTTCAGACTTGTAAAGCCTGCTGAAAGTCCTGGTTGTATTGTCCATTATTCAGTTGGAAATGCATTGCTTTGGAATTTAGAACCAGGGCCATGGTTACCTAGAGATAAGAAAAGATGACTTTAATGTGTGTATATGGTAGTCATAAGCCATGGAAGGAGCACAGAGTAAGAACATGTTTAAAGATGAGTCTTTGATGAAAACCTTCACTTAAAGATGTAGAAAATGAGGAGTGAGTGAAGGAGGCCAATAAGAATGAATGTTAATGAGAGATTAGAAGGAAACCTACAAGGATAGGACAATATGACTGTCAGGTTTTAACCTGAGCTGAGGTCCCAGGGGAGTTGATAGATGGGTGGCAGGTAATTGAAAGAACACCTGGGGGGCGGTGTAGGCAGGTGGGACATGGCTTTATTATGCGTGGCCTCTCACAGTGTTGATACATTTATGTACTTCACAAACAATAGTGGCTCAGAGCCAGGCTCATCACCTGATGAGCCCACCCATAACATGATAACATAACTGATTATATAATGCATGGGACTGTGCGTCTGTGCTCCAATCCTGCTGTATCATGGTATGCCACATGTTTACCTCAGCCCACTCTTGACTGTTGCACAGCCATTTTCCTTACACTCAACACCCTAGGCCAAGGGGGGTCCTCTTAGTGAGGAAACATGCCCACAAGGTGGCACCTTGAACCCATAGGCCACAGCAACAATACAGGAAGCAGTAACGTACTGCTAATATTCCTGCTATGCTGCCCATGATTATCAGGGCCCAACATAGGCCAGAGCTCGGGAATGCCCACCATCTCTGTAGGGTGTCATTAGAAAGGCTCCCAACTGCTTTAATCCCTTTAAGGCTGCTGTTATGTTTTGTTGATTTTCAAGAATAAGTGCACAATATTATGTCCCTATAAGGGCACAGGTGCCACCTTGGGCAGCACCACCTTTCTGGTTTGATCAACCTCATCAGTTAACAGGAGGAGGGTGACTTTGGTGTAATTCAGGAGCCGAGCTGTGTGCTCTGCAAGGGCTATCACCTGCATTTCTATAGTAATGATGTCTGCTCCAGGGATGGTCAAAGCTAAGGGATAGAGCCACCAAGGGGCCTGCCACACTTGCAGAAACTGGGAACATAGCACCTCCCAGTTGTGTGGGCATCTAGGTAATGTGGGAAGCACAGTGGTGGCAAGTACAGAAGGCCACCTACAGGTACAAGGACCAGTCCAGTTCTCTGGCAAATGTGGCCATTCCATGTCTCCACTGACCCATAAAGTCCCAGGAGGCACAAAGTCCTTTTGGGCTCAGCCTTGATGAGGCCACCTGTTCCACTACACTCTTGTGACATGTGTTCTATTTGTGCAGGCTGTGGTAGGCAAATACCCCATGGTGATGCTATCCCAGTGTTGCTCTATACATCGTGGTACCTGTGGTGGGAGCATTATATGTTCTCCAACTAACCAACCCCATTCATCATAGACACTTGGATCAGCCAGGGGACAGGCATGCCTTGGGTTTTGCAGCACTCCCTATCTAAAGTTTACCGTGTTGTATTCCAGGCATTGCCCATGGGACCCCAAGTCTCTAGCCATATCCAGTTCTCCATAGAAGTTGGGTGCACGTGTAAGGGCAAGCCATCCACAGCTGCTGCAGGAAGGATGGTGCAGATTCTACAATTGGAAATATTAGTCGCCTCAGTGTAAGTGTCGGCCCATTTCAAAATGCTTTTGGAGTATATCAACCTGTGGCCGAAACGACAAAGTGTGCACAGGTACTAACGGGTAAATCATGCCTCTTAGGCAAAATAGAGGCCAACCGTTCATCTCTGGTTAGTTGTGCAGCTGCAAGGGACCTCTGCCCTGGATGATGGTACCACACCTTTTCAGCTCCCTATGGTTCCTTTGGGTCCTGTGTCTGTGCTAAAGTTACTGAGGAGCTCGTAATAGGCCACACAGATGGTACATATGTGCCCTGGAGGAGGTTTCCTTCCCTGGCCATTCCCCTATGAACAGCCAGTCAAGGAGCCTGTAATATTAAATACCCAAGAAGTGACATGTAAATCATACAGTAAGCCCACCCCCCAGGGGTCTATGATAGTCAACCATTAGCAATGGGGTCTTTGAGAGTCCATGGCCAAAGCCAGGTTTTTTTGTTTTCCTGCCTTTTGGGGCATTGGGGCGGGGAACAACAGATTACCATTTGTCCCCATACCTGGTCAGAGGAGGTCATTCTTGGTATGTGTATCTGTAATTGCATGGGGAGGGAGGGTGGCCCAGCATAGCAGTGCCCGACCAGGGGTGGGCTGTTCATTCAAGGTTCAGAGCACCAGATCCAACCTTGAACTCCAGCCCCACAGAGATTGGGGAGTAACGTCCAAACATAACCCAGTTTCCATAGGTCTCGCCACATTGCTTGGCTCCAGATGGGTCGGTGATCAAACCAGCCAATTAGGTAACTTTCAGGTAGTTGACCACAAGGTTAGGCCTTGATAAACTGCCCACGTATTGGTGCAGATTGCCATAGGTGTCTCCTCCTTGGTGATCACCATCCACACTGCTCTGAGTTCAGCCCATTGACTGATTACTTTGTCCACACCTGGTATCAAACCATAAGGTGTCAGTGCTAGATTGGACCACAGCAGCAGTCCAGGCTGCAGTAGTACCCCGGCAGGACCCATCAAGACACCATGCCCCATCAGGAATGGTGGGGGTTCCCCTCTCCTACAGAGTCAGCAGTGCAGTTATATTTTTCACTTTCACTGTCTGGCCTGCATAGCCATCTATGTATGCAGCCTTGCCCGGAAACTTAGCTGGGTTCCCATAGATGAGGCTGCCACCTGCACTGGTGTCTACCAGTACCAGCACCCAGTGTATGTTGATGGCGGGCCAGTGGATTGTCATTTCCACACCTGGCCTCTGGTCATCTGGTTTCCCCCCAAGCCAGGCACCCTGGCCTGTTCCCTAATCAAACGCAAAAGGCTCCCACCTATCTGCAAGCAGTTCTTGAGCTGGAGTGGCTAAGTGGGTCTGTGTTGAGCAGCATTGTCCTGCCCCTTCTTGGGCATTTTCTGGAATTGCTTCTCTGGGAACAATTGCCTCCACAGAGTTACCAGCACTCACTGGGTTGCCTATCAGTTTTATCTAGGTCAACCCAGCTAAAATCAAATCAATTCACCTCTGCATGCAGATCAGCCACTTGGGTCCCTTTTTGTCCCATGAGGTGGCCCCCTGATTCCCTTTTTTGTGGCACAAAGTCCTTGGTCCCGCCAATGGCCCTCTGCTTCTCTGAGGGCCACCAAGGCAGTAGTCACCTCATGTATGCAGCACCCAATGTACAGAGTAAGGACAGTGGCCAGAGAGTCGAAAGCACCTGGGGGTGCAGAGCCCAACACAAGCCCCTCATGTGAGAGGTAAAGCACTTAGCATATAGGCCTCGGACATTTAAATCAATCAAAGCGTGCCACATACCCATTCCCTGAATTACCTGCACCAGCTCTGCATATGATTGCAATTTACTCACAGGCTCTGGTATTTCTCTGGCATTGTTCCACACTGTTTGTATGGGAGCCATCGGCCATTCGATCAGGGTGGGGTTGCCTGGCCCCTGTGCTAACTGCCTGCTCACCTGAAATTGCTGATGGAGGGAGGGATGGGTCATAACGGAGGCCAACTTTTCCATTTCAGAGGCAGAGCAGACAATACTGTCGGCTCCCTCATCCAAAAGGCAAAGCATCCAGGTGGGTAGGAGTTCCCCCAAGCGCTGCTGACACTGTTTACTTAATTTATGCAACTCAGTTGGGGTATAGGCACTGTCTAACATTAGTTTTGTCATAGTAGGGGGTCCCTGAATCCCCATCCTGGAACCCCAATGGCTGTTCCTGCCCTATTTTCTGATGGACCACGAAGTGAGCCTGCAATGGAGGTTCTTCCTCCTCGGTATTAGACTAGTCGGGGGTCTCTGATTGGGATGGTGGGCCAAGGCCCACACTAACAGCAGCCCCAAATTCTCATTCCAAGCTGTGTATCCAGATCTCCAGGCACTCCGCTTGCACCTGGAGGTTCCTTACCTGAGCTGCATCCCACAGAGACTGAGTGTGCACTTCCCCTAGCACAATCTAAAACGTCCATCCAACTCTGCCGGCAAAGGTTCGCTCCTTCTCAGTGCTCTGTGCTTCAAAGTACTTCAGTGCCTTCTCCCTGCTCACGGGGGACCTGTCCACCACTGCCCTTGTTTCCACCAGGACCCATCTGAGCAGGCCGGCTGCCACCGGGTACCACAATCCATGCTGGGATGGCATAGCTGACCCAGTATCATCCGGGGCTGAGGACTCACCTCAGAATCCTGCTGATTACACCAATTGAACCTGAGCTGGGTTCAGAGGGAAGTAGGTGGATGGGTTGCAGTTAGTTGAAACAGCACTCGGGAGGCCATAGGCAGGTGGGACATGGCTTTATTATGTACCACCCCTCACAGTGTCAGTGATACATGTATGCGCTTCATAGACAATAGTGGCTCAGAGCCAGGTGATGAGCCTACTCATAACATGGTTACATAACTGTGATTATATAATGCAAGGGATTATCTGCCTGTGCTCCAATCCTGCCTTGTTGTGCTGTGCCAGATGTTTACCTTGGCCTACTTTTGACTACCATGCAGCCATTTTCCTTACAGTGACAGAAGATAACATTAAAGGGAATTTTAAGGAAAGACCATCAATAGTTTCAAAGGTTACCAAAGTTATATCTGAAAAGATTCTAGTGCCAGAAAATTAGTTTATATTCAAATATTGAGAGATGGTATATATAACTTACTAGATAAGAATGGATTCAGGCTTGTGTTGTCTGGTTCTACCACTCACTGGCTATGTGATTTAGTACAGTTATGTCATGCCTAGCTTCAGTTTTCTCATCTGTAAAATTAGAGTGATAATAGTGATCAGTTCATGAATACATCATGAGTATTAAATGAATTAATATTTGTGAAATGCTTAAGCAGTATCTGTAACATAAGACCTATCTATCTGTATCTCTATAACTGTCATATATCTCATGTGTTCTGGATATCTATCTATCTATCTATCTATCCAGTGTTCCAGATAAATATATGTATATCATACATAACTATGGATTAATGAAAAGAATCATTTTTCAGTGAAATAATCTATTCCAAATACAGATAATTGTTCGATACTGGTAGGAAGACATGATTGTAAACCAGGCATAATTTAACCCCAAAGCTTGTATTCCATTCTCCAGGAAGACAGAGTTCCGTGTTTGCTTAGAGTTTTGTTAGCACAGCCAACAATCACAGTATTGTTTGAGGACATAAACCAGCTTAGATTGAGAAATTAGAGACAGTAATCAGATATTGAAGCTTGACAACTGTAAACTGAACTTTAGTAAAGGAAATCATGTTGCTCAAAAAAGTATTGCTAGTAAATGGTAAAGTAAATATTAATATCTGAATCTAAAGAAACAAAACCCTCGAGTTGTTTTCATTGCACCATGTTGTCTACCTGGAAAAGAAAGGTGGGTAGAAAGCCAACTTAAAAGTTAAAGGTGAAATAATCAATCATACCTTAAGTAAACATTGAAGAGACAAGATGCTTTGGACGATTGTCTTTATCAGTATGTGAATCCATGTATTATGTATCTTTTAATATCCCAAATTACTGCACCTGATAATTGTACAGCTGATGTAATTGAATTGGAATTAATCCCCATTTCTGTAGCTTATAGTGGGAGGAAAATTATTGTGGAATTTTATCAGTTTATTCCTTTTCTCTTTGAATATTAGGCAGCTCTATAAATTTTCATGCACATATTTGTAAAAGGTCAAAAATGGTTATATTTTTCGTAGGCAGTGTGATTTAAGAAATTCAGATTATATCTTCCCAAAGTAATAGATATTCAGAGACTTTAAAGTTATTATAAATTGCAGTTTAGAAATATGGATGGGAAATAGTCATTTTAATTAGGAAGATACAGTTAGAAATGAAGTAATTTTTTAAGGTAATTTCCTTGGTGAGTGCTTTACTGATAGCTTGAATTTATTTACCACACAGATGTCATAATAAAATAGGTATTTATGGGGTAGTTTTTAATTAGAAATAATGGCTTGTAGAGTTAAAGTGATGAATCATTTTATCCGTATATTGGCTTAAGTGGCCCTAATGAAAGATGATCACATTGACAGTGTTGGACTATCCTAACTGAATGCTTTATCATTTAAAACATAGCAATCTCTGTACTGTATTTCAGTTTATATTCAGAAACTCTACATCAACAATGAGATACAAAGATAATCAAAAGATTAACCTGTGCTTTGGAAACAAACCGGTAATGTTGCCTTTCATCATAACTGAAGCACTTTATAAATTAATAGAAAAATATATTATATGGCTACATATTTCTAAATGTAAATGGGATTGAAAGAGAATCAACCAAACTTGTCAAATTTATGAGCATGAGTGCAATCGTCTAGCTGATGAGATGGCTTTGCAGGTATGAAGGATATGTCATTCAGAAGGACACATTGATTCGAGTTAGTTCTTTTCTGTTTGTTTGCATTTAATTATGTCCTAAAAGGATTGGTATAGAGAATAAAATATACATGAACTAGCACTTCTGATTTATAAAAGTATATCGATGACATTTCAATTTAGAGTACAACCACTGTAGGGAGAATAAGACACTGTACATGCAACTTGCATTAACAATATTGAATCCAAATGAGAATTTATTTCTATTTTTCATTTGTCTTTTAGCCAATATATTTTATTCCTACTGAAATGTACATTTTAACATTGGCTGTGCTTAAAACCTGCAATCAATAAAACTGAGAAACAAATATAAATAAGTAAAACTTCATAAAAGACACCTAATTTCTTTCCTTGCTCATCTCTTATTTAGGGAGCGATGTTTCTCACTGCCTCTTACATAACAGGGAGTTAAGAAATTAAATTAACCACTAAATGACTATGTAGAATTAAAACTTTTTGTTAATGCACCGTATATCTGATATGCTGATAGCAGAATATGTTCCCCTGCATATTTTGGTATTAAGGATAACAGAGGTTTAGTGATAACATTAAAACCTCAAGCTCAGGAAAGCTTCAAGGTGGTTGTTAAAGAGTAATGGGTCTTAAATGGTAGTTTCATAATCAATGTCTTTGATGTACAAATAGTCATTGATTGCTACTAATATCTATTTTCCTTCCATATGTCTTAGCCTTTTCCCTAAAGTGTGAGCCATAGCTAGAGTCAGATATATAGTTGCTTTCTTTAACTTTAAATTCCTTGTTATTATTACCAGGATCATCCGTGCTTCTAACCAAAAAAAGAGAGATGGGTTGGGGATGTAATCTCTGTATAGATTCTGTCTTTTTAATGGAAACAATCTATCCTTGTGAGGTATCAGAGATAAATTTCACTGACCAAGAAATAGAATCTTTAAGATGCTTAAACAATCCCTTTATAAAATAGGACCAAGAGATGTCAGGGCCATCTGGCAGCAGCAGCTGTCCTCCCCATGGCTGCCCTCCTTGGATAGCAGGTGCTTCTTCAAGCCTTTGTCAGGGGAAATTGTCTTTCAGAGGCTGAATACTCAATAGTCGATGACCCACTGAGATAGAGGACAACTCTTCTTTGGAAGAGTGATGAGTCCCAGGTGACTAGACCTGTTTATTACCACCTCCAACAAGTTCCATTGAGGTTAAACTGTTCTACATGTTTTTGTTGATGGAATTTAGTCAATTACACATAAAAGTGTTGGGCAGAGAACAAACTAAGTAGCAACAAAATGATTGGAAAGCAACAAGTTTCTGTTGTGAAACCACCATATCAGAAATGATTGGGCTAGAATGAAAGCAAGAACATTTTAAAAGGCAGATTAGTATTAAATCTACCTCAGAGAGGAATGTATTTTAAATCATATTATGGATGCCAATAATAGCTTATGAAGTTCTTGTCTACTAGAATCGTGTAACATTTCAAAGATAATTTAAACTCTTAAATAACATGTAATGATAGTCATAATGATTTCTCTGTAAGTAACCTTAGATAAGTTAATGAATTTATCTCTGCTTTTGTTTCCTTATAAGTAAAATGGGGATAATGCTAGCTACTTTCATAGTTTTGTATTGGCGATTGAGTCAATATATATTGTGTTCAGTACAGAGTAAGTTCCTATCATTTTTAGTATTTACATGAATAAACTGGACCTACAGAGCTTTTTTTTACCTTTTGCAGAATCAGTTACCTTGCTTGGCATATGTAATCCAATTGTTATTTTCTCCTAAATTAACGTAAGGTCAGTTTCTTTATACTGACTCATTTCAAGATATAATTGAAGTTACACTGCCAGTTATGATTCTGTGAATGTCATGCATTTTTGTTGGTAGCAATTATAAAGACAAAAAGATTGACTGTTTTAAATCAAGCTATTATGTCCTATTAGTGTGCTTATGACTGTTCTCCCATGCCACGTTTCTTTCATACTTATCAATTCTTAGTCCATTCCACATCTACATACTTCTGCCATGAAATTAGATTACAGACAAAGCAGGCTTTTGTGTTTAAAAGACAAGAGAACCCTAATAAGTGAAAATTACGTTGTAGTCTCTCCTAATCCTAAATCAGTATTGCAAGTACTTTATTAATCATACTATTTTTCTTAGCTATTGCTGGCATTTTTGTGTTTATAGTACTTTATATTGGCATGAAGTTGCTAATTTCCTAAAGCTCAGGTTTAGGGTAAGCTATAAAACCAATAGCCTTTATAGTTTTCTTTTGTTTTTTTTAAGACGGAGTTTCATCCTTGTCACCCAGGCTGGAGTGCAATGGTGTGATCTTGGCTCACTGCAATCTCTGCCTCCTGGGTCCAAGCGATTTTCCTGCCCCAGCCTCCCAAGTAGCTGGCATTACAGGCATCTGCCACCATGAACAGCTTTTTTTTTTTTTTTTTTTTTTTTTTTTAGTAGAGATGGGATTTCACCGTATCAGCCAGGCTGGTCTTGAACTCCTGACTGCAGGTGATCTGTCAACCTTGGGACTACAGATGTGAGCCACCGTGCCTTGTTGCCTTTATAGATTTCTATTTTAACATTAAAAGTGGCTCTAGATCAAAAATGCATAGAAGAGATAAATAAAATTATTATTTTTCTGCATTCCAATGACCCCTGGGCTTCAGTATGCATGACTTATATCTGGTATTTTCAGTATTTCATATGTGTATTTATGTTATAATGTTATGGGCTCATTATATATAAAGACTATGTCTATTGTCTTATTTTCCTTTGAATGAATTGTCAGACCATAACACATTGCTTGTCACTTAGAATGAATTTGATAATAGTTTGTTAAATTTGTCAATATGTATGTAGTATGTGAGATGTTTTAATATTGTATCAGATGACTAAATGTTTACCAAGAAATGGCTTTTGATGTTAGATAATTTGTAGTTCTAGGACTGTGAATAGCTTTTTTTTTTTTTAATCAGGCTACCTCTCTTCCTACTAAAGCTGTAAAATCTGTGTTGCAAAATCTGATAGACACTTTAAAGTCTCATCTTACTTAAATATCAGTAGTATTTTAAACATTTAAGTACTTACTTTTACTGAAAATGAATTTTAATGTGGTGAAGCAAGTATTTCTTGCTCTTCCATTTCAGGTTTAGAGAATATATTTACATTTCTTCCTTTACCTGTTCACTAAATGCTAAAGTTCTTCACGGCTTGGCTGTTCGCTTTTGGATTTCTACTCTAGTTGGCCTCTTAACATTTCTGTATAAATACTGAATCTGTGTCACTGACTCCCAAATTTATATGTATGTTGAGTTTTCTTCTGAGCTCCAGACTCATATAATCAGCTGCCTAATTGACATATCAGTTGGATATCTCAAAGACTTCTTAAATTTAATATTTCACAAACATTTTTGAAAATCTTTTTCTGCCTTTCCAAACTCTTCTACCCACCAGTCTTCCTTATCTCAGTAAATAATATTCCCTTCATGTCAAATAATTTAGAATTATTTTTTATGCCTCTGTATTACTTGTGCCAGAGCAAATCCTTCCTTAGGTTCTATTAATTGAAACCATCAAAATATATCTTATTTGGATTCAGTTTTCATTATATCTCTGCCATCTACTTAATCTAAGCCACCTGATTTTTTGATTCAGTCTCCTTTACTGGAATGTAAGATTGTTAAGGATAAGAATTAGATCTGTTTGGGATCTGGTTATTTTTCAAGTGCTTAGATCAATATCTGGCTAACATTAGATATCGAAAAATATTTGTGGAGTAGATGGATTGTTGGGGGCTTCCTGAAAGAGCCTCTTCTGTAATCACTGATAAATGACGATACTATGATAATGAGGTCTGCAATGGCCATGGTGGGAAGAATGCTGGCAAATTCTCTGTTAACTGACCCGAATATTATTGAGGTAAATTCAAATGACCCTTTTGATGAATGCTTTCTGGAACTTTGACATTATGACACATTTTGACGAGGTGACTCACGCTATAGATCAAAGTACTGACACAAATGTCATGTATACATATATCTTGAACTCAAAATATATGGAATATGATTATAAAATTTTATGTATTTATGTAGTGCTAAAAATGGAATGATATTTTGATTTTAATCTTCTGTTTCTGTAGTCAGAATAGATAATGGACACACATTTAATGGTTTCTTTCTCCTTTATCAGTGATTACTTAATGATTTACCTTAATCCTTAATGATTACCTGCCATTTTTAAAATGTTCTCAAACTTCAGATGCAGTAATACTGAATTAAGCACAGTTGTTTGTACTATTATATTTCCTACAAGTTTTAGCTTTATATTCATTGAATAATTTCAAAATTAACCATGGTTCTTCATATATGCTACTTTTGAGGTTATGATTAGAGCCGATTAGAAAACATATTCATAGCTTGTTTTAACTGATACAATTTGTAAAAATTAAGATTTGTAAAATTAAAGATGCACATGTCATCGCTCTCATTTTGAAACAAAAGGGCTTTGCAAATGTTTTAATTTACATTTCATAAAACAAAACTGATTCATATGGAAGGATGGCCACTGAGATATTTTAAAATATCACTCAAGTTCTGTGAGAGGACGTTTTCAGACATTAAACTGCAGAACATTGAATTCATAATTCCATTTATGGTAGATGATATTGAAATAAAAGCAAACTAATCTACAGCTAGTGCTCGACTTACTACCATGATTGGTTCCGACAGACCGGTCGTAACACGATTTGGTCGTAAGTTGAGTATGCTATATGTACAATGCTGTGAAATGATGTTATAAAAATATTTAAGTAATTTTATCATAATTTTCTTTTATTATTGTTATATATCATAATTTTCTTTGTTCATTTTATGCCATTTGTATCACCTCTACACCATTTTGTTTCTTATTTTTACATTTGTCAGGTTTAAGTAAAACACTGCATTACCAGTACAACTGGTTTAATATTTGCAAAACATACAAAATTACAAAATACAGGTGTAAAAAATACCATAGGAAACATTTTCCCAATTGCAAAACATATCAAAATATATTAACATGTACGAAACATTTTATTGGCCGCTGGTGCTTGGCTGCGGATCGTTGATGTCGTCATCTGAGGCAGCAGTTGGGGTTACCGGAGTTGGTTTTTTCATAAACATGGTGAGCTTTGTCTGAATTGTATGTTTCTTTTTTTCTTCATAAATTTCACGATACGGACGAAACACATCGTGCACCATCTGTTCAATCCTTGCAAATCTTTCCATGTTTGGGTCCATTGCTTCGAGATGTATAGGAAGTTTATTGGGAGGGGTTTGATGAAAAATATCCAAGACACAAAACACAAATTGCTGTACCGAGTCTGGGATAACAGTTGAAATGGTGCACGCAGAGACGGTAGTGCTACTGGAAGCCGGTCCACACTGTCGTGCGCCCAGCTGGGCAACGTTTGCGCTGCCAGACGTGGAGCAGTCATGGCTAGTGATTGTGGTCGTAAAGTCGAATGGTAGTAAGTTGCATAGGTCGTAAGTCGATCAATACCTGTACATGTTTAAATGACAGACAATTTTGGTATGCTGTGCATTTTGAAAATATTTTATCAATAATACATACTGTCATATATAATTATGATATTTTGGTAAATTTTTATGTGATGTAACAATTTAAATTTTATATAGAGCTATTTTATTTTATGCAAGATATAGTCCCTGAAATTAATAGTGAAACAATACCATTGCCATTCATTAAAGATTTTTTATAATAGAAGTAAGTAATTTTTTTCAAAGGAGTTCATGATCATTACTATAAATAAATGCTAGAATAACAAGACAGCAAATGTAGAGAGTTACAATAAAGGTCTCTTTCTAATCCTGTGCTTAAATTTGAACTTCCACTGGAAGCGTATGGATTTATCATAAATATTTTAAGTTTTCCACACCCGTACATTTCTTGATGAATGCATATGGGCCCACTACCAGTGTGAAAATAGAAAGGTTGGCTTAGGTTTCTGTATATAGACTCAGCAAGTCAATTTGTCTGTATTGTATTTTATGTATTTTTGTTGTATTCTAAAATATTTCATGAATCTGATTATTTTTCGGTTTCCTAGATGTATGGTTCAATGTGTTATCTCTCACTTGGACAATTGCATTATCCTCCTCTCCAGCCTTTTGCTTTCTCTCTTGTCTTTCACCACCTATTTGCTGTAAAACAGTCGATGAAACTATCCCAAAGGGTTAATCTAGCCTCATGACTTCCCTGCTTAAAACTTTACAATTGGACATCATTATTTATTGATTTGGGGAAGTCCATAGTAAAGTTTTCAATGGGAAGTTAATCTTCATTGTCTCAGTTTCATTTTTAATTAGTATTTCTACTGAACACTTATTAGTGATAATTTTTGCAGTAGTCACATTCTAAAATTTTTAAACATTTAAGATAACAATTTTAAACAGTAGATTATGCCAAATATTTCAAAGTATAGCCGGAATTCAAATTAAAAAGCTTTTGAATGAGGATTTAATATCCCTTCCATGTTTACACAACCATTTAAAAATATCATTTGCCTATGTAATACAGGCTTCCTTTTGCAGGCTATTTTTGTGTATAAACTATAGTCTTGCAGATGTTTGTTAGCAGTATGTGCATTGTAAAACATTAAGAGTCTCTTGTTGGGCAGTTTATTTCTAAAGCGGTTATAAAACATTGTTCATATAGAATACAGGAAGTATCTCCACTAGATCCGAAAAATTCAGTGTTAGGCAAGTATTAGGAAAAAAACTGAAGATTTATTTCACGAGAACCTTATTTACATTTTTGACATTCACATTTGCATATGAAAAAATGTACATTTATGTCAGCTGAAAAGATGCATATGGGTTTATACCAGCTTGTAATTATTCTTCTATTCTCAAGGAGCTCATAGTCTAGTAGGGAAAGGTCATAGTTGTTTTGGGAAGACTGACATGTATATAAATTGGAAGAAATGTGGTAAGTTCCTTAAGAATACATGAGCAAAGAGCATTGCAGAAATATACGTGAGCAATGAAATTGACCAATGTTCATAGATGAAAGATGTAAATATCAGGAGACCTAGCACTGGAGGCTGCTCATTTTAGGTAGAGAGAACATGTTCAAACATTATGGTGGTCCCTAACGTGAAAGTACAATGGTAGAACAGTCTCCTTGTAAATGTTGAGGCCAATTTCCTTCAGATCATACTGGCAAGGTTTGTAGAGGGGAAAATTAACACCTCATATGAAATACAGGGTGGGATTCACAGCTATTGTTCATGTACAGAAAGCACTGGGATAGTGCTTTTAAATATGTAGTACTTGACATAAATAACAGGGAGTCTAGACTGGAGATAAACATTTGTGATTGATTAGCCCATAGGTAATAGAAAAAAGCAAATTGTCTGAAATTTTCAGGAACTATGAACATAATAGACCTTACCAACTTTATTTTTATAATACATAGATATCTGAAGTTCATAAGTAATACTGAGTTGTATAGTGTTGATAGGAACCTAAAAGTAGGAAAATGGAAGAAGAATTTGTCAAAATATTGTTACATTTAATTATAGAAGAATTATGTTTAAGGTAAAATAGTAGTGACCGTTACATCACTGATCCCAGACTAAAAATACGGTATGTTCAGGTGAAATTTTACTCAAAGCTTTGGAAAGGTGATTAAACTCCTACATAAAACATATACAAGATAATACATGCTTTAAAACAAACCTTAGGCTACCTGTTAGAAATTTGAAAACATTCTAAAAATATCCTTTGCATTTTTATTATTGCGAAGTTTATTCAGTGTAACATATTACTGACAGTAAGGGAGCCACTTGGCATTATTTCCTTTGCCGGGATAAATTGGGCCCTGCCCTTTTTTGTTTCTCTTGCCCTACTCATCTCCATTCACAGTGTCTTGTCTGTTTGATCTTTAACAGTTTTATATGAGTGCTTTCTTGCTGCCACTGCTATTTGAGTTTACATGAAAGGCGTAACCTTCTAACTGATATAAATTTTCTGTCATCTGCCACTTTCAAGCTGCTTACTGATCTCAGAATCTTCTTTGTAAAATTCCACTTTCATTATACCATTCTCCTTAGACATATTGAATTACTTCTATCTACTTGATGTATACAGATCAAAATCCAGGGGCAAGACTGTCCTCAAACAGACTCCCCGTACAAGCTTCTCCTTCTCTATCAGCCCCATCTCAGGCAAGTTTGCTCCATAATAACTCATGTTCTTTTCCCTGCTCTGGAATTCTGCTCATCCTCCTCCTTCCTTCCCTTTCCAATACTTGCCCACACTTCAGTGCCCACGTGAAGTCCCATTCTTCTCCACTGGACATTAATAACACTTTTTTCCAAATCCTTGTGACACACATTCACATTTAGAACTTAATCCAAAGATAATTGTTAGCATTCTTAACAGTTTTTTGTTATTGATTTCCTCAGGCCTGTCTACCTTGTTTTTTCTGGCTTCCTGGAAAATTCCTCAGGGGCTGGCAACTTATTTTGTTCTCCTTGGTTTTCCTGATACTCATCATTGTATTACTCATTTCTGTTAGCAGTTTTTGATGATATGATAAAACCAATGTGTCTTTAATAAGGGTACAAATATGAATATGACATGGATGAAGGATGTATGAATATTTTAGTACCTCTTGGGAAATTGCATGCTAAAATGCATATGAAAATATAAAACTGTACGTACTTGAATCACTTTATCACTTTCACATTAACCTGCTTTATTTCCTTTGTAACATGAAGTACTATCAGGAATGAACTTATTTATTTATTTTTTTTGCCTTTTTCTTTTTTTAAATTTATATATTTAACTCCCATTAGAAGAGGCTCCATAAGAGATGTTCATGTCTTCACTACTAGGTCCCAGCATTAGTAAAGTGCCTGGAACTTGATATGTATTAAGTATTAGTTGAATGGATGGATGAATAAATAATTGAAATAAATAAATGAAAAAATATATCTGAATATATATTAGCAGAGTCATACTATGTTAGGATATTAAATGGGATCTAAAGATAATATGTTGCTTGTACTCACTGGGTGGTAAGGTGAAGGAAACAGAAACCCAGAAAAAAGATACTGAGCTAAGTAAATAATATTATAGAGCAAAACCAGGGCACTCATGTAAACATTATCATGTTATTGTATTCTGTTAAATTAAAAGTTTCTGATATGGGTTGCATCTAATAAAAGAGGCTTCTCTATGAATCTATCTGAGATATATTGTGAGGCCACTGTACTTAGAAATTTTTAAAAGAGCAAAATGGGGCCTTGAAAGATGTATTTCAGAAGAGCAACTAACTCTTAGCTTATTCTTCCATCAAGATGTGGTTTCAAGTAATGTTTGAGAGTGACCCATTTATAAAGCAGAGGTTACATTTTTCTTGCTAAGAAAAAAGATATAAATGTTGTGTTGTCTGATTTTTAAAAAAAAACAGCTTTCCAATTTATTTTAATAAGATAACCCTTGGAAGCACAGATTTTAGAAAGCATTCTTTTCTGTCTTCTACACTTACCCTGCACCTCCATCCTGCTCTCTTTTCATTCCATCCTCTCTTTTATACATGGACACATGGATGCACATACATAACATATACATTTAATTTGTATACCTAAGTCATATGCAATGACATTTCAGCTATCCCCATCAATGATGCATCTGTGCTGTAATTCTTTTAATATACAATTTATGATTCTTGCATTTTGAAGATTTTTGCTTCATAATTCGTTTATGAAACTACAACAAAGTTTAGAAGAAGGACTTGGTAATTGGGCAGCTCAAGTCATGTAACAGGTGATTCAGAGCCTATTTATAAAGTACCATCTGTTGTCTCAAGAGACGTTTCAGACTTCTCAGCAGTGTTAATTGATTCCTTATAGTTTGTGAGTGGCTTTTCTTAAGAACATGATTGAGGATGATTTTATAAGAGGCTTGCATCTACAGTTGGTAGGAGCTGAGTTAGTATCTGAAAAATGTAAGATCAGAATACATATGATACATCACAGTGTGTTGTTGGTCCATTGTGTTCTATTCATTTATCCTGTCATGATTCGTATTGTATGACCTTATCCCAATTCTTGTAGTTCTCTTCTTTTTCATTTTTCCTAGTAGTAATGATGACAATGATGATAATGACCATGCCACCAACAATAACATAATTACAATTAACTTTTTGATATCTGAATATATATGAAGTTACGTACCCTTTGGCTTAAGCATGCCATTTGATTTCTACAACACTTTAGTACTTAAAGGTTATATTATTTGCCCAACATTTTGGAACTAGAAAGTGGCAGAACCAATAACTGAATACAGGTCTCTCAGAGATTATAGACGTAATCTCTAAAATTCATTTTTTTTCCCGTTATTTCTCTTTATACTTTCTTACTCTTGTCAGACTAACCCATTGTCATTACATCAATTTTAATCTCCTTTTGGTTAATTCCTAAATTGTTATTTATAATTCTTTTCCTTTTTTTGATCTCTGATCTGTATCTCCAAATGCTTGATCAATGCCTTTGCCTGAAGACACTCTGAGAACATCTCTTTCTACTAATATTTAAATCATATTCTTCTTGGTTAATGATATCATTTTCCTCTTAATTCAAACTCACAACATACTCTTTGTCACTACCCTTTCTTTCAATTGCTATCCACAAACAGAGACCACATAATATTGATTTTATCCACATCCCTGATTTTCTTCACTGTTCTGTGTCTACAATATACCCCATATACATAGGTTTTTTTTTTTCTTAAAATAGGATTTCCTATGTTGCCCAGGCTGGAGTTTAGTGGTATGGTTATGGCTTACTACAGCCTCAACCTCCGAGGCTCAGGCAGTTCTCCTCAGCCTCCTAGGTAGCTGAGACTACAAACATATACCACCATGCTTGGGTAAACTTTTTGTCTTTTTAGTAGAGACAGAATTTCACCATGTTTCCTAGGCTGGTCTCGAGCTCCTGTTAACAGGTGATATGCCTACCTTGGCCTCCCAAACTGCTTGGATTACAGATCTGAACCACCATGCACAGCCTACACAGATTATTTTAAATATCATTGCTACTCAGTATATTTTATATCCCAAAAACAGCCATACAAATTTCATGTTACTGCTGAATCCTTTTTTCTAAAACTATTGTAAAGATTCTCTTTTTATTCCATCAGCCCTCATTACCTCCTCATTTCATAAAAAGAATTATAGAGGCCACAATTGCCATTTGGTACTCACTTTCATCTTTCATAGTGGCATTCCAATAGATATTGGATATATCTGGAAATTGTCTTCACAACTTCAGTCAAGATAGACACTTGTCCATTTCTTGTTAATGTCCTTTCCTTGTTATGGGTCTCTTTCTCAGTAACCTCCTCCTCACACCGCCTTCCTGAATTCTACCCTTTCTTCCTTCTGTTTACTTTTCCCAGGCAAATAAATCTCTCTTTTGATGGAATAAACCATGACTGAGTCAGTTTTCTCTTTTCCATAGTAGATGTTTAACAAATGTTTTAAAAATTGAGTCAGCTTTGCCAAAATTCTAAACTTGGCTATTAAAACATGTAGATAATTTTAAAGCTCTGAATTCACATGAAGTACTGTCTTTTCTGGAATCAGACTGATTCTGAATTGATAGAATATGCTTTCTTTCTAGTATCACCACTTTTGACTAGATAATATGGTTCAAGAGGTTGTTCATAATATTCTTTTCAAAGAATATATTAGCTACTGAGCAAAAATTATGAATAGTAGTTTGAACTAAAGGAATAATTTGAATTCCGAGGAACAAATGGTTTTCTTCATAAAGACTACCAAATATTTATTTTATTCCTTACAAAGTAGTACTCACCACAGTAAAGCAAGTTAATTTGATTGTTTTGATTTCAAGAAAATGTTTAATGCACCCAGGATGTACAATGTACTCAGTACCTGGAAGTGAGTAAGACCCCTACCTTGTGCTTAGAATAGAATGCTAGCTATTAATAAAAAATCATTTTGATGATAACTGTAATGTTAGTTCAAATAAAGTGTTTTGGAAATAGTAGAGTTGGTTGTTTTGTATGAAGGAGTTATATCTAAGTTGAACCCTGAGGCATAAATCAGAATATAAGAAATCTGTGAGAGTAGAGGAGACAGTGTTAAGACAACCTTTGGAGGAATGACTATGGATGGTGTGCTGGAGGAAGGGAGGGTGTAGCCAATGTGTCTAGGATGTCAGATACCTAGGAGAAAATGACTAGAGGCTAGTTTGAAAATAGGCTGGAATTAGAGGGAGCCATTGGATTATTGTAAGAGTTGACAATCATGTTGTGACACACTGTAATTGTTAGATTGGAGAGGGAGAAAAACTGATCAGGGAGATAATTTAGGAACTACTGATCATATAGAAGAGAAGACATGCTTGGACTGGGAGAGGTAATAAGAATGGAAGAAGGCAGGTTTGAGGAGTAGAAGAAATTAGAGCTTTTAGGCATGAGTTTAAAGATGACAGATGTTTTTCTTGAACAACCGGGTTGGGTGATAGTGCTACCAATTTAGAGTAGAAAGCAGGAGGATTTGTGAGAGAGAGCAAATGTAATGAATTTGTCTTAATGCCTGATAAATACTTAGGGTAATATCTGGGTTATTTGAAGTCAATATAGGATTATGCACCTTAGTAATTTATGCTTTAAAAACCCCAATATAATCATATATTTTTTATTATAGTTTTTCCTTTTCAAGCATGGAAGGCTTTTGATGACCAGAAAGAGAGTAAATGTAAAACATTCGTGTTTAAGTCACTGACTGCTGTGGGGAATTTTTCAATTTGAATTATTTTTGGTCCTAAATTATGTTTAATATAATGTATCTTGGAAACATAAAACAGGCTGAATTTTAAACCGAAGTTATGAGACTCAGATACAAAACCATTTTGTTCTAAGTCCAGTGCACTCTTTCTGACCCTTTCTTGCCAAATTCAGTGAGTTTTGTATCAATGAAGTCATGTAGTTTTCTCAACTAATGGCCATTTTGTCCTTATTTTATGCAACATAGTCTGTTTACCAGCAACTGAAGTAATTTTCCAAATCCCGTTGCACATACTTAGCTATGTTCTTTGCAAATACTGTATTTGTTTTGAAATGTTAAATGAGACTTAAAGGAACTCATGCTCTAATGAATATTTCAGTGCTGTTTATTTAATCTTAAAATTTAAGTCATTTTTATCTTATTAAGTCATTTTTTTCAATGAGAGGCATGTTCTTTTATCATTAACAATGATATTATTTATTATTACTAATTGACTTTAAAGATAAAAGGTAAATAATAAATAATATCATTGTTTGCTAAGTTCTTTATGGTTTTTATCTTATCTAAGAAAAATCCATAAAAATATTCAAATGATGTTAACACATAAACAGCTAATATTTAATTTTATTTTTTTACCTTTCTTTAAAATTGATGATGATATTACCAATTCTATGTTATGTATGCTTCATGTGTTCATGTTGTGTTTTCCCTTCTGAAGCTGGCATGGGAGCAGTATACAATCTGTAACATTTTGACTCTCTATACTCATTTTATTCCTCACTGAAAAATCACATATCAATTTTTCAAGGAAAAAAGGATAGAGATATACCATAACTAATCTCAAATATCAAAATCCTTTCACTGTTACTCAATGAGAGCGATGGTGGGTAAAAAGACAAATTCTGATATAAATTATGTGAAATTTATATCAAAAACTTACTAATTCAGTAGCACTGGATTTAGATGGTTTCATTTTCAGTGGCTATCATTTTAAATACATTGCAAATATATTTTATTTTGATGCCTGAATCCAAGTGTAGTGTGTGGATGCCTGAATCAGTGTTATGTCATTGAGAAAAAATGACAGGAATATATTTATATTTTGATATTTTATATATAGTCAAAGGGACTATATTTACTGGAGATAAAAAAAAAAAGCACTCCTTGTTCCCAATATGCAAATCCCTTCTATGCATTATATCTTAACATTTAGACATGCAATGCCATTCCATTTATGAAGACATGTTTGTGTTTTTCTTCACTTGATGTATTTATTAATATGATGATTGTTTCTGATGAGCAGTTTTTAGAAAGATTGGAGCTATGTCTGTGTTCATAGGCTTTTGGTGTGTTTTTCCCAGCCCAGCAATTCTTGCATCCCAAGCCTTGCCTTCTTGCTAAACTTATGGACTTGCTTGTGGACACACCCACACCCATTCTGCCTCCACCAGATTCCATGAGTGGCTTTTGTCTTGATATCTCCAGCCAGCCTGGGACTCACATGTTTTTTTTGGTTATTGAACACCTTTCAGAACTAGACCTTGGCCTACCTTCCTTAGTACCTTCTCAAAGCCTACAACTTTTTTTTTCTTTTTTTGAGATGGAGTTTCACTCTTGTTACCCAGGCTGGAGCGCAATGGCGCGACCTCAGCTCACCGCAACCTCCTCCTCCTGGGTTCAAGCAATTCTCCTGCGTCAGCCTCCCGAGTAGCTGGGACTACAGGCACGCACCACCATGCCCAGCTAATTTTTGTATTTTTTAGTAGAGATGGGGTTTCACCATGTTAACCAGGATGGTCTTGATCCCTTGACCTCGTGATCCACCTGCCTTGGCCTCCCAGAGTGCTGGGATTATAGACGTGAGCCACTGTGCCCAGCCAAGCGTACAACTTTTGATGCACCAAAACCACTTTGTGGTCCAGTTAGGTTGTTTATCATCTATTTTTTAAAAATCCCCCCTTTTCTTCCATACCCTGTTATACTCACACCTTCACCCATGCATATGTACCCTGACTCCAGTTTTGTTTGTTTGTTTGTTTAGCTGAAATGTTGGTGGAATTACTTATTGTTACGAGGTGTTTTGCCATTAATAAACTCTTTGTGGTTAAATACAACAATCTCTGCAGTAAGTTTCATACATTAAGAATGCTTCTATTGGCCAGATACAGTGGCTTATGACTATAATTCCAGCACTTTGGAAGGCAGAGGTGAACAGATAATTTGAGCTCAAGAGTGTCAGACCAGCGTGAGCAACATGGCAAAACCTTGTCCCTATGAAAAATACAAAAATTACCTGGATGTAGTGGTCCATGCCTGTAGTCCTAGCTACTTGGGAGACTGGGGTGGAAGGATAGCATGAGCCCAGGAAGTCAAGGCTGCAGTGAGCAGTGATCTTGTCACTGCACTCCAGCCTTGGTGAAAAAGTGAGACCCTGTCTCAAAAAAAAAAAAAAAAAAAAAAATGCTTATACTTCAAAAGTAGAGGATAGTAAATTTAACTGTTTATTGAATCCCTATATTATTCCAGATTCTTCTCCAGATACTTTCTGTAATTTATCTTATGTAATTCTAAGAGAAATCATATGAGATTAGTTTTCTTCATTTATGAATCCTGAAACTGATTCAGAGGAGGATGATAAAACCACAAATAATTGTAAAGTTAGCAACAGAGCCAGGACTTTATCTCAGGCCTCCCTGATATAAAAGAAACCCACACTCTGATATATCAGTCTGAGGGCTAGCTAAAATATTTGGGTGACAGAAGTCAACTGAACGTTTCATTTATGATGTTAGAACTCAGGTTAATTCATAGAATTAGACAGAGTACATTTTTTTCAACAATAGGAAGTCACAGGAAAGCTTGTTCACTACTTAACTTGGGTTCTAAAGTACAATGAAAAAGATGTAGTAGGCCTTGAAAGACATGGTGTTGACTTAGAGAAAAGTGGGTAATGGCAATGAGGTAATGGAGCAGGTTAGCTAAGAATTCATTTGCTGTTATAGTAATACCTAACTGTGGTTGCCGTATTTGTATATAAAACATCCTCTCTCCTTCATTGTAGATCTTTTAGATCTAAATTTCAGCATTGCTTTCTCAGAGAGACTTTCATTGAGCTCTCAGCTGAGGTCAGATTTCTTAGCCTTAAATGGTTTTAAACTACAGTCATGCACTGTATATTGACTTTTCAGTCAATGAAAGCTCACATATAAAATGATGATCCTATAAGATCATAATGGAGCTGAAAAAATCCTGTTGCCTAGTGAAATTGTGATGTCATAGCCATTGTGATACCCTTGTGCAACCATTACCTGCTCTTCTTAGATACACAAATACTTAGCAGTATACCACAACTGCCCACAGTATTAAGCACAGTAACATGCTGTACAGGTCTATAGCCTGGGAACAATAAGCTATATGTAACAGATAGCCTACATGTGTAGTAGGCTATAACATCTAGGTTTGTGTAAGGACATCCTGTGATGTTGGCACGATGACAAAATCATCTAATGACATTATTTCTGAGAAGGTGTCTTCATCATTAAGCATGATTGTAAATATGAGTTCCGCCCTGGAGATATGTGCGTATATATCTCTCACTTGCTCTCTGTCTCCCTCTTTCATTTTCTTTTATATGTGGAAAAGCAACTAAACGCATGTAGTCCTGAAGTGTATAATTAAGAGCAATAATGTATGCCCCCCTTCATTTCCATTTCAGACTGTTTAATCCACTTCTAGCCTTTTCTATTCTTCTAGCAAATATCTTTATTCATGGTTCCAGGCCAGTGAATCTGATGAACTAATGTATTCTTATGTGACGGTATTAGTGAATTAATGTCTTATTTGAGCAGTGTCTTATGTCTGAAGAATAATCTACTATGTGGTTCCAAGCTCTTGAGGGAGATATATTTTGTAATAAATAGAGGAAACCCCAAACCCTTCACATCATACCTTCTACTACATCTACATAGAGGCTGAAATACCACCAATACTAGTTAATGGTCTCTTTGGCACCATGTTGCCTTGATTGTCCAGTTGTAATTGAATAAATAAAGATAATATGTTGGTTGATCATCTCCACATTTGACCCTCACAGTTTGTAAATATGGAGCTCTGAGTCCAATTCAGTAGTAAGAGCACATAAAATGTAAGAAAGGAGAAGCAGATGTGCTAGGTATTAATGAATATGCAGAAATCAACATCATTCCTAGTAGGTGTTTAAAAAAATGCTTGTTTTTGAAACTTTATCCATTTGTTTTCCCTACTTACTATAGAAGAGTAAGAATTGTATCACTGTAAAAGATAGGTGTCAAATTTCATGTAGTTCTCTGCTTGGGCAGCTTCCTTATGATTCCTGAGTAGCTGTCTAACCCCCTATTTGTATGCATACCCCCACTCCAAGTACCAATAAGTTCTATTATTAGGAATCAGATATAATTTGCTCAGTTAACTTGGATCCTAAATGAATTACTTTCCCAGTTATCTCACCCCAGTTTATTGATGACTGGATGCTGGATACCAGTCCCCTGCCTGGTCCCATGATAACTGCCTGTTTTCTAACCTTCTCATAAACACCAGGAGTCTTGGTCTTGGCACTGGATAATTTTTTTTTCTTTTTAGTGATTCTTGCATTCTGGATATCATTTTGCTTTTTGTAGTTTGATCTTTTAATATAAACAGCCCTTAGTGTCTGTTTCTCCATTTTCTCACCCTGCACTTTGTATTCTATAATCCAGTATTGATTTTTAACAGATTCAGTGTGTCCTGTACTGCCACTGGTCAAATCATGGTTATAAAATAATCATCAGCGAGTTTTTTTTTTTTTAAATTTTAGGTGTATACTATATCCAGCATTTCTCCCCATGTTATCTCTCCCTACCCTCTTCGCCCCCTGCTGTCCCTCCTCTACCCCCCAACTGCCCCCTGTGTGTGATGCTCCCCTCCCTGAGTCCACATGTTCTCATTGTTCAACACCCACCTATAAGTGAGAACATGTGGTGTTTGGTTTACTGTTCTGTGTCAGTTTGCTGAGAATGATGGCTTCCAGATTCATCCAAGTCCCTACAAAGGACAATAACTCATCATTTTTTATGTCTGTGTAGTATTCCATGGTGTATATATACCATATTTTCTTTGTCCAGTCTATCATCGATGGGCATTTGGGTTGGTTCCAGGTCTTTGCTATTGTACACAGGGCTGCAATGATACTTTCTGTCCCTCAGTAATCTCTGGTTTCTTAGAACAAACATTTTGGAGTAGATATCTTGGGTATGTGATTGATATGATCAAGAGTTGATGAATTATGAAAATATGATACTTATGGGTGGGATTTTCTTTAGTGATTCAGGTTTGGGATATTTGTATTTTTAGATATCATATTGGCTGTTTGGTTTGCATAATTATAATTGGCATTGTACATAGCAAGGATATGGCTGCTTTTTGTTAAATCTGCACTTTCTAAATATCAAAAAAGGGAAATGGAGTATAAATCAATTTTTATATAATCTGTTTGAAACATGAGTTTTATTTGCTTAATGTTAGGGCTTTAAGCAAATAAAACTCATGTTTCAAACAGATTATACAAGATTTTCTTTGTAAGTCTTTCTCTGTAAGTCTTTTTGGGATCCTGTGTAGAAGCTGTTCCCATTAAACAACAAACAGTTAATTCCATTCTCTGGTACTAGCTGCAAATTTGCTTTCATATTCTACTTAACAATTTAAGTAAACAGAAATATTTCTAGATGTTCTACTTCTGTTAATATAAAAACAAAACTTGATTTCCAAACAACAACAGCAGCAACAACAACAAAATACGGGCGTGGCCTGAACCTAGATTAATACTGGCAGTGCTGCCTATAGAAAAATATGTATTCTACATGGCTTGCCTAGAGAAGTTGAGAAAATATAGATGAATATAGTGAAAGTCAGAGAAGATGTATATAAAGACAAGGACAATCTTGTTTTTGTTAAGTCTCCAGAATTTAGCTCAATGGTGTGCACAGAGTAGTAATACATATTGGTTGAAATCACTACTGGCGTGTTGATAAAATCTTCCCCTGCTACCCTCTTAAGTCATACACAGTCAGGTGTGTATTTATTTAACCTCTTTTAGGCTTAAGGTACAACACAAAATACACTTGCTAAAATAATGTTTGCTGTTACAAAGCTTAAAAATAACTAGGAAGGAGGAGTGGACACAGGAACAATAATGAGAGATAAAAAACTGGGATATAATTTTAAGCCCAGTGGTTAAGAATGAATTCTACTCTACTAGTCTGGATGACCTTCAGGCTAGTTACTTTACCTATCTGCGCCCTAGTTTTTGTCTTTATTTATGGAATGAGAGTAATCAGAACACTTACTTTATAAAGTTATTGTGGTGTTTAACTGACAAGATGTGTGTAAAGTACTTGGAACACTTTATATCATATTCCTCATTTGATAATTACTTCTTACATTGTGTCAGCTTCATCTATTTAAATGGAAATTTGATTCAAATATATATCATTGGAAGGTTTCAAGGGCAAAAATGTCAGTGGAGAAAAAACGAAGTAAGGAAAGAGGGAGGGAAGGAGAACGAACAGCAAAAAACAAATACAGTTATTAATTAGGAGGTATTTTTGAGAATATTATGTTTATGTAGTGATTTATGTTCCCTCCCTTTTTTAAATAACTCACTGAAGAATTTGTTAAGAATGATATATTTTATTTAGAGCACTTGTAATTTAAAGACATTTGGGGACCTTATTTAGAGATTGTCTAATTCAAGACTGTCCTTTTATTTTTTCCTTTGTTTTATTTTATTTTATTTTTTTTGAAATAGATTCTCGCTGTGTCTCCAGGCTAGAATGCAGTGGTGCCATCTCGGTTCACTGCAAGCAACTCCCTGGTTCAAGCGATTTTCCTGCTTCAGCCTCCCGAGTAGCTGGGATTACAGGCACGTGCCACCATACCTAGCTAATTTTTGTAGTTTTAGTAGAGACGAGGTTTTACCATGTTGGCCAGGATGATCTCTATCTCCTGACCTCGTTGTCCACCTGCCTCAGTCTCCCAAAGTGCTGGGATTACAGGCATGAGCCACCATGCCTGGCCTATCTTTTTCATTTTTTTTTAGATGACATACTATTTAGATAAAAAAAAAAAAAGATAAAGGCAAGACTGTGTGACTAGAAAGGTGCAGTTTAAAAACACTAATTGTGTCTACCTATTCAAAGAATAATTAGTCACGTAAAGTAATATGACTTGTCCTAAATCATACAACTTCCTAGATGCCCAGTCTGGAGTATTAACAAAGCACTCTTTCATGTATAATATTCTCTAACTTGACTTTAGCTACTTAAAGTATTTCCACACAGGAAGCTATCATTTAGAGAATAGGAACATCTCATTCTTTAGGTAAAAAGTTGTTTTGGTTACCTGCTTTTTCACTGACCAGGGACTCTAGAAATGACAGGTAAAGTGTTCATATTCAACATCTTCACTGGACACATTTAATATTAGTCAATGTCAACCTTAGTTTCTCCAGTAAACTTAACAAGCATATTAGAAAATGTAAAGATCCTTAAAAGAAGAAAACAGTGTTTTTCTAAGCATGATGTCTATTAGAAACTATAATGTGATATCCTACTACTTTAAAATTAAAATGATTGATTTATTTCAACTTTTGTTTTACAGTTGATCAGTAACCAATTTATTGAAGCCATATTCTCATAGTAAGGGCTTAAATCCCAAACAGATTTGTCTGTAGGCTTGCCCTGGTGTACAGTCTCCCAATGTGGTATATAGTCACTCAATCAAAGGTGGCTCTGAAGACACTGCATTTAAGTTTTTGATAGACTCTAAAGTAATTTTAGAAAATTATTTTTTGGCTTCCTTGAATTGTATAATCTACCTTTACATTAAAGAAAACTATTAATTTCACTGTAGTTTTAAAAATCCCTAAAATAACAAGTCCAGAATACCTAGTAGAATATGTACTATTATAAATTGCTAATTGATTATGGTGAAGGTCCTAATAATGCAATGATCTTCTTTTAAAGAATGAAGTCTTGGGTCACTTGTCATATGTTCATCCATTTGTGATTTAAAATCAAAATCTTATAACACAATTATAAGTACTATATAGTTTAGTCTTACATTTTTTTCCCACCTGGCAATCTTTGCCTTTTAATTGGCGTATTGAGTTATTTTACACTTATTGATATAGTTTGCTTTGAGACTATCAGTTAGCAATTCATTTTTATTTGTACTGTCTGCTTTTTTTCTCTTAGATTATTTTAAATGCAATTGCCTATTATTGAAATCTATGTGTAATAACATAGACTAATAAAAAACAGAGATCCAAATGCCGCATGTTCTCACTCATAGGTGGATGTGGAACAATGAGAACATGTGGACTCAGGGAGAGGCGCATCACACACTGGGGGCAATTGACGGAGGGTACGGGAGAGACAGCGGGGGGTGGGAAGGTAGGGAGGGATAACATGCGGAGAAATGCCAGATATAGTATGCACCTAAAGTAAAATAAAATTTAAAATAAAAATTTACAAATAAAGAGATCCAAAAAAATCGTAGCTTTCTTATATATAGGCAAAAGCAGCTTGAAATTTTGTTGTAAGAATTTCCTATACAATAGCCTTAAACATTTCAAACATCTATGATCAGCCATAGATGTATTTGGGAACCACATGAGAAATGTTTTTTAAATGTGAAAAAATATTGAAGATGAGGCTTTATTAAATGAAGAGTCATAACTGCTTCCCATAGAAGAGTGAATATAAAAGAGATATTGATTATTAACTAATATATAAATTGTTATGGGTTACACAATTACAATAGTATTAGATTATCCTAAAATTAATGAGAAAGTGTACATAGATGAAAACATGTTAGTGACCATTTTGTGAGCGCTTGTTTGCTGATCATTGTATTCATTATCTAACAGTAGTTTTAAAAGAGAAATCTTGGTACAACAATAGTTAGACCAACCATTAGAAAAGAATATATGACAAAGTAATGGATCCAATTTTTTAAAAAATATGATTATATGATAAAATAAATATATAGACAAGAGTTTGGAATATGTAAGAATTGTTATTGTGGTAATTTGTCAGACATTCCTATACAAATCCATTAACTCATTCATACCACGTAACTCATAAATTTTAAATGGTTTAGAGGCCTAAGTGTAACATATATAATTTTTTTTAAAAAAAGGGCAAAATATAACTTACTTTTAAATGAGAAAGGATTTATAAGCTTATGGGAAATAAAAAATATCATGAAAGCTGTACTACCACTATGTTGAATGCTAATAGATTCAATAATATTTAGATTGATGAGTGTGCTACCTCAGATATCACCAAGGTAAATAGTTTTAGTAATGTATTCCACAAAATCTCAGAGCAGTCAACATACAAGGCAGGGAGATGAGCAGTATTTTTTAGTGTAAATGGAGATTTATTCTTTGAGTTCAAGTTCCTCACCAAAAGATACAGAGCTGCAGAAAATGACACCTAAGTGATGATTACGTTATTCCTTCTAGAAGCCCCATTGTAATCCTCCAGACCTGCCTCTCTGTATATATACATATGTTTATACTTTTGGGGTAATTCAACTCATAACCTAGTTTGGATATAATCTGGACACTGCTTCAACTGTATGGCAGTCCTCCTTAATCATTTCTGAATTTAGTGGAATAAGAACAGAGGTCAGTTTCCCAGAAGTTACAGGAAGATGTGATAACAGAGAGACTAGATAAAGGGCTTTTGCTACAAGAGACTACCTTTATTATATATTGAACTTTGATTTTGCATCACGTATTTTCAAAGCCTTTGCCATCTGCCTACATAAATCAAATAACTGGTTGTGATGAATGTTGTATTCATTGTCCACATTACCCTTTTCCAGTGTGATTCCCCAATTGCATGGAGTGTGGCTGCTTGGGCTCACAGCTGACTAACTGCATGAATTTCCCTCAATCAAGGAGATGATTTGCTCAAGGTTATGCTTCTGCCTTGGAGGCCTTCCTCCAATGAATGGTAGATAATAGGGTCCCAATACCCTCTCCATTACCTTATTCTGGGACTACTCTGGAAGGTCATCTTGCCTCTGGGGGGGAACAGACTAAAGGCTCTGTTACACTTGTAAAATAGTTCATCCTTGCCTTCTGCCCAGTTCTGCTTCCCTTACTTCTTGGGTGTGACCCTTCTACAGTAACCCCTCTCCTCCAACTCAGAATGGCCGAGTCTGATCTACAGTGGTAGTCATATTCATGAACACATTCCAAATCTTGCAGATACTGTCTCAGTTTCTGTTGATTTCTGAAACAGGAAGGCCAACTGTTGTTCTTTGTTGAAATTTTGATAGTAATGTGTGAGAAACTTTTAGAGGTTCCTTGCTTAGTGTTTGAAATTATTCTCAGCATCTTGTCAACCATTAATAGTGTTTCAAGCCATAAAATATATAAGTCTAATCCTGTGTTTTTCACATTCTCACTAACATTGTTTGCATGGCTATAATGAATATAATATGTCTGCAATCTGGTATGAAATGTGGAGCATTTGAGATATGTGAATTCTCATGATTGACTTTCTTTAGATAACAGAATAGCCAAGTGAGATGAGCCTTATTTCACAAAATCCCTGAAACAAAAATACAAACTTATAAAATGGCTTGGTAATTCATGAATCCTTTCTTATTATTTCTGAATTTTTAAAAAATTTATTGTATAGACTACTTAGGAAATACTCATGCTAGGTTTCATGTTAATTTTCCAGTGACACAGATATCCATGCATAGATAATGTTGTTAGAAATCTTACACTAAATTATAATTAAGTGATAAAGACAAGGTGGCACAGTAATTCAGAAGTATAATAATTAGAAAGGATTCATGAAGGAACAAAGTCTGGCTCTTGTCTGAATGTTGAATGTGAAACACTGATCCCTGAAGGTTGATTGTGAAACGCCTTGAATGTCTGAAGGATACTGAACTTTATTTTTTAGGCAGCGTGTAGTTTTAAAGGATTTAAAGAATTGGTAACGTGAGAAATAGATTAAATATAACAGTAATGTGTAAGTGACCTAGGAGAGGAAGACAGCGGTGGAAGGACTCCATTGAGAAGCAATCTCAATAATTTAAGAAAGAAATTTGATAATTATATTCTCATTTTTTTTCAAAAAGTTCACAGTTATGTTTATGTTTAATATATTTTGGATTGATTCCTAGGGGTAACTACTGACATGCGTTATCTCAAAGTATTGTGTAACTGACACATCTCCTGTAGATAGCTGGGAATTGGCTTGTTTAGTTTCAAAATTATTATTCTGTTTTTTATAGATGCTGTATGGGTTAAAAGCAAAACAATCACTGAAGTCCACCGATGAAATATATTACTTTCTCCTTATCTACATTGCCTCTAGGTTTATCACAGGAGCAAATTAAATAGGTTTGGAAGTGTTTATACTTTACAAATCCATGTTGGTGCCTACCTGGTACCTCAAGCTTGTGCAGAAGTGAAAATTGATTTGAATTCACAACTGCAAATCAATCTTTAATTATAATTGTCTATTTCTTACACAAAAGACAAAGTTTAACCTCTACTATAACTGAGAGACTTGCTAGTTTCCCCTAGCTTCCTTCCTTAATTTTAGAAACATTGTAATAAGTAGTGGCAATAGGAAAAATATTATCTAAGAGTTGCCTAAATACCTGTACACAACACACACACACACACACACACACACACACACACACACACAAACACATATATAAATTGATATATAATCTTACCTTAAATTACTTTCAAATTGCTGTCATTGTTAGTTGTTCATTGTAATTCAGTTAGTATGGGTTATCCATTTAGCCAGTATTTCAAAATTGATGTGATTGGTATCTGCATTTATATGTCCGTTGTTTTAGATTCCATATAAAGGGCTCACACAGTGCCTGGCACAGAGGACACCTTCAGCTCTCATGGTTGCCTAACCAGAACTAGTTTTCCTGCAACACTAACATGAGGTCTTAATTCAACAACTCCTGCAACTAGGGTTTACTTTAATATTTTGGTCTTGGAGAACAGGTTAAAAACAATCTGCACTACTTGAAAAAAAAGGGTTAAGAAATATAGGTGCATTTTGATTATGGATTTTTTGCTTGGCTTGTTTTTTATTTCTACCTTTCATTTAGAATAATATTCAGATAACGTATAATACAAATATTTTGCATTTTAAATTTACTTCAAAAGAAAGATTTATTTTTTAAAACAATGGGAATGTATGCAAATAAGACTTTTTTGGTGAGAAGTATGATGTATTATTACAGAGTACTGAAGTGTGCAGAGCTTGATTTATAACCTTGGATGGTTAACATGAATAAATCATAAATTACAACAGTGAGCTTCTTCTGAGTTTTAGAATATCTTATTTTGCATATAGTCTGTATGAATTTGGCTGAACGAGTCATATCTTGTTGTTTCTTTGTGGATATGCACATAAATATACATGAGAGACGTATATGTACAAATACATACATAGTGTTTTATATATTAACTTTATTAACTTTTGTCTTTGTTGAGCCATATACTTTTTGTATATGATATACAAAAAGTAGACACTCATACAAATACTTGACTGGACAGAAAGGAAAATAGACTTTATTTCCTTAATCTACAAGTCAGAGGAGTATATGTCTTTGGAACTGATTTTGTTCAGAGCCCACTTCACTGGGAAGGCATGAATGCTATATCGAACTTTCACATTGGAAGTCCCTCCTTAATGACAATGTTAACAGATTAAAGATGAGAAATTTCATTATGTGGCCAGTAGTATAATTTCCCTGTAAGTTAGAGAAAAGCAAAGAAACAACTCAAATGATTTTATAATCGTGAACTAAGTTCTTAGTTTGTTTTCCATTTTTTGTGTCTAAATCTAATCAGTCAAAAATAGTAATGGTGGGATGGAGTAGGAAAAGATACTTTCTAGATTTGGAACACTTCAAAGAGGTTAGGTTATTTCTCAACTGAGCATGACTCTTGAAGCTGAGACAAGATCACATGAAGGCTGGGGGAGTGGACAAATCAGTGGGAATAGCATCAAAGCAGTATAACTAAAAATGGAAAAGGAGAATTAATTATAACTTTGGGATATTTTCAAAGTTGAAAATGTTTTTCAGTGGCAGAGGTTATAGATGAGGACACTTGAAACAATAAAAAGTAAATATCTGATGAGCACTTAGCCACGCCTAAGACTGGATTCTGAGACCACAAGTTTTTAAATAATTTATTTATTTGTTCTAAAAGTTTATTGAGAATTAGCCATCCCCGCCCCGAGATTGTGGGAGAGAAATAAACAGACAGAAACCACTGACTCATGGAATTTGTATTCTGCTGGGAAGAAGTAGATAATTAAATATTCATAAATATAATATGTAGTATTATTTATAGTCTGCCACTACTGAACTCTGTTATTCTGTTTCATTCTATATTCTGATGGTGGGAAGTAGATAATTAAATAAATATAGATATAATAAATAGTATTAGTATATTAATTGTCTACACCTTTCAGCTATTCTATTGTATTCTATTCTTTACTTGATTCTGAAAAAGGAATAAATATTCTCAGAGAATAACCATACATTATTTTATTTATTTTTATTTTTTTGGAAACAGAGTCTTACTCTATCCAGCAGGCTGGAGTATAGTAGCAAGACCTGGCCTCACTGCAACTTTCACCTCCTGGGTTAAAACAATTCTCCCACCTCAGCCTCCCGAGTAGCTGGGATTACAAGCACCTGCCACCATGTCTGGCTAATTTTTGTATTTTTAGTAGAGATGGGTTTTCTCCATGTTGGCCAGGCTGGTTTTAAACTCCTGGCGTCAGGTGATCCACCTGCCTTGACCTGACAGAGTTCTGGGATTATAAGCATGAGCCAACATGTCTCGTCACTCTTACATTATTTTAAGAAACACATCTTTTTACACCATTGAGCTTTGTGAAGTTATGAAACCTATTACTTCAGAATGAGAGTAAAGCATCTTTGATCAATAATTAATAGTGATCATATCTGTTTCATTGTCTTGACCTCTCGTAAATTGTCCATTAGTTTCACATATATTTAATAATAAACCAGATATTTGAAAGATATATATATAGTAAACACGGAAGGTGTTCAGTGACTTACTTATTTAACCAGGCTTTATCCCATACTTATTGTCTGTTTTTCCTCTGTAGCAGAAGCAGGTAAAAAGTTTGGGGAAGAAGTAGAGACAAAATGATACGTGGCTCAGATAAAACCGTGGGTGACCATTTTTGATTCTAGAAGAGGAAAATAGAGTTTTTTCGTGCTTTGTGGTGGGTCTTGAAATATGAGTAAGGAGTCATGAGGAGAAGAGGGAAAACACTTTTCATTTATCAGTTAAAATTCAGTCATAATTTTATTATGATATGGTGAAAATTAGGGAGTTGTATACATCAATTTTTCTTCTAAATTTCTTTTTGAGGTTTGATATTGATACTGCCTCACTTTTGTAGGAATAGGCTGTTTTTCTACTAATAAATATCTTCTCATACATGTTTGATGCGATTCTTTTTAGTCTTTTAAAAAATATATACTTATGATAGTTTTTCTAAAGTATGGAACATAATACGTGTTCAGATTGTGTGTTGTTTTTAAATTAGATTATCATGGGCACCCTTTTCACGTATAAATATTTTCCAGAATGGGATTCAGTGACTATTTTCATTGTGTGTTTAAAAAATCAATCTCCCTTTATTAAACTATGATTTGAAAATTTATAATTCCTCAATTTAATAATTTTTTGACATGTAAAATAGAGTTATTTAGTAGTTAAAAAACTTATTTCACAAAGTATTGTTGTCGTTCTCAAATGTTTAGGGGCTGACATCTGGTAGTCATAATGAGTAACTTATAAGATTATAAATAATTGATTATTAAACAAAACTTAATGCAATATTATTTTTATTAAATCACTCACCTTTTCATACATTAAGAAAAAATGGAGAGAAATTTAAAATTAAGATATTTCTATTAGCTTATTCTTTCCTGTGAATGCAGTTTCAGTAGGAGAACTCTCAGCTTAAATCATGTAGCGGTTATGTTCTGCAGTAGCTAGTTTGAAAACCTCTGTTATAATTCAGATTACATATTGTTAAATAATGAGAATTTAATCAAATTAATGGGCTTTTAATTTACATTTTTAATCCCTGCTGATTTGTTTCTTGTTCTTCCTGACTGATCAAATTCAGTATATTATTCTAGAATGAAACCTGAACCGGCAGTTAGAACTCATACTTTCTTTTTTAAAGTCTGCTACTATGTGCTTGAGCTTTAGGAAAATTATTTAACATCTCTTATTTTATTGACTTGTAAAATGATTAGACTGGGTGCAATTGGATTTTCTCAGTCAGTTATTCTTGAAGGCCTTGTGTTTCTGTATAAAATCATGGATGGATGGATGGATGGATGGATGGGTAGATAGGTAGATGGATGCAGCTGTTTGGCCCAGGGTTCCTAATCTTAAAAAGTGAATAAACAACCATTTATTTTTAAAGTTTCTTCCAAATCTATAATTCAGTCTTTTAGAGCTATTTAGATATTGTGAACGCCTTTTTGCTACAAAGATGCCAGGACACTTTTTGGAGTCAATATGTTTGCAGATAGCAACTACTTAAAAATAGATTGTATATAATAGTATTCTTTTTTTGTTATAATATGTAAGATATTTTGCACTATGATTATGTTCCCCTGCCACTTGATTTCTACTTATTTCCTAGGAATTGGGAATAAATCATTGTATAGGTATATAAATGTAAATATTGTTTTACTTTATTAAAATATAAAAAATGAAATTATTTTACCTATAATTTAATTTTTTAATTTTTAAAAATCTCAGCTAAATGGCTTATTACTTTGATGCTTGATTTTTAAGGAGATGTATAAAAAAACAATTTTTAATTATTTGATGAAAAGGACTAATATATTAATAATTTTAGGACTAGAAATAACATCTCTAGTGTCGTACTAAACATATAATAATTACATATATGGTTTGGAAATCTACTATTAGATATTACCAGTAATATTCTTTGTTTCCATGATTTGTTATAGGAATTTCAGAAAATAATAGCCATAGAAATAGGCAAATTTCTGAAATGTCACTCTCAGATATCAACTTATTCTAGCTTTTAAGTAAGAAAAATATAATGCTTTCTTGCCAAGATACTGAATTTACCTTATCAAATTAATCAACACATATTGTTTAGGTACCTACTATTTGTGAGTAAAATTAATGTAGAATTATATGGGAAATACGTTTTAGGTTATTAGGTATTTATTTATTTTTTGGAACCCTGTTTTTCTATATGTTCTCCAGATAATTTATTTTAAAATATTGAAAGTTTGATGTACTCTGCATGATACTAGGATCTCAGAATATCAAGTTCATATATTATTCTAAGTCTCATTTAACACATTTTTCTATAAAGCATTTAACACATTGAAAATATAATCAATAAAATGCTTATTCAAAAATATTTTAATGGTTTTTGTGACAAACGGAGACTAATTATTTTCTTAGGAGTTCTGTTGAATATTAAACAGAACCCCAACATTCAAAGAAAAGATTATTTTCTTCATAGTCTATTAAATAATACAGAGAGGAAATTTTTTAATGTGTCCTTAAGTTTTCAAAATATATGGTCAAAATAAAAATTAGTAGAGAGACTGCATTGTAAACTATTCTTGTATTCCATTCATTTGCTATTTAATTGACAAATATTTCATCATAGCTTATTAGGTACTTTTTGGTGTTTGATTTATAAATATCAGTAAAAAATAAAGTCTTTGCCCACCTGGAATGTGTATATTCTGGCTATAGGGACAAATAATAAACAAACACGTTAGAAATAAAATAATAGGACATTTAATGAAAAATGTTATGGAGGAAAATGAAATACAGAATCTCTTGTATGTAAGATGATATTAATAAATATGCATTTACTATATGACATTTTCTTTAGTCATTCATCTGGTGATGGACTCTTAGGTTGATTTCCTATCTTGAGTATTATATTGCTACAGTAAACATTGGTAAGGAAGCATCTTTGATATATTATTAATTTTATTTCCTTTGAATAGATCCCCAGAAGTGGGATTGCTGGATCGTATGGTGATTCTATTTTTGGTATTTTGAGAAACCTTCATACTGTTTTCTATAATGACTGGAGTAATTTACATTCCCACTAACAATGTATGAGTTTCCTTTCCTACACATCCTTGTCAGAATATTTTTTTCGTCTTTATGATAAAGTCATTGTAATTGGAATGAGATGCTATCTCACTGTGGTTTTGATTTGCATTACTCTGAATATTAGTGATATTGAGCATTCTTTTTCTTCTTGTAGTGCAACTGTACAACACTTCTTGAGCATTTTTGTAATATACTTCTTGGTCATTTGTATGCCTTCTTTTGAGAAATGCCTATTCAGATCCTTTGCCCATGTTTTAAATGGATTATTTGGGGTTTTTTGCTGTCATGTTTCTTGTATATTTTGGATATTAGTTCCTTGTTGGATGAGTAATTTGCAAATAGTTTCTCCCATTCTACAGGTTGTCTCTTCACTTTGCTGATTGTTTCCTTTGCTGTACAGAAGCTTTTTAGTTTAACGTAATTTCTTTTGTCTATTTTTTGTGGTTGTTGCCTATGTTTTTAAAGTCTTAGACATAAAATCTTTGCATAGACCAATGTCCTGAAGCATCTCCCTTATGTTTTCTCCTAGTAATCTTATAGTTTTGGATCTTACATTTAGTCTTCACAGAGTTGATTTTTGTATATGGTGAGAAATAGGGGTCTAGTTTCAGTATTCTGCATATGGATATCCAGTTTTCCCAGAATCTCTTATTGAAGAGGGTGTCCTTTCCCTAATGTATATACAATAGAATACTATTCGGCCATAAAAAGGAATGAAATCCTGTCATTTGCAGCCACATAGGTGAAACTGGAGTTTATTATGTTTAGTGAAATAAGCCAAGCACATAAAGACAAATATCACGTTTTCACTGACATGTAGAAATGCTGATTTCATGAAGGTAGAGAGTAGAATGATAGTTAACAGAGACAGGGAAGGGTGGAAGGAGGATGAAGAGAGGTTGATTAATGAGTGTGTTAGTTCCCATGCTGCTAATAAAGGAATACCCAAGACTGAGAAATTTATAAAGAAAAAGGGGTTTAATATACTCACAGTTCCACATGGCTTGGGAGGACTTGCAATCATGGCAGAAGGCAAAGGAGGAGAAAGACATCTTTCATGGAAGCAGGCAAGAGAGAGCCAAGCCAAGGGGAAATCCCTTATAAAACTATAGGATCAGCTGGGCGCGGTGTTCATGCCTGTAATCCCAGCAGTTTGGGAGGCTGAGGTGGGCGGATAACTTGAAGTCAAGAGTTCAATACCAGCCTGACTAACATGGTGAAACTGTCTCTATTAAAAATACAAAAATTAGCTAGGCACGGTGGCGAAGCCTGTAATCCCAGCTACTCGTGAAGCTGAGGCAGGAGAATGGCTTGCACCCAGGAGGCAGAGTTTGCAGCGAGCTAAGATTGTGCCACTGCGCTCCCGCCTGTGCAACAGAGTGAGACTACCAAAGAAAAAAAATCAGATTTCGTGAGACTTTCTCACTACCACAAGAACAGTATCGGGGAAACAATCTACCTGATTCAACTATCTCCCGCTAGGTCCCTTCCATAACACGTGGGAATTATTGGAGCTACAATTCAAGATGAGATTTGGGTGGGGAAACAACAAACCATATCAATGAGTATCATCAGTTAGAAGTAATAAATTCTAGTGTTTGGTAGTGCAGTGAGGTGACTTTAATTAGCTTTATCGTATATTATGTACACCAATATAGCTAAAAGAAAAGATTTGAAATCTCAATACAACAAAATAAGTGTTCGAGCTGATGGATATCCTAAATACTCGGATTTGATTATTACACATTGTATGCATATATCAAAATAACATATGTACCCTATAAATATGTACAATTATTTTGTATCAATACATAAATATAGAAATATTCATATAAACAAATATTTTTTATTTTACTTTAAGTTCTGGGGTACATGTGCAGATCATGCAGGTCTGATACATAGGTATATGCCATGGCGGTCTGCTGCATCCATCCCCCCACATCCACATTAAGTATCCCTCCCAATGTTATCCCTCCCCAATCTCCCCAACCCCTGCCATCCCACCCCTAACAACCCCCAGCCCTTGACAGACCCCAGTGTGTGATATCCCCCTCCCTGTGTGTACTTATACAACAAATATATGTTTTAAAGAAAAATAGTTACTTCTGGAAAACAATGTGCATTTACTAACTGAATGTATAAATTTTATGCCACAGACAAAAGTGAATTTTAGTTTATCAGTGCATGTTCTATTGTGTATGAATTATATTTATAAATTCATCACATTAAATATTATGGACACAAAAACAGCCTTATTAGCCACCGTATTGAAAGGATCTATAGAAACACTGTTATTTAACAAATAAGACCCAGGCTGGACGAATGACTTACTTCAAGACTGCAGCCAGTTTCAGTCCCATGCTTCTTAGCTGGAATGTGTCAGCTCAGAAATACATTCTTATTTTTTTTTTTAATTCACCTGTACAGAAAGACTGCCTTTTCCTAATCACTTAAAATAGTTAATTACAAAATTCAAACAAAAGCACTGAAACATCTTAAGCACTTTTTATTAACTCTACAAGAGATATAATAAAAATGTAATATTTATACGTGTAATTAAATAGCATCTTGTTATAAAATTTAAACCTGACCTTTCATTTTAATAGCCCTTTTATAGACCTGGTAATCTCCACTGAATGCATAAATGGAGACAGGAAGAAACAATAACCCCAGTGTTTCCTATTTGGGCTGAATTTAAAAATGGTAGAGTCAGTTACAGCCTATGTATTGAGATTTCAGGGGAGCTAGAAAGCCTCTGGATCTGCTAATCTCTTACTTTGCTGTTGCATAAAATCTACATTAAGGTCAAATCTTTTCTTTTATTAAAATACATATGCTCCTGGGAAAGATAATAATCCAAATCACAGCAGAACTTTAGGTGAGGGGGCTTTTCTCATTGCTTGCTTATTCTGGCAGGTAAGAAGAAGTGAGAGTTTGAAAAACGGGGCTTCTAAAGGAGACGGGAAGTATGAGATTGGACACAGTAGCTCCAGAATAGAGGAGACTGGGTGGTGATCTTCTGGATATGCTGGGCTCGGTTTGATCTTGTTCACATGAATCAGCAGAAAATTATGTTATGTACTAAAACATAATAAGCAAAACATATGATGACTTGATGATGCTACTGTCCCTTAGTAAACTGTCAGTTAACAGAGACCATGATAGAGCTGAATATTTTAGGCAAACAAAAACCTACAAAAAGAGAAGATTTATAAAAAGTTATATTTATAGTTTTACTTTAAACTTGACCAAGCATATTGGGGCAATCAGCCTACCCAGGCATTACAGTGTTACTCAGGATAAGCAGCCATTGTTCCATGTGTGTAATGGTTATACAGTACCTGATTCTTGGCAAAAGGAAGAGAACCAAAGCTAAATAGCACAATCCCTGCATCAAAGAGATTAAAGATTAGTCACGTTTGGGCCTCGTCAGAACTGTTTCAACAACCCAATGCTCAGATGTTTGCTTTTTTCCACCTCCAAGGTCACTGCCAGAAAAAATAAAAGACCCAGTTGCAGTTCTAATAGTCTTCTAAAGATGAAATAGCTTAAAAGCAAAGTCTATATAGAAAATAACAAAAGGATCAGACATAGCTTCTCTTCATTTTCCTAGTTGCTAGATATGGTTAAAGAGAAGAGCAAGGGGTGTGCATAATGACGTCTGATAGTCAGACATACTAAAATGCATTTGTTGTTCGTCTGAAATTAAGATTTCACAGAGTAGCCTTCTATATTCGTCCGTTCTTACCACAGCTAGAAAGAACTACCTGAGACTGGTAATTCAGGAAGAAAGGGAGTTTAATTGACTTACAATTCCTCAGGCTGTACAGGAAGCATGGCTGGGAGGCCTCAGGAAACTTACAATGATGGCAAAAAAGGAATGGGAAGCAAGCACACCTTAACATGGCAAAGCAGCAGAGAGAAAATGAAGAGGGAAGTGCTACAGACTTTGAACAGCCAGATCTCGTGAGAACTCACTATCACAAGAACAGCAAGGTGGAAATCTGCCCCATGATCCAATTACCTGCCACCAGGTTCCTCCCCAACATTGAAAAGTACAAATGGACATGAGATTTGGTTGGGGACACAGAGCCAAACCACATCACCTGAGTTTCTTTATATGCTGAATGTGGCAACCGTATGTTAAGGGCACAATACTAAAATTTTATCAGTGATGCATAGATAAAATTTTTAAAAAAGAAAATGAAAAAATGTAGAAAGATAATAAATATGATGCTTTACCTTGAAAAATACCTAAGTTTGCTGTAGAAGTGTGTGTCATCTTGTGAGTTATTATGAAGATGGAATGGGTATGAGGGTTATCTGAAATTAAAAGTTGTAACATCAGATGTGGTTGGGCATGGGTCACAACATACACAGGGAATTGAAATAGCTAGTAGATGTTGAAGATGTGTTTGTGCATTTTGCGTATTTTTCTGCAACTTGGTTCAGCAGGGTTCAGTTTTTTTTGATCACTTAGTGCAGGACTCAACAGACATTTCCCTAAAGGACCAGAGAATGTCTCTGTTACAGCTATTCAGATCTGCTTAACACATGAAAGCAGCCAAAGACAATTCATAAAAAAGGGTATGGTTGTCTTCCAATAAAGCTTTATTTACAAAAACAAGCCACCTGCCAGATTTGCATAGTTTGTAGATCCATGATGTAGTGTTTCTTGTGTATAAAAGCTCACATAGAAAATGGAAAAGTGGCATTATCCTCATATGATTCCCTAACACATCAGTTGCTTTGGAACAAATTTATATTTTCAAACGAACTGTTACAGCAGAGCTGACTATAGTTTTTAAAAGTTTGGCATGTTAGTAAAGGGATATATAGGCATATGTCAAGAGGATGAAAATTAGACAAATAGAGTCATTAGTGTCTGTCTTAAGAATATAAATGTGCAGAGTTGTTATGTGGGACATACTAAATCAGATATACTCAATTGACCAGGATTTTTTTGTTTCTAAAATTTAACTTTTGCTCTGTACTATTTCTGTATATGATATTTTAAAATATTAATTTACTCCAGAAATCTCTTGCATTTGATTTAGACTTTTAGAATTTTTTTTTTTTTTTTTTTTTTTGAGACGGAGGCTCGATCTGTTGCCAGGCCAGAGTTCAGTGGTGCAATCTTGGCTCACTGCAACCTTTGCCTCCCGGGTTCAAGTGATTGCCCTACCTCAGACTCCTGAGTAGCTGGGACTAGAGGCATGCACCATCACAGCCAGCTAAATTTTTTTTTTTGTATTTTAGTGTAGATGGGGTTTCACCTTGTTGGCCAGGATGGTCTCCATCTCCTGACTTCGTGATCCACCCACCTCAGCCTCCCAAATTGCTGGGATTACAGGCATTAGCCACTACCCTGGCTAAAAATATTTTAAATAAAGTTCTAAAATCAGAGTATTTAAAGCGTGTTTCTATTATTCAGAAATAATAAATAACTAATCTGGCAATTTCTACCCAGTCTATATGACATAGTACCCATTTTAATATTAGGATCAGGAACAGGCATTGCCTAGAACTGTTATGGAAGATATTCTTGAGTTTTGACCATTTGATTTGAAATTGCTTCACATTTTATGTGAGTATATGTTAATTATCTCTTACCCAGAAAATTAGTCAAGGATGAAGCACATAAATTCATTCTCACTTTACTGCCTCTTTTCAGTCAACTGGTTACGTTTATGGCATATAGAATTGCCTGAATGCTTCTGGCAATTCAACAGGCACATTAGTCAGCAGAACAGTGTAACTGTTTCTCTTATATCCCTACTTTCTGAATTTCAAACGGAACCAAAAAACTTTGGGGTCTCCTTCAAAAATGTCCATGATAAATTGTTCTGCTCAAGAATGGGATCCTGATGCTCAGCCATGGGATCCTGATGTCAGAGTATATTTTGGGAAAATAAATTTAAAATATTGTGACTATTTCAGAAACCCCAGATAGGTGATGAAAAAACCTAGTTAATGCAACAATTTAATGTATTTTGTATATCAATAAAAATATCTTTAGGTATATTTATTTTACATTAATGTAAACATTAATATAATGTTTAATATAACAATATATAATTAATAAAATATTAATATAGCATTAATATAAAAATATAAACATATTAATATAAAATATAAAAGTACAAGAACATACCAAAACTTTAAATACTTTTAAAATATTTTTATAAATATTTTTAAAATATTATTTATTATTATTTTGCCATATTATAGCATGTTCAAAGGAAGTTGGATAGGCTTTCATGAAATATTTGTGAGAAGTTTTAGACATAGTCTGCATAGTTCTTAGAAACCACTGCATTCTAGTTACTCAGCTCTGAGTTACTCAACTCCAGCACAATACACAGAATTGTGTCTAAATATAATTGGGATACAATTGCAAAGCCACGTTGGTCCTCATTCTATCAATAATCAAAATGAATTTATATTTTACCAAAAGAAAAAAATTATACTTTCTACCTATGTCTTCTATTTTTAAAATTAAATTTTAAAAATAATATGTAACAATTGCTAGAATGCATATTTCTGACTGCTAAATGATAAGAATTTTGTCTGAAATTAATTTTTCTGTTGATAAGTTTGTCCAGCATGGTTTATCTTGGATCCTTGGACTGACTAAGGATTTAAAAATTATATATATACATGAATCTTATATGGAATATCTTTTTTTGTTATATACTCATAACACAACAAAATTAATCAAACTCATGGTCAGGCACAGTAGCTCACTCCTGTAATCCTAGCACTTTTGGAGGCTGAGGAGGGTGGATTACCAGAGCTTAGGAATTCAAGACCAGCCTAGGCAATACAGTGAAACCCCGTCTCTACTCGAACACGAAAAATTAGCCCAGTGTGGCTGCATGTGCCTGTTATCCCAGCTACTCGGGAGGCTGAGACAGGAGAATTGCTTGAACCCAGGAGGCAGAGGTTGCAGCCAGCTGAGATCTTGCCATTGCACTCCAGCCCAGGTGGCAGAGTGACACTCCATCTCTAAATAAATAAATACATAAAATAATCCAACTCATTTTTAATGTGAAAATCTGAGAGGATTTTAAAGTTGATAGTAACATTTAAAATAATTTCAACTACCTTTTTTATTTCCATCTAATTTCTAGATTATACCTGATAATATTAGATTACAAATTTTGGAAAAATTGTCCTCTCTAAAATGACTGTAGAATGTATATTAATTCAGCATATGGTTTTATTATATGAAAAGATAGCTGTGTAAAAGCCCATACATTTTGTTGTATTAGTGTTTAACGTAGGTACCAAGAATAAAGTGTTCATTGTATAATTCCATTGTCAAAATTATGCTTTGTGGTCTGCTAGAGCAGGAAGATACATACATAAGATTATGCATTAATGTGAGTATTTTACATTTCCTTATTCATGCCATTATATTGCCAAATAGTGGACCTGGTACTATTTGGAAAATTAAATATTGTCAGGAGCTTGTAAATTGTATGAGGTCAGCGATTTTTCCTGTTTTGTTCCTGCTCTGTTCCAAGACTTATCACGTCTAGTGCAAAGTGGTACTTAATAAATATTTGTTGAGTGAATGAACATCATCTTTCTGTCTTATTAAACCAATAATAATTTGGAAAATTTTATTGTATACTAATTAATAAAATGGGATTAAAAATCCCATTAAAACAAATTACAACTCAAATGTCAGCTTTGGTTACTTTAGACAAGCTCCTTGATTTTTTTTTTTAATATTGAGTGGCTACATTAATGAAATGTGGATGATGATACGTAAATTATAAAACTCTTACAAAGATTTAATGAAAAAAATGTCTTACAGATACTTAGCCAAATGCACAAAACATAGAAACTACACAGTTTTTAAAGTAACTATTAAAAGTAACTGTGTATGAATTGATTTATTCATCAGCATGTGATAAGCACTGTGACACCAAGCTCTGGTTTAGGTCTTGTGGATGCTGAAAGTAACAGGACACAAGCTGAAGGGGTTCAGAGTCAAGCAGAAGGAACAATTATGTCAACAACTAATTAGAATATCAATATTTAATGTCCAAAAGAGAAGTATACGCATTAAAATGTTGACATGTATTTTATTTTAGATATGTTTTGCTCCAATCTCTTTTGAACATCAGTGTCAAAGTTTGTTGAGTTGCCTTAAAGCACGTGATAATATTACTGTTGCATTTTACATTCACACTCTAGTTTTGGAATTATTTTTATGGTATTGTAAATCGTACATTTAAAGAATTTCAAGGCTTAGTACAGTGTCTGCTACTCTAGAAATATATGTTGAATGATGAATAAAAGAGCAAAGTAATGAGAAGTCTGATTTCGTTTCAGGTGTGTGTGTGAGAGAGAGAGAGAGAGAGAGAGATATGAAGGGAGGGAGGGAGAGAAATAAGTGAAGACTGAGATAGATATAGCTAAAAAGTAATAACTTTAAAAAGTGTGTCATTGAAAAGCACTCTCATTTAAAGTGGAGACACTCTGAAGTAGAATTGATTTCTGATTTCCTTATCACAGTGTATCTGAATATAGCTTAATTACCTCATAATTACTTGACATCTTATTATCCTGTTTGTAAAGTTTGATTAATTTTCAGTAGCATAGATGAAATAATTATCCTTAATTTAAGAAAAGAAAAATGGTCAGATATTAAATGTTACACTATTTAGTTATATATTGGTTGTAACATTTAGTAAATTATTTCTAAACCTATTATGATTTGAAAGACAGTCCTATAAATTTTCTTTTTTTAATGTTAAGCATTGAAAATCTTTATGAATATCCACATATATTCCCTTTCCTAATCATGTCTATGGCTGCATGTCTTTTTGCCTCTTTTTAATCACTGAATTGATGTACATATTAGGGAATATATTGTAATCATTTACTAGAATTTATGTTCTTTTTTTTATTTTTTATTTTATTTATTTATTTTTTTATAGCAGACAAAAGGGATTTCCCTCCTTTATTAAGTTCCTATTTTAGGACATATCAATTCATATTCCTCATAAGAGGCATGGCATTAAAAAAACAAAAATGATGAGTTTTTAGTCTCCTATTTCCAAAATTCTTATGAGTCTCCCTACAAGATTACGAGCCAAAAAAAAAAAAAAAAAAAAAAAAAAAAAAAAACATGTACAACACATCACCACGTTTTCCAATTCAGTTTTTTCCGCAGGTGGTACTTCTATAAATTAAATGAACTAAGTAAATCCAAGATCAGCAAACAATTGCTGGGTGAGGAACAATTTAAACTTCCAAGCATGTAAACAATTTGGCAACTCAACCATGCAACTCAAACCTAGTAACACAAAGGTAAAAAACTAAAGATTCTAAGTTATAATGTGGGAGTATATGTATACTTATGTATATGTGTATACCCATATTATACATGCATGGGGTGGTTTTGTTGTTTAGTTTTTATTTTTGTCACCTCTGCCAAGATCAATCAAGAGGAAGAATAATAATTCGTTTAAAAGTTAGGAACTGGGCATGCCTTAAGAATTTATGTTCTTACTATCAATGTGTTTGTCACACCTTTGGCCTCTGTCAAAGGAAGGATATTTAGATCCTGGTTAAAGCAAGTATACCATGATACCTCAGGTAATAGATTGAAAGGGACACAGAGAGGAACACAGGTGCCCACAGAAGAGAATATATGTGTATGTGCCAGGAAAGATTAATTGGGGAAAGGAAATACAGGTACCTTAAATGTGATTTACCAAGCATGAGTTAGTAATCTACTGAGACAAATGCTTGCCTTTGAAATTTTGAAAGATTCGGCTTCTCAAAATGTGTCTTTTCTAGGAGGAAGCTTGAAATGAGGCAACAGAAAACCTCTTATGATATTATCCAAAGAATACACAACTGATACAGTTTTATTATCTAAATTCAGCCATTCAGTATTCACTTATTTCAATAAACTTGACCAAATGTAGCATAAAAACTGATGAGTTTGTCTCCTTCAATACAATGAAGTATAGATTTTGTAATAATTGTAAGTACAAGTATTCTTCAAAGTCAAGAAAAGAGGTGATATGGCCTGACGTATTCAGTGTTAATCTACAATGCTGTCATTTTGTTTTGTTCTCTAATTATATTCAAATTTGGGGAAAATTACTCTGTACATTTATTTGAGTAAATGAGTCTAAGAAAATTTATGATCTACATTTTTATATAAACTATCTCTGACATTCCCAGAAATACATATTTTATTTATTTTCTTTTCATATGGCCTTTGGTACGTTTATCCAGACAATGAAATTTTATGTAAATTCCTGTAAATTTTGAGTCAAAAATTGTGAGTTGAAGATGATGGAATACATTTTCTTAGGGGACAAGATTACTCACAGGTTAAGTACTTAGAAATTTTAATAGCAATGCTCCAATTGATCTAATCACTCATTTTTAAAATTTTTGAATATCTAAGATCAATATCATGGAATATTTATTTCAAAAGGACTAATACAGTTATGTTAAAAAATTATGACTTTATAGAGAAAATGTTTTTATAGAATGAAAAATATATTCCAATTATTAAATGCAATTATGTGATCTTATGTAAATTTGTTTGAGAATACTTGCCCATATTTAGAGCTAAAATATTATTACTGAAGCTATTGTCTTTGTTATTCTTTTTCTAGTTTTTTGTATTACTGAATGATAATGAATACTTCTTCTGTAACTCCTTTGACTAATTTTCAGCCTTGGTGCTACTGTCTGGATATAAGTAAATTAGCCTCTTTACCACATTTTTGGGAACTTATTAAAGTCTCCTTTGGAATTATTTATGTCTGAGATATTTGATTTTTTTGTTTCAGATATTTATAATTGAAGTAAACTATGGAGGAAGTAAAATAAAGTTAAACTCTTATTATTGAAGACTGGTAACCGTCTTTAATAATTTTATTAAGTATTAGGTGAGATAGAAACATTCCTAAGTCATTCCTTTACTAGGGCAGATTGATATATGAGTTTTAGTTGAACCCAGGTTCTTTCTTGACAAATTAATTTAATGATAATCACATAGATTTTTCTTCTCTTAATGATGTTTTTCATTAATATTTTGATATTTTGCCTTCTAAATATTTTGACAGATTTATTATAATTCTGCAGGAGCTTCAAAATATTTTCAGATTTTAATGATGATTGATTTATGACCTGAGGACCCTTTACATAATAACATAGAATACTGATGCAAAATGTCTAACTACATTAGCTAACTTGTTTTTTTTTTCACCCATCTATTGCTATCCTCAAAAAATATTTCTTCTTAAGAATTCACATTTTAATGGTTCTATGTATGTGTAATATACAATAATTTGGCATTAAGTAATGTAACCTATATGAACTTATGTTCTGACATATTTATACACATATTGATTTATTTTATTTGTGTGCTAGGGTAGCAATAAATAACCATTCTCTAACAGGCTTTCCCTTGTAGACTTTATTGTTGTAAAAATCACTTTAGGCCCACAGCTCCTTAAATCATTGCAGCCTATATTGCAACAGGTGGCTGCAAAGGAATGAAACATAAAAGGAAATAAAACAACGTAAAAACCCGATTGTTGGAAAACAGTTACCACTGTCATAATTTCGTCCATCCATTCTCCTCAGTTCCTACCCATATAGCTGCCACAGTCTCTTAAGCAATAATCTGGCAACTTTTTGCAAAACCATGGCTATGCTTTACTGACAGGCTTATAAATACCAGGTACTCAGCTTCAGCAGTTTTCCTGACTTTGTGGGTTTGGTGACTCAGGATGAGGTGCAGCTGGAAATCCGGTACTTGATGCCTAGAGAAGGATCTCTTTTTTTTCCAACAGATCTCCTTTTGTCATATCAGCCTGAAAGAAACCATTTTTCTCTAAAAGTCTTTTTCAGAGTGTCCTAAATAGTGTGTAATATACAGGATTATTAGAGTTTAGATAAGATTTCACTTTATCAAAGCCCTACCTAACCTCACTGAGTTAAAAATTCTTTCCCTTTGTACAAAATAGTAGCATTTTTGAATGTGCATGTTACAAATAGCGGAGAGACAGAACTAAGAGTCTTGCCATACAGGCTGGAAAATAGGACTAAGATAATCATTAACAATTGTGAGACACCATTGTTTCTTGTTTAATGGACTTAATAAAAAAGACTCTGTTCCAGTGGCTGGCATAAAGAGAGTGAATGTTGTTTATCAGAGTCTACATTGCAGACTCAACCAAGGGAAAAAAGACATCTAGTTTGTCCACTTTAGTTTTATCAATTTAACCACTCCCTTCTATTGACAGGAAAATGAAGGATAAAATTAAAATAGGTTAATACAGTGTATATAAAAAGTTATAATTAAACTCTTATTTTGTGTGTGTACCTTAAGCCAGACTCAGAGCTCTAGAGTGTATGCTCTACTTGTCTGAGTTGAGTCATATAACTCTTTCCCAGCCCAAGGAACCATCAGAATGTTAGAATTTTCTATGTTCTTAGTGGGAAGCCCACTACCCATATACTTAATATACTCAGTGTGCAGATCTAAGAAGGACAGTATTGCTTTCTGGTTAGTAAGGGCTCTGGAGCCAGCCTGACTGGTGTGAATTGCCCTTTTGCCATTAGTTGATTTTATGACAGTGATGTATTCTTAGGAAATTGTTTTGCACCCAGTTTTGTCACCTGAAAATCATCTGATAATACTGTGTTACTGAAAGAATTATTATGAGTATCAAATGAATTAACTTTTACCAAGTGTTTTGAGCAAGAACAAACACATAGTAAATATTCAGTACTGGGAAGCCTCTTCAGACTAAGTAAAGACTTTTGTTCACAAGCTCTCATGACCTGTGTAGTTCTGCTTAGAAGCATTGGTCAGTTTTACTTTGTGTGTGTGTGGGCGTGCTTGTGGGTATGATTCAAGTCTGTGTTTCCAGTAGAGGCTTGTGCTCTCAGACATTTCAAGTCTTGTTTTATATTAAAATTTGCTTTTATACTATTCTAATAGCATTTTATTCCTTATTGTAAAATATTTAGATAAAGAGATACATAGATTTGCCCATATGAATCTTTTAAGGTCTAAATATTCCACACTTTCAAGGCTATTTATAGCTTACAGCATAAGAATGTTGCACAAAATACAAGTGCCAAGGGAACATGCAGTATGGAAATTCATTTAGGGAATAGTTATAAGTGATTCATTTGAGAAGTAAAAGATAATTCCAACATCTCAATTTCTATATGCATATGAAGTCAAAGAATACAATATGTTTATATCATGATTGTACTGCAATAATAATTAATGTTACTATATTTAATTTTAAAAACAAATATAAAAACAAATCTCCAGCACTCTGAAGTATTATTACTGATGCTTTCTATCATCTAGATGCTTTATTTTTCATTGTAGAGTTTACACACTGAATAAAGTAGGCTAATTCAAATTCAGCATATTCCTTCTAACTTTTAAAAATTAGCCAGATATTATAAATCATACTCCTAATGGAAGTATGAAAGAGTAAACATTAACATAATTTGCATTACTACATAAATAATTTTTAAGTCCTAATGCTATCAATAAAATTCCAAAACCTTCACATGTTTCTCAAGTCCATGCTGAGCATTCCAGAAATCAGTCAGAATACTAGCATCTAGGGCAGGGTGTTCATTCTGTTAAATGCCCTGATGCCTTCCAGGTGACACTTTGTATTTGAGCGCTACAGGATCTAGAAGTAGCCTAATTGTCTGCAGGAGGGTCAGCTGTTTCTCTCAGCATCAGTTTTCCTTCCAGTAACAGAAAGACACTGCCTTTTTTGTTGTAAGTAATACTGAGTAACATGATTAAATTCTTATATCAGTGAAAATAATCCATGTGCTGAGTTCCTATAATGATCGCATATTTATTTACTTTTCTATAGATAAGTAGTCTTTATGTTAAAATTTTGAATTATGACTTAGAATACAGATATTTGCTGCAGGAAATAATTTAACTTTCTACATTAAAAGGTAGTATACCTCTTAATATTGGTTTAACAACTATAAGTAAGGTACTATGCTATGGTACAATTAAAAAGGCATTTATAGAATATGGTTCATTTTAATGATGTTTAAAATGAGGTTGAGAAGAGAGGATGATAATTAAGATTTAAAAAAATAGTAAAACAGTGGTTTTGAAAAATTTTCATTTACCACCTGAAGAAATTTTGTAAATTCATGATGTACCTCTTTAATATTTTAAATTAACATTGAAAACATTATAAATTTTAAAGGTTGCAAAGAACGTATTTTAGAACATTGAAAACATTGGCATTCACCCTTTTAAATGGATTCAGTAGGACTTAAATACAGTATGTAGTCGATATTTACCGTTATTCAACTAAAAATATCTCTGAACAATGCCTTTTTAACAGGCTAATATTTTACTTTGTTCTTTTACTGCTTGAATTCATTCTTCCTTTTGAATTCTTTCACAAAATTTTATCTTACCATAAGAGGCTTCTGTACTTGCAAGTATTTACTTGTTTACCCTCTCAAGCTGCCTTTTCACATGTGAATATTCAACAGCCTATATTTTTCATGGAGCCGTAAAGTGCTAAGTGTTTTTTAAAAGCCTCCTCTATATTGACTTACCTTTACATGTAATAGTAGCATGTAACTGAACAAAATTACATAAAATGCATTTATTATGATAATTATTATAAAATATAAAATATTGGTAATGAAATTTTCAGTTACATAGTTGGAAGTGATGTAATAGTATACAGATAAATAAATAGTTTAACTGTCAATTTGTTTTTTTTTCATTCTTTTAGGCAGTACGTCATAGTAAGATTCTAGATAGCTGAGAGGAATTTCTATTATAAAGTGGAAAAAGCTATGATTTTGAAAAAGGCCACAGAAGTGATTCTTGATCTTTAAGTGTCTTCTGAGTCAAATTCATTTTAAAAAAGAGACTACACTGAATTTTAAGATCTGAAAGTTGATTATCTTAAAATGATCTGGAGTGCCGTGCCCTTTACAGACTATTTCTGTTTTCTCAGATTCTGTGTACCTGAGTTTAAAGACCTCTGTATCACAACACTTAATAATCGAAACTAACAGAGCCAGTACAACAGGGTGATATTTAACTGAAAATATAATTTAGGTTACAGAGATTTCTTGTATTTGCAGAAATGATCGATTAATGTGTTTTTGAACATAATTTTTCTTAATTGTAAATATTTTTGTAAGTTTTGGATACCTATTCTAAAATCTCCAAATGTCATGATTACAGAAGTCGAAGGAAATGACTAAATATATTTGAGAAACAGCAAGCCAGATACACAAAGTAGAATATTTTAGTTAGCTTTAAGTACTAGATTCAGTACTTACAACATATTCTTTCTCTGCTATTGTGTTTAAAGACATTGCTTTTTGAACACTGATTGAAAGGAAAACATGGTTCATATGATGCTGTGGGAAGAATGAAGAGGCAGAACAATACTAATTGCTTTGGAGTTGATAAGTGTTTAAACTATTATAGTATTCCTGGGATGAGCTGTTATTTTAGATGTTCTCTATTACTGCATGAAAAATTCAAAGACTAGAACTTTAAATATGATCTTATATTTTCTATGGGTCACAAATCTGGATGTTACTTAACTAAGTGCCCCTGGCTTAATGTCTCTTATGAGGTTGAAGTAAAACTGTTGGCCAAGGTGGCCGTCTCATCTGAAGGTACAATTTGTGGAGAATCCACTTCTGAGCTTATTCATGCAGCCCTCTTTACAGGGGAATGTTTTTGAGAGAATTTTTTAGTGATGAGGAGGGCAACCTGAAGCAATTAGAGATTGAAGTGTCTGTGAGGTCATACAGCCAATGGTCATTCGTTGCTAAGATTAGAATTTTGGCAATGAAAGGGAAAAACACCTGCTTGTATCTGTTTGAGTGTGTGTGTGTATGTGTGTGTGTGTGTGTGTGTGTGTGTGTGTGTGTGTTTTAACTAGGATAAACTTTTGAAATAGTTCCAAGAAAGACAGAGATTAGAGGTTTAAAAAAAAGCCTAGTGCTGTTCACTTTTGTACCCTGGGTACCATACACAGTGCCTAGGACAAACCAAACACATGGCAAGGGTGTGTAAATGAAAGGAAAACAGCTTTTCCTTCTCCTGTTAGTTGAGGCAGTGAATGTATATTTAAGAGAAGGCTCTAGGTTGAGACTGTCTGAATAGAACATGGATCCAGCACTTACTTGTTTAATGACATGTGTTTGGACAAGTTTCTAAAAGTTACTGTGACTCAGCATTTCCATATGTAAAAGTGATATAATTTCAGTCTGTACAAGAAATAAATGAGGAGGAAAAAAAAAAAACCTCAAAACATGCATATAGTTTATAATAGTCACTGAGACACACTAAGGACTTAAAAAGTATTCCTATTATCTATTTTATCTAAAAAAAGATTTTCAGCCTTTTTTTTTTTTTTAATAAGCTTCTTTCTATCTGTGGAGCGTGGAATCATTGTGGAATCTTAAATCATTTGTTTGTTTTACCACTATTTAGATAAGCAGACATTTATTGACCATCTGTTAGATGCCAAGCCCTGTGCTAGTTGATGGAGACATCAAGATGAATAAAATATGAACTTATATATTGGGCCGTATTGTCTAGGAGTGGATATACACTTGTGGACAAATGAGAATAATAAAGTATTCTGGACCCGGAGATGGCATTGTCAATAGGCATGTTGAAGGATTATCAGGAAAATCTTTGCAGAGGGGGAAAAAAAAAAGAACCTCTGTGAGTATTACAGAAGTAGGGATTACTTTGTTATATAAATAAAGATGATGAGGCAGTTCATGCTTGAGCTTCTACTTTTGGAATACAGGCAGCAGACAGAACATTTTAGAAGGTTATGTTTTGGTGTGCAGTGAGAATGTAAGACAACTTGAGCAAAATTCCTCTGAAATATTCAGAATGCAGTCTTGGCATTTACACGCAAGTGGCCTTTTATGCGAGTAACTTCTAAATAGGGAAAATAACAGAATGTGAAAATCCTAGCAACTTTTGTGAATGACAGTAAAAAAATCAGTTTGACTGTTTTCTGCCAGCAGGCTTGTTTTGCCTCCCTACCTTGTGAGGATCTAAAGGTTAAGTATGGGCAGCAAAAAAGTCTCACTGTTGTGATAACTATTTGTTTTAGTACACAGATAATTTATTTATTCACAGCATTTGTTTAGGGCAGTGTTTTATAGAATACTATTGGTTGCTAAATTTATAAAACTGAAGTAATGCCATCCTTGCCTAAAGGGTTTTTTAAGAAAAAGAAAATGTATCTAACAATAAGGAAGAGTGAGAACGTTTCAAATAGCAAAAAAGGCAAATATGAGAAATGTCTTCATTATGTTGCTTTTATAATTTCTTTGCCCCCTTAAACAGGTATAAATATGTTAACTTCATCAGCATTCTTTACAGGTAGAAAAGGCATGTATGTCTCAAAGCTTTAGCACTGAGAGATTACCAGTTCTCTATTATCTAAAAGCATAAATATAGTTCACTTGAGTATTATTATATTTTACCTATTTATCCAAATGTAGTATATCTCTTCCAAAGGTAAATAATTTCCCCCACAAGATTTTGAAGTTGCAGGTTAAATTAATATAAATTACTGTCCCAGGCTTATTAAATTACTACTGCCCAATTGCACAGTTACATTTTTAATTTAAAATGATTAATCTCTGACCAAAGAATGTGTGCATCTCATAACAATCAATTAAACTACTCTAGGCTAATCCAACGAACTATTTTAGAAAAGGGAGGAAAAATGTGAAATATCTGTTTTCCATACTCTTATTGAACATTCTGAACAGAGTCTTGCCAAGCTAGGAAATTTTCTAATGCTTCCTTGCTTATCACTGATTTGCTCCTTAGTAGTGTTTATTGCACGTCACATGCTGTAGGATATCTTACTTACCTGTATAAAACAAAAGCATTTGTTTAAGACATTTTAAGCATATTTTGTTGGAACTGGAAGGGGAGGGTATTGGTTGGGACACAATTAACAAAACCACTGTGTTAGCTCAGCCAAGAGAAAAGGAAAACATTTCATTTTGGTTGAATTCAGAGATAATTTCTGAAAGTCTGACAAAGATTTATGGTTTCTTTTCTGTCATTCCCACTTAGTCCCCGTGGTGCTGCACCTTTCTTGAAGTACATAAGAAGCAGTTCATGCTAATGGCAAGATATTTTCCTTGGAGGTGCATTTTAAAGGTGGATTTAGGAAATGTTAGCAAAGCTACCCTGATTTTTTGAAATAACGGTGAGGTATGACTACCAAGCATAGGTCTTGATTAATATTCATAAAATATATCTTACATTTTCTTTGTTTTATCAAACTACCTGCCAAGATCTTGTGTTAACTGCTGTGACTATGCAGATTCCTTAGTAACTCTGATAATATTCCAAGGATTTAAATTTCAATTCAAAAATATTAAATCAGTGATAAATGAAGCTTCTAAATTATATTACTTCATAGATCTATAGACTCTATGCATTTAATGTTGAAACCTGTAGACATTCTCTTATTCATCATTAAACATACCTGTAGATCATGTAGATCATGCACTGATGAAGAAATAAAGATAGCCTTTCATTTCAAAAATCTGTAATCTTATGTAAGCATTTTAGTTAATAATTTAGATTTAAAAAGATAAATCAACTTTTCAAAAAATGTAGGTAGATTAGCAGCATTACAGTCTGTCTTGGCTCAGGGGGACTTCTTTGGGTTTTGCTGAATTTGGCCATACGACTCCTCATTGCACTTCTGAGTCAGATATTCTGTTGTGCAATAGCCATAGTACTCTCTCTTCTGGCGGATGCCTTTCTCAGTTAATTAGTCTTTCTGCTGTTTCTTACCATAATCAATTACTCAACAAATATTCTTGTGTATCAATTTTTTATAAGGGCAGTGACACTCTTTATTTTATTTTTTTGAGAGAATCTCACATTGTCGCCCAGGCTGGAGTGCAATGGGCGGGCGATCTTGGCTCACTGCAACCTCTACCTCCTGTGTTCAAGCAATTATCGTGTCTCAGCCCCACAAGTAGCTGGGATTACAGGCACATACCACCATACCTGGCTGATTTTTGTAGTTTTTGAAAAGACAGGGTTTTGCCAAGTTACCCACACTGGTCTGGAACTCCTGACCACAAGCAGTTCACCCACCTCAGCCTCCCAAAGTGCTGAGACTACAAACATGAACCATGGAGCCTGGCCAGCAATGACTCTTGTTTATATGCTATCCCCTGTTCCCTGTTTTATTTTTTTACTTATTAATAAAGTTATTTAGTTAGTTCAGTTCATGTGAACATACTGAATACACATATAGAAATAAATGAAAAGATATTGTACCAAATCTTGAAAAAAGAACCATTCAGAAATATATCTGACAGATAATTTTTAAAAATTTATAGCTTTTTGGTAATTGTTCAGTTCGATACATCTAATCCTAATTTCAGCCATAGTTTGACCTTCTATTCAGCTTATGTTAAAATCAAAACTATCAAATGCACCAGAAAAATCTAATGAGTTTTCCATTATTAAGTTAGAAAATTTGTGGCCCAATTTTAATTTGACAGTGTAGTCAAGTTTTGGTGAGGTAGCCATTTCTATTTTATTATTATTAAGCTATGGTAGCATTTACCTTTTAAAGATAGTTATTGTATATAGAATAGTGATTTACACACACACAAACATATGCACACAACACAATTTTAAGCAAAAGAAAGCTATTTGATTTGTAAAGATATCAATATACCGTGAATAAATTATCTGCACCAAAATGCTTAGTACAAAAATGTTATGGAATGAAGGATTTTAATTGTATACCCTTTAGCTCATTATAAGCAGAACTTGCTTCCCAATTTCATTGTGTATTTTCTTCAGTTTCTCTGAGACATTTGACTAATGTGGCCCAGCGATAAAAGTGTGTGTCAAAGAAGGACATAGAAAGCTTAGGGAAGTATCTAATATTATCTCCTCTTCACTTGTCTTCAGGGATTTAAGAAGCTGTCCATAATTGAAAATGTATCTTAATGTGTATTTGTGGGTTGGAGTCAGTACATCCTGCCATAAATGATGATATGTCTTTATTATTTTTAAAAGCTTTAGTTGATTTGACACTATAAATATATATATAAATATATATATATATACACACACACACACACACATACACATACAGTGTCAAAAAAATATATATATATATATATATTACTACAGAATGTATGAAAAAACTTGTCAATTTTTAGTGTTTAATGTATTACATTTTTCATCTTCAAAAAGAGGCTTGAAATAGGTGATTTTAAGAGTTTTCATTAGTTCTGACACACTGAATATACAAATATGGACTTTGTACTTTTTACATATATTAAACTATTTTAATTAGTTTCCTCATAAAAATCTCTTAAAAGTCACGTTTCATTTTTCTTATGAATTTGCTTTGAGAATAAAACATTAAATAATAATCACTTTCAATTGCAACAGAATCTTCCATAGTCAATAAAAAGTTTATATATGTCAGATTACTTATGGGCATTTAGGGTGAACTATATGCTAAAAGGATTAATGCTACATTTCTTTTCCAATGGTTTTATATCTTCTGCTTGATGTTAAGATATACAAGCTCACATTGATATATATGTTTGTTTAAAAGCATTTCCAGTGATGTCAAAGTGGTTATGGCAGTAGTGTTAGTGAACTTTTGTTTTTTTGGCTGGACCACTGTGAATCAACAAAATGAAAGAGAAAGGGGGAAAAAAAGGAATCAGAGAGAGGTCACGTCTGAGAGTAGCTAATGGATGCTTTTGGTTTAATGATCTCTAAAATGTATTTTTTAATGCTCCTTAGAAGTCAAAGAAACTTCTCCATTAGATTAACTCTTTTATTCACTGGAAACACTGATGTTCTCCAGATGATCAATCACATTTCTTTTTGGCTTCTGCTATATGTTTTCATATCTGAATCTTTACAAAATCTGGGCAATTCAATAAAGAGCTATTTGACTCTTTCTATGTGAAATAAAGAGGATCACTGATATATCTCTTTCATGGATCTGGATAATGATGTCTTGCCATTTGATATTTACTGGTAGTATTCAGCAAATTTTCCCTTAAGTATTGATTTATAAAAGTAAATGCTTTCCTATCAAAAATTTTATAGGTACATATCTGTGTGCACATGTCTGAGTTTTATCTATATAAAGGTGAATGCAAAAGAAAAGCACTAATTTTATTTCAGATAATATTATGTTTCCATGGTAAAGAAAAAAAACTATAGAGATATATCCTAAAAAACTCTTAAGAGTTTTCTTTCTATAATGTGGGTCATATAGAAAATACTTAACAGATCTTTGTCCAATTGATAGGCATTAAAGCTATACTTTTAGCTGAACTGACAGGTGAACTGTCAAAATTTTTTTCTTTCATTTTATTTTCCCCCCTTCTTTTAAAAATTTTTAGATGTTAGCTATTAGCAGATCAACTCTAGACAAAATTGTCAAGGAGATGCCTCTTGACATCTTGACTCTTTAACCTTTTTTCTTTTTTTGACACCAGGCTTCCAACTAGATCCTGTTTTCCTTCCTATAATCCCTAAGTATAAATCAACTACTTGTGGTAGAAAATTTATGTATTTTTATAAGCAGCTTATAAAGAGATGTTTAGACATACATAAGGTTTAAACATGTAAATACACACACCTCTTCCCATACAAGGGCCATTCACACACACACACACACACACACACACACACACACACAGAGTATTGATTATGTTTCCTACCTACCTTTCTATAGAGCACCTTGGTGAAAAATAGAGTTGGGATGTAAGGCATTCTTTATATCTGTGAAAGTACACAATGTAGGATCTCTGTCCACTGATAGGAAGGATCCTTAAAAGGGATCTACTGTATCAAAGTCTTTAATTTTTTAATTATAAGTAGAATAAAAAATATAGGAAATTGGTAAAGATTAAATTAGCAGAAACTATTTGCAGAGCCCAACACTGAAGAAAACACCATGGTGCATAAGCCTTGATTAAAGTGATTAAAGAAATTTGATGAATCAAAGAATAATGTAAATTCACTGAAATGTGTATGTTACTGGTGTAATGACCATAACAGTGTTTGCATAATGGTTAGACGTTTTGATATTCATATTAACAATGTTCCTAATGATAAGTGTTCTCTCTTTTTTATTAGCATGCTTGTTATCTGCCAAGAATACAAAGTTATTTAATTTTTTGAAAACTTTTCAACTTCATTTTGGTATAATTAACAATTAGGATTTGTATATATTTGAGGTTCACAAGTTATTTTGGATGCATGTATGCATTGTGAAATTATCTCAATCAAGCTAGTTAACATATCCATCTCTCAGTTACTATTCTTTTTTTCCAAAATTTGTGATAACTCTTAAGATCTGTCCCCTCAGCAAATTTCAAGCATATACTATTATTAATTGTAGTACTATACTGTACATTAGATATCCAGAACTCATTTAGCTTGCATAACTGAAACTTTATATCCTCAGATCATCATCTCTCCATATTCTCTCTCCCTACTCCCACTATCAACCCCCTTTCTGCTTTCTAATTCTGTGAGTTTGACTGTTTTAGATTCCACATGTAAGTGAGGTCATTCAATATTTGTTGTTCTGTGTCTACCTTATTTTACTTAGCATAATGCTCTCCAGGTTCATTCATATTATTCCAAATAGCAATAGTTTCTTCAAATTTAAGACTGAATAATATTTTATTGTCTAAATATACCACATTTTCTGAATCAGTTTGTTAATACTCAAAATATGTAAGGAACTCATAAAACTCAATAGCAAAAAATAAAAAAAACAAAATAACGGTGTAAAAATGAGCAAAGGGCCAGGCGTGATGGCTCACACCTATAATCTCAGGACTTTGGGAGGCCGTGGTGGGTGGATCACCTGAGGTCAGGAGTTCGAGACCAGCCTGGCTAACATGGTGAAAACCCATCTCTATGAAAAATACAAAAATTAGCTGGGCGTGGTGGTGGGTGCCTGTAATCCCAGCTACGTGGGAGGCTGAGGCAGGATAATCACATGAACCCAGGATGGGTCAGTTACTGTGAGCCAAGATCATGCCACTATACTCCAGCCTGAGTGAAACAGTGAGACTCCATCTCAAAAATAAATAAATAAATTAATTAATTAAATACAAATGAACAAAGGATCTAAATAGACATTTTTCAAAAGAAGACATACAAATGGCTAACAAGTACATAAAATGGTAGTCACCATCAGGAAAATGCAAATAAAACCCAGAATTCTTATTTTTAATTCACAGCCAATCACCCTAAAAGACATTGACATTTGCTGAACAGTTTACAATAATCAGTATTGACATCTTAAACATAGAAAAATTAAAATGTACTTAACACACCTCTAGTAATATAGTGGTCGTGGCCATGAACACTCACTTATTTCAGGCAGCCAGGGCTTGAAACTATATAATTGCCATTGACCTAGTTAATACAATGACCTAATTAAGCTCAATGATAGGATTTCATCAAATTAAAGGATTTCATGCATTTCTTCATTCTTGCTAAAATTACCAGATGATTACAAAGTTTTATTCATGCAGTGAATATAGAAAAGAATAAAAAGTAAAAGGCAAAGAAAAGAAAGTCAGGAGGGTGTGCTGCAAATAGTGTGTAATATCTGAGGATGCCAATATTTTAGGGCTTGGCTTTCTCAGCCTCCTTATAGGAAGATGGACCTCAAAATTATTTGACTCTAAAAGGCCAAAAACACCATATATGTACAGGTCCTTCATGTGGGCAAAACCACTGCAGTTTGTTGAGATTTAAAAAAAAATAAAGTATTATTGAGAAACAATGAAATTTTATTTTGTAAGCTCCAAAGCTCATAAAATAAAATTAATCCATGGCAACCTTTATATTAGGAAGGAATTGGAATATTATATATTAATGAATGGTGTTTTCTTTTTTTTTGTCAAGACCATATAAAAGTTTCAAAGATAGTATATCTGTGTTTTATTTTAAAATCACATATTTAAATATACATTTTAATAATGATAAAATAAGACAACACACCATAGAGAAAAAAGAAAGAAGGAACTATTTTCACAAGGCTACTATTTTTTTTAGTTGATTAAATAATATTCTTACTGTTTCACAGAAAAAAACTAATTATCTTCCCTTTATTTTAACATTTTTAGGAAAAAAGTAAAAGCTGTAAACTTTGTGATTAAACTGTCATTTTTCATGCATTTTTTAAAAAATTGCTAAGATAAATCTTCATAAAAGCAAAAATATGTTTTCTTTTCTAATGCTGTTTTCTTGAGATATTTCAGGGAACACCTAAAATATTGCTAAAAATAAATCAGTGTCTAAAAAAAAAGAAAATAATTTTGGGGTTAGCTGTCAAAACTGTGTCTTGTTTTAACAGTCACAGCTGATTTTTAAAGAACCATACTAGAAGAACCAAAACAAGAAGCAGAGATAACCTTTGATCCTAAAACAGATAAAAGAAAGATTTCTAATTATTCAAACTCACAACATTTTTAACTCTCAAAGAACTGGCACAAATGTAGTTATTGAATTAAACAGTGTTTTAACCTAAAGTTGTTTCAACACTTTCACTCTAAAAAATTATCTGCTTTATCCGTCATCACTGTGAAATTAATTTTGAGATTTAAGTGAAATATTAGCTTAAAAGTATTCAGATATCATATTTTCAATAATCTGCCAGCTTGGTTATTTCTGATGGATTTTCCATTACAGTCAATCTGTGTTTCCTTACTTTATTTCCAGCTGGAAATAAATATTAAACAATAACACTATATATCTTTCTGTACAATTTGCCAATTTGGGTTACTGTGGAACCTAGGCACTCCTGAATTGTCCTTATGAATCACCACTCTGCTGAGAAAAGACTGAACAAAGAAATGATTTATTTACTGAATCATTGATGTATTTTTTTAAACTACATGACTCAAAGATGTTTTACCTAAGATAGAAAAGGCTTTCTGCCGGGATCAAAGTGGTGGTACCTTTAAATAAAAATAGGAGCCGTTAAACCAGTTTAGGAAATGTTTAAATTATTAAGAAAATAACATTTTATTAAGAGTTTTCTACAGGCTTTTATATTTAAAAGTAGTCTTTGTCAAAATAGTTTTGGAAAGCCACTTTTACGCTGCTCTTTTGCAAGTTTTCTGTATTTCTGTTGCATGGTCTCTAGAATGCATTGCTGCTTGGCTTAAATTAATTCAAATGTAACTTGGACATAATTACATAATGTATCTTGCAACCTAATGGGAAATAAAAATAATTACCTTGTGTAATACTGTCTGACTGAAATTATTGGGATCAGTTCATTGAAATTTCCAGTTTTGAGATGCTTTGAATAGCCTAGACTCCCAGAGTATGCCATGTAAAGAACTCTAAATGAGATATATTTGTCCACTTTTGTATTTAACTCCTCTTAACTTTCACATTTCTTAATGAGGCTGTTGTTTTTCAAGTGCTGTTCTTTCCAGTAACCAAAAGCTCTTTTGGGTTTTCATATTGTCTTAATTAAAGATACCATATTTGATTGATTTAATAATCTCTCTACATCGTAAAATTTATAGTATTATTTGTATAGACATCTTTAGGAGTCATTCAGTATAATTTAAAAAGAAGTGCTTGACATATTTAATTTGTGATGTCATTGATTTTACCACTATAAAATATACCAAAGTATACCAAATGTATAAACATAGAAATTAAATAATGATAGCACTGAATTATTCATTCATAGATATTCTCTTGTTGTGATATATTATTTAAGAAAATTATAGGCTTAGCACAGTTTATAGGCTCATGCCTATAAACCTAGCACTTTGCGAGGCTGAGGCGGGTGGATCACCTGAGGTCAGGAGTTCGAGACCAGCCTGGTCAAAATGCAGAAACCTCATCTCTACTAAAAGTACAAAATTAGCTGGGCGTAATGGTGCTTGTTTGTAATTCCAGCTACTTGGGAGGCTGAGGCAGGAGAATCGCTTGAACCCAGGAGGCGGAGGTTGTGGTGAGCCAAGATTGCACCATTATACTCCAGTCTGGGCAACAACAGCAAAAGTCTGTCTCAAAAAAAAAAAAAAAAAAAAGAAAACTATAAACTTTTGAGTTACATTATTTATTTTATAAGTACATGAAGGAATGTCATAAAGACTATATGCTATCATATGTAATTATATAGACATTTATATAAAATATATAATATATATGAGTTAATAACAGTACATCAATAAGTATAAGGTGTTCAGTTATAAAATTCTTTAATTATGAGCATTTAAACAGGACCTGACATATAATATATTCTGCTCATATATTTAAATATATTAAATACATTCTGCTCATGTATTTCAATATATTAAATACCTTCTGCTCATGTATTTAAATATATTAGCCAAATTAGACCAGTGATTCCTTTTCTTCTTAGATACTCACTTGGAAATTCTCCCCTTGACCCCTGCTTTTCTTGACTTACTGTTTTCTCCCCACCTTTTGCTTAGTGACACCAGGAACATGGTACCATGCTTTATAGTTTGTCCTAATACTGCTCCAGTTCAGTTTCTAAACTGATAAGACTAAGCAAGATGAATGGAACAAATGGATCCCTTCTGTCTGTTGGATCTATTTCCATTTTGCCTACCAATTAAAACCATAAAAGCTGAGGAAGTATTTTTGACTGCAAAGCAGTCTTTCTTATCCTGGAACTTGCAATGTTAATACCTCTATCTAATTCTTTTTTAGTGTGGTCATCACTGCTTTATTGGTCATCACTGTGAAATAAAGTTTGGGAAGATTTAGATAAAATGTTAACTTTAGAGTATTAGATATCATGTTTGTAATAATCTGCCAACTTAGTTGTTTCTGATGGATTTTCCATCACAATTGGTGTTCCTTTACTTTATTACCAGGTGGAGCCAAATATTAAAACATTATCATACTTAGAATGTAATGAAATAATGTTATCAGTGTGTTAGCACCTATTAAGAAACCTTCAAAAAAAGCTGTTACTATTATTATTTATTTCTACTAAGTTGTATGTATTTTAAGGTTCTTATAATTGAATAATTTAATAATTATGTGTAATTAGGATAACTTCAAAGATTAAAATTACTCTCAGTGTTGTATTCTTCCCCGTGAAGATTATACTTTGTGGTTGAATCAACTATTTTAAAAGTTAGCTTATAAGATGACTTAATACATAATTTGATAGGTATGTATAAATTCAAATTATCAAACCATGACTGTAAAAAAATGTGTTGTTGAACTTATTTTTTCAAAATGTGTTTTTGTAAACTTACTATATTAGCTATTGATTTTAAAACCATAAGTATGTATTTAAATAAACTCTCAGTCAGGCTAAAGTTACAGCAGAAATATTGCATCATCTAGCACAACCTGAGAAACTCTCCCTTGCCAGTAATGGTCTCTGCCTCCCTTTGGGTAATTAAGTACTGATATTCCATAATGGGCCGTTAAGAAAGGTGTTTAATTTGAGAACTATCTAGGTGCACTGTACTGAGATGAGATAATTTCAAAACATGTGTATTTTCTCTCTTGCCTGGTTGCTACTGATACACTAACTACTGAGAGAGTGAAATATGGGAAAATTATACTGTGATATTTTGTGAATCACAAGAGATTACATTTCTTTCATAATCTCAAGAATAATACTTACTATACAGATATCCTTTTTATGTAAGAAATACTTAAAAAATTGTTAATTTGTCTGCCGTAAATCTATTTATTTCCATTTTTTTAATCTTTTCTCATTACTGTGTAAGTCCCTTTTGAAAAATGATATTGAAATTTTAAAAAATGTGGAGATCCAGAGTTTTACACTCAGATTGTTTATGTGAAAAAGATAAATGGGACTGACCCTCATGGTAACTGAACTTCAGTGAAACTATCATATGTTAATCTAGTTCATGATGAGGTTTACCTTCCTCTGAATTCCCCTTTGTCTTGGAAAGTATTCAAAGAAAGTGTAAGTAGATGTGTAATTTTTTCCTTATCTGGTAGAAGGAGTTGGAATAGGATGAATGTGACTTTACTACCTCAATCTTACAACTTCTCTATTGTAGGCTTTATTTTTAATTCAATTATTTAGGAACGGTCATTGTTTTCCAAGAAATCGTGTTAAGAAATGAGATGCTGTTTCCTAGTTTCAACTCTGAAATGCATACTGTCCCTTAATATGATTAGGATTATTTAAGAAGATATTTAAAGTTTGTTATTGTCAGCTATGGAATTTTTTTAACCAAACTTGACTATAGTACCAGTTGCATTGATAATAATTGTAGAATTTCACAAGATAAAATGATATTGATTTGATATTGAAATCAAATCCTGGAATTCCATTTATAACATACATTGTCACAGTTATTAATCATGAACTACTCAGGTGATTTTATTTTTACTGTTGCCAGAGGTATAAGGCTTATTAGCCTATCCTAATCATAAAGTCTTGGTAGATAGTGAAAATCCAATAAATATTAGAAACATTTAAGGATACATTGACCTATCATAAACCAAGTTGCATTTTTAAGTTGGAATGGGTATGAGAAATTCACAACTAATTCTTCTTTGAAGATATATTTGATTGTTCTCAGTAATATTAAGAATAATCTCAGTTCCCTTTTTAGGAAAATTAATAAGAGAATTAAATACTCTTGCTGATTCAAATTATATTGATAGATTTTGAAATATTTTAAAAACTTTTATTTGGGAAGTATCATTCTTTTTTATTCTGATTGTTTTCAACTTTTGCTGTAACTTAAGAAGCGCTTTCTTGCCTTCTGAGAGCCTCAAAGATCATGGTTCTTGGCTGCTCTCCTAATGAAATCTGTGATGTTGCCTTTCATTTACCTAATACATGCATGAGTAAAATGGGTTATTGTTATCTATTCAGGTGTGCCAAAGACATATATAATGCCAGATAAAAATTATTGTGAGTAGAGATACCGGAGGCCTGTTTATGGCATGATTCTCACAGGCTAAAATTTGTTTTAATATTTCAGTGTATAGCTATATTCTAGATGTTCACCTCACTCCATTCAACCTACAAGTTAAACACTAATCACACCTAGCTGAAAGCTCCTTTACGTCAGGTATGCTACAGAATCTGTAGTCAGTACAGGTGATGAGAGGCAGTAGAATCTAACAACTGAAAACACAAACCTTGGTTCTAAACTGCGCAGATGTGAATCTGGGTTTGATTATTTCTAACCATGTGGCCTCAGCAAGTTCTTTACCTCTCCATACCTCTGTTTCCTCATTTGCCAGTTAGGAATAAAATAGGCCCTTCCTTATGAGTTATGATAAGATTAACGATAATGTTTACAGTTAGAAGCAATTAAATGAGTTAATACATGGGAGGCTTTCAGAACAGTGCCTGGCATAGTAAGGGCTTAATAATGTTAGCAGTTACTATGAGGAAGATGATTATTTTTCCTGGTTCTCTGTAGATTTTGGAATAAATTCACACATTCCTGTTGGAAATAGATTTATTTATTTTGAAATAGACACCTATTATGTTCCGAATGTTTTAAGTGTAGCTTACTTGCCCTTCCTGATTTCTACTACACTTGGAAACATAAAAATCAATCCTTGATTACTATCATAAATGACATATTGTAAATAATTGGTAATTTTAATATCTTTTAAAATTATAGCTATGTTCATTCAGACTTGTTTATCACAGCTAGTTATAATAAATATTTGAGATTTTATGGGTGTCTTTATTTTTAAAAAGCAAGGGTTTTATTTTAGCAATTGTATATATGGAAAGAACATGAAATCCATTTTTTCATTTTAATTATTGCCTAGTCAAGCAAGTATTTTCCAAATTAATTGCTTTTAACATAATTATTTATACATACCTTTAGTTTAAAATTCACTGATTTTATTTACAGTTGAAAAGATCAATAGAGACAAATATTAACAAAGCCTATTAGAAATATTCTCCAATCAAATGCTTTATGGAATCTCAGAAAGATATTAACTCAATGACACTTCATAAGAAAGTGATCCTGTGTGAAACACTAATCTATTTCATGGATAATAGATGTGCTGCTCTGAAACCAAAAACTAGCAATATTCATTAAATATAAATTTGTTTGTAAACATTAATAGATATTTATTGGATCACATTATTATCTGAGAGACAATTAAATGAAACTTTCATTCTAAAAAATTTTCTTATTTAGATTACCCTAGGGAGATTATTTGTCTTCTAATTTAGCTTTGAATTATAATATTTGAAATATAATTATAAGGGGATGCACATTTTTTACTTCAGCAATAAAAGAATAAATATTATTTGCTAGTATTTCAGGTGATGTGTTGAGATTTAGTATTTCATTGCTTGAAACATGTTTTAGGTAACCTTAAAATTTAGGTTTACCATGAAATTCATTGAATAGAAATAGGTTGTTCTTGCTCTGATCTCTCTGAAACTTATGTAGGGGATTGTAGGGAAGCAGTGAGAGAAGAATGGAGGCATAACTGAAAATTCTAGTCGAAGTGTCGCTTTATACCTGAACTACTCTCCCTACTCCCAAGTCGATTCAACATTTCTATCTTCTGTGCCTATCCTATCTTTTTTCCCCTTCTGTTTTCCCTTCTGACTTATGTTTACTTCTGTACTAATAAGACATAAAAGTGATATTTCTACAATTTGAAAAAATTGTTGACTTAATGCTCTTCAAATAATCTATTAATTTAAATCATATGGGAGACTTATGGGTCATTGTGAACTCTCACCATACTAATTCTGGCAAATATTGTTACTGACGCCGATTGCCTAAGCTATTTTTCTTTTCTCTCCATTTTCTCCTACATACCATGACCAATTTATTTTCTAAAAGCATGGGTATTTCCAATGGACCTTCTGATTCTATCCCCTTTTCTACTCGACCACTCACAAACTTTTATTGAATGTTTTTCTATCCTACTTACTGCTAAATGCAATCTCATTTGTCATTTATAACCCCGCTTTTAAATATAAATCCTTCACTAAATGAGAACAAGTTTTTTTCTCATTTATTGAATGCCTACTCTTGCCAAGAATCTTTATAGCTTCTTATATTATATATTACCTTTATTTAAGCCTTAAACCACCTGGTAAATAAGTATTAAATTCAGATGTGAACATTTGGGCATAGAAAATTTAAATAACCTGCTTTTGTCATACAGCTCACAACTCGAAGAGAAAGGGCTTAAAACTGTCCTTTTCATACTCCAAAGCTCATATTATGTCCTCCATTCGTTCTGCTTCTCATGACCCAGACTTTTTGATGTTTTATACTTGAAAACAGTAGCTTAGTTTTTAAAAAAAAAAAAAAAAAAAAAACCTGTGCAGATATAAAGAACTAGGAAAATATGACTAAATTCAGTTCTAGGTCAAGGGAAATGCATATTTACTATAGATGAAATTTCTTCCAAGTTGTATTTGACTTGAATGTGTTATAAAATATACATGTATCCAGATAAGTCATTACTGCCAGATGCCGAACAATACCATTCTATCTAAAAGTGCTGTAATTATCTGGAATCAATATTTGATCTCAAATAGCTTAATGACTGCTAAGCAGTGCTATGCAAATTTGGAACTCTGACAAAAATGTTATACTAAAAATGCAAAAGCTGCATTTTTTTCTGTGATGTCTCTGTCTAAATAATAGTTTATTAATATAATGATTCATTTAACACCTCTATTGATGCAGGCTCCTCATATCAAACAAAAGATCATTTACAAAAATGGAATTTACAACAAAACGTTTGAATGTTTAGGAGCAATATAGAGAACTATAACAGTTTTGGTGATATATTTACTATAAATATTTATCCCCGATCTTAAAAGACAGTACTTGTAGTAATTTATATGTATTGATATATTTTGTGTCTTTAACTGCTATAAATTTCATGATTTGAAACCAAATTGAATTTATACTCCTTCAAAATATTTCATATTTTCAAATATAGCCTTCAAAATATTTCCTATTCTACCCTAATAGAGTTTTCATATTACTGTCTGCTGCTCCTCACTTTTTCCTGAGAAACAAAATGACTTGCTGTTCTGCAACACACTGTCTTTTAACACCTCTTTACCTTTACTATGGCAACTTTTCGCCCAGAACATTCTTTGTTCACCTGCTGTTGAGTGAGATCTTATCCATTCTTCAAATTACAGCACCATTACCTGTCTCACAGGTCTTCCAGATCTTTCAAGCTGTATTATCTCCTCCTTTTTTTTTTTCAACTCTCTTCTTCTTTATCGAATGTGGATTTATATTTTACCACTCGTATTTACTGCATTATCTCATTTTCCTTCTCTTCCTCATTGTTTTCTTTTCCTCTTTCACTGGTCCTTCCTCCTTTTTCTTTAATGCAGGAATTATGCCTTGTATATCTTAATATATCCCCATGAGCAAACACAGTGCATCCTTGTAATAAGTTGACAAAAAACAGATAGGTAAATTTGTTGAATTAAATATTTCTTGAAAATATTAAACAAGATGATTGAGAGTATGTCCTCTAAGAATTTCCAAAGGGAGTTAGCACTATTTAATAAAGTATTCAGGACTTGAAGATTTAACTCATTATTACTGCTAACAAAACTCAATGGTTAAATACTTTCTTCAGGCTTGTTTAATATAATTTTATTTGAACCCCTAAATATTGGAAAAGAAAAGATCCTTTAGTCTTACTGTGTCTTGGTTTTCAGAGTCAACTTTTCAGGAGAAACTCTATGAATATTAGGAGGACCCAAACTAATGATGCTTTACAATTCCATAGTATATTCACATGTACTCTGTAAATTGAGAAAAAATACATATAATTTTTCAAGAAAACAAGAGAAACTTAGAAGTGTAAATTTCAGATATTGTAAATTATAGCTGAAATTTACAAAACATAATATATCTTGCTGAGTTCAAACTCCTTTAGAACTCATTTTGCTTTTGCCCAATGATAATCATAACAAATATATTAACTTTTGATAGGATGGTGAAAGAAAGAACTTGTGTTATAGTCAGGTAATTTTTCATCTTGCTTTCCTACTCATTTCCCTTGAGTTAATTATAGAGCCCTTGTTCACATCAGAAGGAATCTTCGTGTAGATCCACTTTTGAAAGGATATTTTTTTGTGAGAGATGTCGTCTGTCCTTTGTAGGGCATGGATTATGAAGCATTGCTTTAATGTGCCTATGATTCTGCAATATTGGAAAATAATGGAAATACTGGAATCTTGAATTAGAATAATAAGCATTTAAGTCCTCACCTAAGCATTTATGCATAATTACTCTAGTTGAAATATATTTTCTAGTTTTAGTAAATGAACATTTATAAGAAACACTTGGCCCTCTTTGGTTACCATGGACAGATCTTATTTACAAAGGTAGAGAGCTATGTTCACACAAATCATGATTACTTTGTTGCTGTGGTGTCAGATATTTTCTTTACTTGTTAATGGAGTGACAAATGATTAAATGAAACAAATGGATTCTTCTTTTTTGAAATTTATATCACTTCTTTTTTATTATAAATAAAAAAAAAATTATAGACACAGTGTGTTGCTTTGTTGAACAGGCTGGTCTTGAACTCCTGGCCTCAATCGATCCTCCCACATTGGCATCCCAAACTGATGGGATTACAGGCATGAGCCACCATCCCTGTCCTTATATCTCCTCTTCAGACCTCAAGGTTATATTACTTTCACCAATTTATCCAGGTGCTTTGATACAATTTTATACCATATTACTATAAATTAATTTTATATTATTAAAAAGATAACTTATGGGAGAGGCTTGTTTTTAAATCAGAATGTTCTTAAAGTTTTCAAATTTTAAATCCCATATACTAACCCTGGAAGAATACATATAACACTTAAGTGATAATTCTGAACACTCCTAAAGTAAGTTGTAAGGCCATGGCTATGATTTCCCCCTGTGGAATAAGGGGAAAAACAAAAAACCAAAAAGAAAAAACAAAAAACAGGACATGCTTACTGGGAAATGCCTGTATTACAATTAGCAATGAGGCTCTAGGTCTATATACCAATTCACTATTACGGTGATACCAAATGGCATTTTTTGTATTTTGTATGTGCTGGACATGTCAGAAAACATTGGCCTCCAAAAAATATATGACAAAGACAAGTAAATATGAAGAATAAGATATGGATTAACAAAAACCTGTAAAGTCGATATTGGAGTAGAATTTGTGGCTAGAATTTATAACAAGTGAACAGTAAAGAGTTGAGGAAATTTAAAATGTCCATCGATGATAAACTGGACAGGGAAAATATGGCACATATACACCATGGAATAGTACACAGCCATCAAAAATTACACAGCCATCAAAAACAATGAGTTCGTGTCCTTTGTAGGGACGTGGATGAACCTGGAAGCCATCATTCTCAGCAAACTGACACAGGAGCAGAAAATCAAACACCACATGTTCTCACTCATAGGCAACTGTTGAACAATGAGAACACATGGACACAGGGAGGGGAGCACTACACACTGGGGTCTGTTGGAGGGAAATAGAGGAGGGATAGCGGGGGTTGGGGAGTTGTGGGGGGGATGGCATGGGGAGAAATGCCAGATATAGGTGAGGGGGAGGAAGGCAGCAAATCACACTGCCACGTGTGTACCTATGCAACAATCTTGCATGTTCTTCACATGTACCCCCAAAACCTAAAATGCAATTTAAAAATGTAAAAAAAAAATATTATAAAGAACATATAGTTTCTTGTCTATGGTATTATGATGTGAAAGGTACGATAATATTCAGTTTACTTGGGGGAATGTTTGAGAGTAAATTATCTTACAGAAATGTGACTTAAGAGTAGCTAACAGATTCCTAAGATAAGAAGTTTTGAGATTCTAATGTTAACCTCTGTTTGGTGTATAGAAAGGAAGCTAATGTAAGATAGAAATAGAAATTTTTGAACATGATTTGAAAAGAAAAGAATATTAAAAAATTAAACTGCGGAAACAATTATGACACCAGAATTCAAAGTGAAAGTTTCCGGAAAGTAAAATCAATGTCTCCAGTTTAGAAGACTTACTTTGTTGAAAGGAATAACAACAAAAAAAAATTCAAATTCTTTCAGGGTCTGTGTTCAATTTTAATAAAAATTAGCATAAAGTTAATAAATACTAAAGTTTCCAAGTATTTAATGATGGAAGACTTTAGTTATTTAAGCTTTTTGTAGCATTTCTTTCCATAATATATTCTTTTTTAACTTTTAGTGGAGCTTGTGTTAAATAACACAACTTTAAAATTCTAAATTTAAATATTAATGATGTAAATTAGCTCATTTTAATCAACTTTACTTTTAAATTTTGGATATTGTAAAGAATAATGAACTTAGTTTTGTTTGAAGACAGATAATCATTTAGATTTTTATAAGAAAATAAATTTGTTGACGTTAATGACATCTCAATGGAAAAATCACCATGAAAAGTTTTCTAAGAAACTGTTATAATTCAGAGTGATGATATATTTCTGTAGCTTATAAGCTAACTATTAGCTATTAAAACTTATATTGTATAATTATTGCAAGTTTATTATATATGACCCCTAATTAGCATAGTACTGGAGTTGTTAGAGAGAGGGAGGTGGTGAGGCTGGAATGCGAGAACATGTCACCCTCTTGAAACAATAGCTTTTATTCCTATAAATTTCTTTTCCCACCTCTACTTACATTATAATTATGAAAACAAATCCCTATGCCTAAATCAAATGTCATATGTCTGAGTAGAGACGGCTCAATGTCCTGCTACAATACCGTAAGGGAAATCATTATTAATAACTAATAGGTATGTACTTCCTTATTTTTTCTATAAAATCACTTTTTCCCATTATTTCATCAATGCAAAATATTTATTGTATGAAATAAATTATTCTGTTTGTAACTGAAACCAAAGTTACAATAGCAATATTCATATTTCACTATGGAAGTAATTTTCTCTCTTCCTTCAATAGATGCTGCACTGTAATTAAACTGATGTCCTTTTCAGCATGTCCTCTCTGTGTCCTTTCCTGCCTGCCTAATGTATCCTTGCTGTTCCAGGTTCTCCAACCTTCACAATGAAATAATGTTTCATTTAAGCAAGGCCTATGTCTTCTATGGAAGTCCCATGTTGTACCTTTCCTTTGCACAATTAATGTTCCTAATTATTTTCATCTATTTTCCTGTTTATTTGTGCCATAGAGGAAAGATCACTAATGTTGAAGTCAATTTGGCATGAAATTCTAGCCACATAACATGTCTGACTTTCCTTCTCAGTAGACATGGAACGATGTTACCTGATTTTTAGATTTGTATGGATAATTACATTAAAACTTTGTGTAATATATAGAACAATGTGTACCATATGAAGGTTAATTCTTCTTTACCTTGTGACTTCATTTGCTTTACTGTGTCCTGTTTGTTTGTTTTTCCCACTACAGTAGGGGTTGCGAGAAAAACTGTTCTACTAATTTGCATTTTCTATAATATCTACTGTGGTTAATATTTAGTACACATGTTTGAGAGAATGAACAAATAATTCATCTAAATGGCAGCTAATAATTTCTTCTAGTGATGAAAGGCCGTATATACATGTATCTCCTATTTATGTGTATGTATGTGTTTATGCGTATGTGTGTGTGTATGTGTGTGTGTGTATGTACATACATCTCCTAATACCAACTTTTGACTCATATGCTTCATGGTCACAGCGGAAGGCAAAAAAAGACACAGGAATAGAATGTTGAGGTTTGCTAGGATCCAGCATTGTGATTTTGTTCACGAATCTGTCAATTACCTGTCAACTTAAATATCCCTCTTTAAGTATCTGTCAGTTATTTTGTGCATGTTAAATAATGTAATTTAAAATTAGCAATTGCTTTCAAAATTTCTGAGTTATACACTAAATGACAATTGAGAATAGATTTTCAGGTTTTCTTGTGGATCAGAATTGGATAAGCGAAAACAAAATGAAAATGTGCATGTTTTCACTTAGTTTCTGTTTTATTTCAACCACATATTTCGTTTCTTGTCTTTGCTTTCTCTATTTGTAAAGGTAAAATGTTATGAGAATATCTAGAATGAGCTTTGTTTCCCATCATATCTATGAAATGAAAGAAAAAATCTTTATTGTGTCCATATTTAGTGCTGTAGGTGGTTATGTATACAATAGGAATCAATAAATATTTTTTAAATTATCAAATAATCTTGATCTTGCTTTGTATGGCTTCCCATTGAAAGGATGAGTAGAATAAAATAAACGCCAATGCTGTAGCACCTAGCACAAGCCAGCATTGTTCTGGGCTACTTTTGTGTACTTTATGTAATTAACAATTATAAATTTTAACTCATTTAATGTTCATGTAACCATATGAATTAAGTAATATCACCCCACCGATTACATAGATAGAAAAATGGAGATGCTATAGTTAAATGACCATAGACAGGAAAACTGAGACTCTGTATAGTTAAATGACTTGCCCAATGTAGTTGAACGGTAATTGAGATCAGGTTGTCTGACTCCAGAATCTGTGCTCTTAACCACCATGCCGTAACTAACAATATCAAAACATCTGATTACTTTGTACAATTTTGCCTCGAAGACTTTGGTTTTCATTTTGACAGAATGAAGCTTATTAATACATTCCTCATTAATCAATTTTGAATATCCCTTTTCAGAAGATTTTTACATTTAATTCTAAAAATCTGAAATTGTTGAAAATAAGTATCAATCTCCAGGACAGAAAAAAGAAAAGAAAGACAGAAAGAAAAAAAGAAAAAATAAAAGAAGAAAGGAAAGTAGGCCCAATTTGTGCTTGATTGATCAGTTTGAAAGGTGCTGACTGTAAAAGATGATATCGTCAGGATTGGATCATGTTACTTTAGTATTTTGGTTTCCTAAGATAAATCTGTGAAGACTTAAGAGGAGGCCACTACACTATTTTGGTTCAATAAAGTTACTTTTTTAGTGCTTAAATTTATTAATGTTTGACACCTCTAAGCAAGATTCCTCGCTTGAATTGTATGATCCTGGAGAATAGGTTGCATGCTTTCTTCAATATTCTATTCCATGTTTCTAGACCACTGCTTTGTATTTCAGTGAGCATTCAACTAACCTCTGTTGAATGAATTAATTATATTTGAACTGCATTTTAATTTAGCTTGTATCTATATGCTTACTGTTAAAAATAAGGTGTTTAGAATAACATAAAGGAAATTTTAGACATAATAATCTATCTTTAATAATCATAAATTGTGATTTAAGCATACCTTGCCTTGATTTTTAGTACTGGGGCTTTTGACATTCAAACAAAAACAGTAACATCTTTTGTAAACATAAATCTATGATGTTCACAGATTTACAGAGATGTTTAGAAAAGTTATGTAGTTAATATGCAGACTAATTTCTGCAATGAATATTGCATCCTGAAATGAAAGTAAGACATATATTTACCTTTTGTTTTAAACTTACTATGGTAACAGTGATGAATGAAATATTTTACTATTCTAATGTTAGTAAAATTATACTGTGGGAAAAGTTCACACAGAGTAAGCTCCAAATCTCTTTATATATATTAAAATCAGTATATTTAAGTTAATTTGTTCAGTAGAGACTGAATTGTTTATTTCATTAAGATCTGAGGCCAGGATAGAAGCATGATGGTAATATATGTATTATATAAATAATGCCTTTATATTACTTATTTTATTCAATAACCCCCCTTTTTTTTTTTTTTTTTTTTGCAGGTTTCAGATTTGAAATATTGGTGTTTCTGTTCCGGAGGAATTTTTCTTTTTCTTTTTAATTTAAAGAACAATCATCAGTCTTGGAATACAGAAGGGGAACTAGAAATACACGTATTTTGTTCCATATTTGAACACTCCTTCTTGAGGATTACTCCCTACCTGAGTAGACAGCCATGTGGCCATCGCAGCTACTAATTTTCATGACGCTGTTAGCTCCAATAATTCATGGTAAGATCTTTCAGTAGATTTTTGTGTAATCCTTAATGTTGTCTCACTTATTCATATGAGACCCTTCCTTGGGATCTTTGCTTTGAGATTACTTAGTGGTTTTTTCTTACCTTATGTTAGTATGAAAAAGTTAAAAGAACATAATGTGTATTTTAAGCTGAAATAGTTATGACTTTTCAGTTGCATTTCTTAAAGTGCCTATTGAAATGTATTTATAACCAAAAGGCTTTTTTTTTAAAAAAAAAAAAAGCTCTTGCATTTTATTTTTTGTCTTTACCACATTTTTTGGAAAATCAGCTGAATTATTATCTCATTTATTGTGAATTTTTTTGGCTTACATATCTTCATACTTAAACATTTTTAATGTAGTAAACTTGAGCATTTGAAGGAAAACTAAAAGTAAAATCCTACTTATTCAAAAGTATATGCTTTCTCAAACCAAGTAATTAATTTTTTTTTCTGAGTACTTAGTACTTTGCACAATTTTTAATATACAGAACACAAACTATAACCTCCCAATAAAGGGAAATTGTTGCTGTACTATACCTTGTAATGCAGAAACACAAACAAATAAAAAACCAAAACAATACAACAAGAAGATAATATTAAGGTATGTTTTCACTTTTTAAAGAAAGGTGATTTTATGGAAACATGCTAATATTCTTAATAAACATGTATATTTAATATTGTTCATTTAGGTATCTTTGCATTTTAAGTAGAAAAATAGTTTAGGAATGATGTACCTTTGCAAATATTATAAAATATATCACATTATTCAATATATAAGCGAGACATTTATGTCTGTACAACTTGGTATAATATTCACTGAATCTCTCTAAAACCTGATAAAGTCTATATGTATGTTCTTCTTACACAATTTAATGTTTTTGGTTAATTATCATTGATTTTTTACTCTAAGATGAAAATGTTGTAATGTAGGCGGTCTCTCATATGTTCATGATAATTATAGCAAAGAAAAAAGCACACAGCTGTATTTGCCACCGTTAGGAGGTCTCAAATATTATAGCGTAGCAAGCAGCTGAAATGAATTTTAGCCTCTTTAGCTCACTTTTGGTTTTTAATTGAGTATAGAAATCCATTGTAGTTCATCAGTGATGCAATTCTGAATCTGGCCTTTGTTCTTAAATTTTAACATGAATTATATTTTTTTCTGTCATTCTAAAAACTGGGTAAAATAACTTCTTTTGAAGTTTTCCTCTAAAGTCCCCTGGCTGCAAATTATTTAGTTCTAACAATTCACTATATGGTAGAGATGTTTTTAAAATGGGAGTAGAATCTTACTAATTCAACCATGTTTTTTTAAGCAACTTTGTCCAAAATTTCAAAATGTTTTCTTAATTGTATACTAAGAACGTGTCACATTCTCTGTATGGGCACATATAACATTTTGTGATGTGGGAAAATAAAAACAGCTATTTTACTTGAAATGGTGCTTTTCTAATTATCCATATATCTAAAGGTGATCTAAATTAGACCTTTTTATGTTATAAAAATGCCTCCCTTATAATGTTATTTTGAGAATAAAATAAACAGTATATGTAAATAATACAGCACAGTGCATAGCAAATATTAAGTGCTTGAACATGTGAATTCCCTTCATTATATAATCTATCCCTCCAGTTAATTTTTGTTCCAGTAAATTATAACAATGAGGAATTAGCTGTAAGAGCTGACTTATTTAATGCTGATACTAAGGAAAAAAGAAAAATATCTACACGTAGATTTACACACACACACAATTCATGTTCAAAAATCACACTAAAATTACCCTTGTTAGAGAAAGTTAGGTTAAAAATAGCAGAAACAGATAATGTAAGAAATATTCCCTTTTCAAAACTAAAATGCCTTGTCCTTAAAACTGACACATATTATATATTTCAGCGGACCCCAAAATGTGGCTGAGCCATGGGTCTTGGGTCTTGTTTTGGGATTGATAGTCTGTATTCAAAGCACACCTGCACACACACACACACACACACACACACACACACACACGAGAGAGAGAGAGAGAGAGAGAGAGAGAGAGAGAGAGAGAGAAAGAGAGACAGAATATCTCCAAGTAACTCTGAAAACTATTAAATCAACCACTAGTGTAATGATAGGAGACATAAAAGACTGTTCTGGTATGTAAAATACTCTGGGCTAAAAATTAAAGTAGTTCTTTCCATTTTATGTGGACTATTCAATAGTATCTTGAGTTTTGAACCACAGAGGAAAAAACAATGTAGAAACTTTTTCAAAATAAACTTTATCCTTTATTTTAAAACATTGCACCTGAGAAAATGCAAGTGGTTTTTGTCTTCCTTCTATAAGAAGGCTTTTTCTTTTGCCTTTGTGATACCACTTCTGACTTGTGAACGAAGGGTTTTTTAAGCAGCCTTTTGGAACCTAACTTGCTCATAAGTAGAAAAATGTACCTTTGATCAAGTGCTGAAATATAATAGGATAGGAATTTTTAGAGTCTCTGTCTATCCTGGCTTAAGAGAACACTGCATAACTTGAAACCTCAGATGACTGAGTTAAAATGTATGTCACAGTTACAGAAGTACTTCTGGTTCCAACATATTCTCTGCTGACATCTCCTTGCTACTGTTGTTGAGATGTCCAGATCTTTTGCTCTATTGACCGTTGGGAATTATTTTTTTCTGAGTAATGATCTTAATTGCTATCCCACTCTTCAGAAAAAAATTACTAATGATGACTAGTGATTTTTTAGCCATAAACTTAAGATGTTTTAGTTCACTTAATATTCACTATAAGTGCATGGGTTTATTTTTATTATTTGTTATTGTTATGATCATCACTATGTTTACAGATAAAGACTTTGAGTTACCCTGTGGTAAAGTAAATTGAGGTCACACAGCTATTAAATGACACAGAGGCAATTTAAAATCAAGGACTTGGCTTTTGAGCTCTGCTCTTGCTGCCAGTAGATATCCAACTCCTATCAAGACCATTCCTCTCTACATAGAATCTCATATCAACTCTCCTGGTCACTTGGGAGCAGGTGAGGCAGAAACATTAACCGTCTACCTCTTCCATGTTCTTGGGACAGACAGACTGGGGTTCTGCAGTCTGACAGACAGGAGATGAAATTCCAACTCTGCCACCTACTGGCTCTGTAATCCTGTTTATCTGTCAACTAGTTAATAAATATCATTAATTACCCACTGCAATCCAGAAAACTACTAGATGCTAAAGACAGGATAGTGAACAAAAGACTTTTACTTCCCTCAAGGAGCTTACAGTAACCTAAAAATGTGTAAAAATATAATTTTCGTTTGCAAGAATGAACATTTATTCCTTGCAGAATTATTTTAAGAAATGGATGAAATTATATATTTGTAACTTCTAACATAGTGCTTTGGCATTTGATAAACCTTTCATTTTTTCCCTACTCCTTTCTTACCTTGTAATAGAGGTAAACTCCTGAGCACTACTAGGTAAGGAAAATAAATAATTACTGTTATTCTAACCCTGAGAATGGAAAGAAATCTTTTTCTACTCTAACCTCAGTATTTATGTTTTTCGAAACATTTCTAAATACTAGTATGTAAACAGAATTATTATCAATATTACTAATATCTAAACAAAATTATTCTCACTATGTAGGAATGTTTAAATTACTATTTTAATTGGTTATATATAATTGTTAGTATTATATTTTTGCATAATCTCTACATAGACAAAATTAGAAACTAAGCTAAAATTTTAACTCTGATAATGTTTATGTTAGTTGAATAATCCCCCCATTGCTCTAAAAAGTCTGGCCAATATTTTATATAGAAAAACAAAACAAGTAAATCAGTATTGCATAAATATGTACAATTTTTAATAATAGGATATGTCCCTGCTTCTATGTTTATCTGTCCATATTCTATGTCTCTGTGTACTTCTGTAATTCTCTTTTTCTGTTTTCCATGACTGTGTCCCCTTCCTGTAGAGCCATAAAATCCTTATCTATAATGCAATGAGACCTGGCAGAAGTAAAGAGGAGCAGCTGAAGCAGATGGCCAGTTCTTTGCTGTGCACTACTGTAGTGTTGTATGAAGATAAAGGATTCTTTTTTTTTGTTGTTCTATTGAAGTGGTTGGGAGCAAGGGAAAATAAGGAAATTGGAGAACAAGAACCAAGTAATAGTGCAGGTACCTCGGGTTCATTCCGATTGGCAGTAAAGAAATATCAATGTCCAATGTGGGACCTTGGGATGTGAGACCTGTTCCTGGAAGGTAACTACATCCAAGGCCCAGCTGTTTGGGAGTTCAGATGGTGATTGTGGTGCTCAAATATTTCAACTACATCTTGGCTTAATTGAACCTCACTTGTAACAACTGCATCATAATTGAAGAGGTAGAAAGCAGGACCACTGGCACTTAAACTAGGAATAACGGCAAGCAATATGTTTTATAGAGTCTTCACAGAAACAAAATCAACTACAATATTAAAAAAGCTTCTAGAACCACCTTATTCATGCTTTTTTTCTGCAAGCCTATTGTTAAAGTTGCATCTGTATTTATATATTCAGGGACTTTACTGGTTATCCTGCATCAGTCCTTAGCAGGGACAAAAGAATGATCAGGTGCATATTTATTTTTATATAATTTTCATTTTATTGTTTATCTGTGTTTACAATTATAATACTAATGTCAAAGATTTAAGATAATACTCATATATTTTGTAACTTCTAATGAGATATGAAACTTGAAAAAGTGCAAAATTACAATTAACTACATAGTATTTTATCATATAATTCTTTCTATGAAGTAGTGTTTTATTAGTTGTGAGTCAGGTTGACGTCTAAGCTCTGCTTAACTTCGTTATTTTTAGAAATTAATCATCCTTGAAATGTTTATAACACTTGCCAGCCTAGGTAATTTGTAATTTCTGCAGTAATATAACAATTTTTATGGTCCAATGCATTATACAGAAAAATCTATGTCATGGTAATGACATATGAGGATACTGTTCACACACCCAACACCATCCACATTAGCCAGTGGGTACTGAGTTTTAAAATATGTATATCATAAGCTATCTGCACAATTGCTGATATCAAAATGTAAGCTACAAATATGTATGGCTGATAGCTTTACTTTATGTGGAAGAATTTGTTTAGAAACTTTCCCAAATAGTATATTGATTGGCAATTGGAAAAGAATTTTTTTTTTCTTTTTGCTTTGTACTTGGAAAAGGTGTTATATATGAATTTAATTATAGTGATAATCTATGAGTGATGTGTATATATATGGAGTAAAATAGCATTTTCTTATATTGTAATTTTGTGTATTGTGACTGTTTGAGGTGTTTGTAATTTATCATATTTTGTATATTTCTTGGTCTGCAGTGGACCCTGACTACAATAGGGTTGTTGTTTTATACTTAATGTTGAACAAATTCAAAATTATTTGAATATATAATATAAAGTCATTGTGTTCTTATTCTTGGATTACTATTGACTTTCATCCTCAATACAATCGGGTTTTTTATAATTGGGTTATTTGTTGTCAAATTATAAGCATTCTTTATGAAAATATCTTTTTTTGAAAAGACAGTAAGATATTGTTAGAAGACATTTAGTTTTAAGAGTTTTTTAGACTACATTTTCTAATAGTAGCTTTTATATATTTTTTTAAATATTTTATTGCATTTTAGGTTTTGGGGTACATGTGAAGAACATGCAAGACTGTTGCATAGGTACACACGTGGCAGTGTGATTTGCTGCCTTCCTCCCCATCACCTACATCTGGCATCTCTCCCCTTACTATCTCTCCCCTACTCCCCACCCCCCACAGTCCCCCCCCTATTTCCCCCCCACTGACCCCAGTGTGTAGTGCTCCCCTCCCTGTGTCCATGTGTTCTCATTGTTCAACACCCGCTTGTGAGTGAGAACATGCGGTGTTTGATTTTCTGCTCTTGTGTCAGTTTGCCGAGAATGATGGTTTCCAGGCTCATCCATGTCCCTACAAAGGACACAAACTCATCCTTTTTGATGGCTGCATAATATTCCATGGTGTATATATGCCACATTTTCCCTATCCAGTCTGTCCTCGATGGGCATTTAGGTTGGTTCCAGGTCTTTGCTATTGTAAACAGTGCTGCAATGAACATTTGTGTGCACGTGTCCTTATAGTAGAACGATTTGTAATCTTTTGGATATATACCCAGTAATGGGATTGCTGGGTCAAATGGAATTTCTATTTCTAGGTCCTTGAGGGATCGCCACACTGTCTTCCACAATGGTTGAACTAATTTACACTCCCACCAACAGTGTAAAAGTGTTCCTATTTCTCCACATCCTCTCCAGCATCTGTTGTCTCCAGATTTTTTAATGATCGCCATTCTAACTGGCGTGAGATGGTATCTCAATGTAGTTTTGATTTGCATTTCTCTGATGACCAGTGATGATGAGCATTTTTTCATGTTTTTTGGCCTCATGTATGTCTTCTTTTGTAAAGTGTCTGTTCATATCCTTTGCCCAATTTTGAATGGGCTTGTTAGTTTTTTTTCTTGTAAATCTGTTTTAGTTCTTTGTAAATTCTGAATATCAGCCCTTTGTCAGATGGGTAAACTGCAAAAATTTTTTCCCATTCTGTTGGTTGCCAATTCGCTCTAATGACGGTTTCTTTTGCTGTGCAGAAGCTGTGGAGTTTGATTAGGTCCCATTTGTCTATTTTGGCTTTTGTTGTCAGTGCTTTTGGTGTTTTGGTCATGAAGTCCTTGCCTACACCTATGTCCTGAATGGTTTTGCCTAGATTTTCTTCTAGGGTTTTTATAGTGTTAGGTCTTATGCTTAAGTCTTTAATCCATCTGGAGTTAATTTTAGTGTAAGGTGTCAGGAAGGGGTCCAGTTTCTGCTTTCGGCACAGGGCTAACCAGCTATCCCAACACCATTTATTGAACAGGGAATCCTTTCCCCATTGCTTGTTTTTGTCTGGTTTGTCAAAGATCAGGTGGTTGTAGATATGTTGTGTTGCCTCCGAGACCTCTGTTCTGTTCCATTGGTCTATATCCCTGTATTGGTACCAGTACCATGCTGTTTTGATTACTATAGCCTTGTAGTATAGTTTGAAGTCCAGTAGTGTGCTGCCTCCTGGTTTGTCCTTTTTGCTTAGAATTGACTTGGCTATGCGGGCTCTCTTTTGGTTCCATATGAAGTTTAAGGTGATTTTTTCCAGTTCTGTGAAGAAGGTCATTGGTAGCTTGATGAGGATAGCATTGAATCTGTAAATTACTTTGGGCAGTATGGCCATTTTCACGATTTTGATTCTTCCTAACCATGAACATGGAATGTTTCTCCATCCGTTTGTGTCCTCTCTTATTTCCTTGAGCAGTGGCTTGTAGTTCTCCTTGAAGAGGTCCTTTACACTCCTTGTTAGTAGTATTCCTAGATATTTTATTCTCTTTGTGGCAATTGTGAATGGAAGTTTGTTCTTGATTTGGCTATCTTTAAGTCTGTTATTGGTGTATAGGAATGCATGAGATTTTTACACATTGATTTTGTATCCTGAGACTTTGCTGAACTTGCTTATCAGTTTCAGGAGATTTTGGGCTGAGACGATGGGGTCTTCTAGATATACAATCATGTCGTCTGCAAATAGAGACAATTTGACTTCCTCCTTTCCTATTTGAATGCCCTTTATTTATTTTTCTTGCCTGATTGCTCTGGCTAGAACTTCTAGTACTATATTGAATAGGAGTGGTGAGAGAGGGCATCCTTGTCTGGTGCCACATTTCAAGGGGAATGCTTCCAGTTTTTGCCCATTCGGTATGATATTGGCTGTTGGTTTGTCATAAATAGCTTTTATTATTTTGAGATACGTTCTGTCAATACCTAGCTTATTGAGGGTTTTTAGCATAAAGGGCTGTTGAATTTTGTCAAAGGCCTTCTCTGCGTCAATTGAGATAATCATGTGGTTTTGGTCTTTGGTTCTGTTTATGTGGTGAATTACGTTTATAGACTTGTGTATGTTGAACCAGCCTTGCATCCCCGGGATGAAACCTACTTGATCACGGTGGATAAGCTTTTTGATGTGCTGTTGCAATCGGCTTGTCAGTATTTTATTTAAGATTTTTACATCTATATTCATCGTGGATATTGGCCTGTAGTTTTCTTTTCTTGTTGAGTCTCTGCCGGGTTTTGGAATCAGGATGATGTTGGTGTCATAAAATGATTTGGGAAGAATTCTCTCTTTTTGTATTGTTTGGAATAGTTTCAGAAGGAATGGTACCAGCTCCTCTTTGTATGTCTGGTAGAATTCGGCTGTGAACCCGTCTGGACCTGGGCTTTTTTTGGGTGGTAAGCCCTTAATTGCTGCCTCAACTTCAGACCTTGTTATGGGTCTGTTCAGGGTTTCGGCTTCTTCCTGGTTTAGGCTTGGGAGGAGGCAAGAGTCCAGGAATTTATCCATTTCTTCCAGGTTTACTAGTTTATGTGCATAGAGTTGTTTGTAATAATCTCTGATTATGGTTTGAATTTCTGTGGAATTTGTGGTGATATCCCCTTTATCATTTTTTATTGCATCAATTTGGTTATTCTCTCTTTTCTTTTTTATTAATCTGGCTAGTGGTCTGTCTATTTTGTTGATCTTTTCATAACACCAGCTCCTGGATTTGTTGATTTTTTGAAGGGTTTTTTTGTGTCTCTATCTCCTTCAATTCTGCTCTGATCTTAGCTATTTCTTGTCTTCTGCTAGACTTTGAGTTTTTTGATCTTGCTCCTCTAGCTCTTTCAGTTTTGATGATAGGGTGTCAATTTTTGATCTCTCCTTGCTTCTCATGTGGGCACTTATTGCTGTATATTTTCCTCTAGAGACTGCTTTAAATGTGTCCCAGAGATTCTGGTATGTTGTGTCTTCATTCTCGCTGGTTTCAAAGAACATCTTTATTTCTGTCTTCATTTCATTGTTTATCCAGTCAACATTCAAGAGAAAGTTGTTCAGTTTCCATGAAGCTGTGCGGTTCTGGGTTAGTTCTTGAATTCTGAGTTCTAACTTGATTGCACTGTGGTCTGAGAGACTGTTTGTTACGATTTCCGTTCTTTTGCATTTGCTGAGGAGTGATTTATTCTCAATTATGTGGTCAATTTTAGAGTAGGTGTGATGTGGTGCTGAGAAGAATGTATATTCTGTGGATTTGGGGTGGAGAGTTCTGTAAATGTCCATTAGGTTTGCTTGGTTCAGGTCTGAGTTCAAGTCCTGGATATCCTTGTTAATTTTCTGTCCGGTTGATCTCTCTAATATTGACAATGGGGTGTTAAAGTCTCCCACTATAATTGTGTGGGAGTCTAAGTCTCTTTGTAAGTCATTAAGAACTTGCCTTATGTATCTGGGTGCTCCTGTATTGGGTGTATATATATTTAGGATCGTTAGCTCTTCTCTTTGCATTGATCCTTTTACCATTATGTAATGTCCTTCTTTGTCTCTTTTGATCTTTGTTGCTTTAAAGTCTAATTTATCAGAGATGAGAATTGCAACTCTTGCTCTCCATTTGCTTGGTAAATCTTCCTCCATCCCTTTATTTTGAGCCTTTGTGTATCCTTGCATGTGAGATGGGTTTCCTGGATACAGCACACCAATGGGTTTTGGCTTTTTATCTAATTTGCCAGTCTGTGTCTCTTGATTGGGGCATTTAGCCCATTTACATTTAGGTTTAATATTGTTATGTGTGAATTTGATACTGCCATTTTGGTGCTAGCTGGCTGTTTTGCCCATTAGTTGATGCAGATTCTTCATTGTGTCAATTCTTTTTACCATTTGGCATGTTTTTGGAGTGGCTGGTACTAGTTGTTCCTTTATATGTGTAGAGCCCCTTTCAGGAGCTCTTGTAAATCTGGCCTGGTGGTGACAAAATCTCTAAGTACTTGCATGTTCACAAAGGATTTTATTTTTCCTTCACTTATGAAGCTTAGTTTGGCTGGATAGGAGATTCTGGGTTGAAAGTTCTTTTCTTTAAGGATGTTGAATATTGGCCCCCACTCTCTTCTGGCTTGTAGGGTTTCTGCTCAGAGATCTGCTGTGAGTCTGATGGGCTTCCCTTTGTGGGTAACCCGGCCTTTCTCTCTGGCTGCCCTTAGTATTTTCTCCTTCATTTCAACCCTGGTGAATCTGACGATTATGTGCCTTGGGGTTGCTGTTCTTGAGGAATATCTTTGTGGTGTTCTCTGTATTTCCTGGACTTGAATATTTGCCTGCCTTGCTAGGTTGGGGAAGTTTTCCTGGACAATGTCCTGAAGAGTATTTTCCAGCTTGGATTCATTCTCTTCGTCGCATTCAGGTACGCCTATCAAACATAGATCAGGTCTTTTCACATAGTCCCACATTTCTTGGAGATTTTGTTCATTCCTTTTTACCCATTTTTCTCCATTCTTGCCTTCCCATTTTATTTCATTGAGTTGATCTTCGACCTCTGATATCCTTTCTTCTGCTTGGTCAATTCGGCTGTTGATACTCGTGCATGCTTTGCGAAGTTCTTGTGTTGAGTTTTTCAGCTCCATCAATTCATTCATATTTCTTTCTATTTTGTCCATTCTCATTAGCATTTTGTCAAATCTTTTTTCAAGGTTCTTAGTTTCTTTGCATTGGGTTAGAACATGTTCTTTTAGTTCACAGAAGTTTCTTACTACCCACCTTCTGAAGTCTGATTCTGTCATTTCATCACACTCGTTCTCCATTCAACCTTGTTCCCTTGCTGGTGAGGAGTTGTGATCACTTGTAGGAGGAGTGATGTTCTGGTTTCGGGTGTTTTCATCCTTTTTGCGCTGATTTCTTCCTATCTTTATGAGTTTATCCACCTGTCGACTTTGTAGTTGCTGGCTTTCAGATTGGGTCTCTGAGTGGATGTTCTGTTTGTTGATGATGAGGTTATTTCTGTTTCTTGGTTTTCCTTCTGACAGTCTGGCCCCTCTGCTGTAGGTCTGCTGAGGTTTACTCCAGGCCCTGCTTGCCTGGGGTTCACCTGCAGCAGCTGCTGAACAGTAAGGCTTGTTACCAGTTTTCTTCTTCTGCTACCTTTGTCCCAGAAGGATACCTGCCAAGTGTCAATCTGATCGCTCCTTTATGAGGTGGCTCTTTGGATATGTAGGGGTCATGGAGCTGCTTGAGGAGATGGTCTTTATAGGAGCTGAAATGCTGAGCTGCGAGCTCCTTTTTTCATTCAGAGCTACTAGGCAGGTACGTTTAGGCCTGCTGCAGCAGAACTCATAAACTGCTTTTTGTTCCCAGGTGCTCTGTCCCAGGAATTTAGTGCTTTATGAGTTTCGGTTATGCTGCTGCCTTTTCTTTTTTTTTTTTTTCCTTCAGGGCTGCCCTGCCCAGCAAGAAGGCAGCCTAGTCACTGTCTGCCTGTAGAGGCTTTGCTGAGCTGCTGTGGGCTCCGCCCAGCTGCCGAGTGAACTTCCCTGCAGTCCTGTTTATATGGGTGTAGTTAGAACTGCCTCGGCAGTGGTGGCCTGCCTCTGTTAAGGCTGAGTCTCTCTGCAGTGGCGGGTTGCCTTGGCAATGGTGTGCTGCTTCAGCATTGGTTGACTACCTCCGTAGTGGCGGGCTGCCTCGGTAATGGCAGACGCCGCTCCCTCACAGAACTGGACCATCCCGGGTTCAGCTGCGCTTGCTGTGAAACTCTCAATCCAGAGAGTTTCTGATTGCTGTTCTTTTGTGGGGGTGGAACCAGCCGAGCCTGATCACCTGCCTCCCTGCCTCAGAGCCTTTTTTTTTAAGTTGGTGTTCCAGATGCCTGTTGAAGAGGTACCACAGTGTGTGTTTTTTCCCGTGCGACAACTCACTGTGCTGGCATAAACAGCGGCCCTGTGATTCGTGGCGCTTTTTTGCTCTGGAATCTACTGTCCTGGTTCCCTGCTCGTCCCCTTTTAAACAGACGAATGGGTGACTTCCCATGGCTCCAATCGCCAGCCAAAAGGGCACCCGGCCTGGTGTATTTTGTACGGAGAACTGCTGCTCCGCAGCGCCGACAAAGCAGCCGCACAGAGCAAAGCAGTGGCGCCGGCCGGCACAGCGGTGCTGGCCGAAACAGCCGCGCTGGCGACCTGTGGGGCTCCTCCGCCTGGGAATTGCCTAGTCTGTGGGCAAGAAAAATGCGGCGTCCACTCACCCTCTGCACTTTCACTGGGAGCTGCAATCCTGAACTGTTCCTAAATGGCCATCTTGGATCGATCCCCCTGAAATTTTTTATTTATTTTTAAATTTTTAATTTTAAGTAAAAATTTTAAATATTGTTATTAGTAAAAAGTAATTTTTATAAAACATATTTGCATATGTTTGTGGGGTACATATGGTATTTTGATACATTCATACAGTGTATAATGATCAAATAGATTACTTAGGATGTCCATCACCTCAATCATTTATCATTTATTTGTGTTGGGAACATTCACATTTTCTGGGAGGCTATTTGCCTGAATTTATCCACTTAAATCTCACCTATTTTATGTTGAATTATGCACTATTTGTCTACCTTCATCACTCTAAACCCTCCCCCCGTTTTTGTAAGACAGGGTCTCACTCTGTCCTCCAGGCTGTAGTGCAGTGGCACAATCAGAGCCCACTGTAGCCTCAACCTCCTGGGCTCAGGTAATCCTCCCACCTCAGCCTCACAAGTAGCTAGGATTACAGGCATGTGCCACCATACCTGGCTAATTTTTAAATTTTTTCATAAAGATGAAGTTTTGCTGTATTGCTCAGCAGTCTTCCTGCCTTGACCTGCCAGAACACTAGGATTACAGGTGTGAACCACTGTACCTAGCCCTCATTTACTCATGTATTTGATTCCTCAAAGTAGTTCATTCATTCAAGATTTTTTAAAAATTTATTTTCATTATTATGAATACCTAATAGTGCATATTTATGGGATATATATATAATATTTGATACAAGCATACAATTTGTAAGGATCAGTTACTCCAGAGTAATTAGGGTATCTATCACCTCCAATATTTTTATTTATAATTGTTGGGAATATTACAATTCTACCGTTTTAGTTATTTTGAAATATACAATAAATTATTGTTGGCTATCGTCACCATATTGTGCTACTCAACACTAGATCTTATTCCTTCTACCTAACTATTTTTGTACCAACTAACCATCTTGTCTTCATCTCTCTCCTCTCCACTAATCTTCCCATCCTCTCGTAACCATCATGCTACTCTCTATCTCTATTAGTTTAGTATTTCTTAATCTGTCACATATTAGTGAGAATATGCAACATTTGTCTTTCTATGCCTGGCTTAAAAATTTCATCATCTTGTTATGGTTGGATAATATTTCATTTTGTATATGTAACCACATTTTCTTTACCCATTCATTCATTGATGGACACAGGCTGATTCCATATCTTGGATGTTGTGAATAGTGTGGCAGTAAATATTCGAGTGCACATATCTCTTCAATGCACTGATTTTCTTTCTTTTGACATATCCCCAGCAGTAGGATTTATGCATCATCTGGTAGTTCTTTTCGTTTTTGAGGAATCTTCATACTCTTTTCCTTTGTGGCTGCACTATTTACATTCACATCAACAAAGTACAAAGATTCCCCTTTCTTCACATCCTCACCAGCATTTGTTATTGCCTGTTTTTTGGGTAAACCCATTTTAACTGTGGGAGATATTTCATTGTGGTTATAATTTACATTTCTCTGATGATTAGTTATGTTGAGCATTATTCATTTATCTGTTAGTCATTTGTATATCGTCTTTTGAGAAATGTCTATTCACATCTTTTGCCCATTTTAAAATCAGATTGATTTTTTCCTGTTGAGTTGTTAACCCTTGTTAGATGGATAGTTTGCAAATATTTTCTCCCATTCTTGTGGGTTGTCACCTCAGTTTTTTTGTTATTTATGTCTATAAAAATTAATAATTATCAACAATTTAAACTTTATTCTTATAGAAGACCTGTATATTGGTGAATTATATATAAAACAGGAAGGTAATTTATTGGGTTTTATTACTTTCCAATTACTTCTCCTTAAGAAAATGATGAAGATAATTAAATTTTGGTAGCCAAGAAAACTTTATATTTTGGTGGAGTCTGAATATTTTTCCAGATTTTAGAAATCCTCTTTTTTATATTTTTATATCTTTGCTCAAATTATATTATAAATATTGAGTCTTTCATTTTATTTCTGTAGACTGTTTTTCTCTTAACATGCTCCACAAATTACTGAATGTCTTTTAGTTCATCTCAAGGGTAATTCTATAGTTCTGCATCTTTCTATCAAATCCACATATTATATATTAGTGCCCTCTGGAATCACATCACATCTTCTAATGAACAAACAAAGAAAAATGGAAATTAGTAGAGAACCTGGTGTATTATATGGCAAGGATAATTAATGATTTATAAATGTTGAGACTGAATATCTCCTGTAGTTTTCAGGAACCATGGAAGATGACGTCAACATATTTAGGAAGCATTGCTTACATGAAGCCCAGAAGCTGAAGTTGACAATATTGTCTAATTTAAACTGCTTTAGTATCTTATCTTGTATGATCCTATTAAATGGAGTAGAAAGATCTTAAGCCTTAGAATTTAACTCCAGTTTCAATACTTCCAAGATATATGGCTTCAAAGAGTTTAAATCACAGTTTCTTTATTTGTTAAATGAGTAATTAGGTCTACTTCGTTATAGTATGAGGATTAAATAAAATAATGTATAAAAAGGCCATAGTACAAAGCCTCACACATTTAATCCTGGGAGAATGGGGCCATTAAAACATACCTTCAGGAATTAGAACCAAAAAAAACAAATGATCTGGATAGTAAGCAAAATTTAAAATACAACACCATCTTGGGGTCACTTACTTTCCATAGTTCTTTTTCAAAGACTGCATTGTATATTCTTAATCCACAATGTGACAGTTTTTCTAATTATGAGTCTACACATTTGTGCACACATTCCATCATTATATTTAGGAGTCACCCACTGGACTGTAACTAAGTCTTTCATGAGTTACTAATGAACATCTTAAGCTTAGATCAGCATTCAAAGAAAAATGTGAAAGGGTGTTGAAAAGCTATTCAAAGTGCAATTCTGTTGCTTTTAATTAGACTATAAGCCCAACAAAATATCCTGTCATCACTATTCTTTCTAAGTCTAAGAAAATTGAATAGTGAGTGACAGATATGCCCTCATTTTATCATTAGTTTTACGTGAAGTTAAAAAGGGTAAATTTAGTGACCTAAATTAAAGAAATCATTGTTTTGATTAAATGCAAAGATAAAAATAACATGCAAACATAAAGTAGCATTTTACAACATTTCATTCTTTTTCTTGGACTCAGGTAACTTTAAAACAGATGGATTTTCTTGTTGCCTTAGAGAATAACAGATGACATGAGGAAAAAAGATCTAGATATGATTAGATCATATAGGTTAAAAAAAATTAAAAAAATATTAAAAACCTCTGTATTTCTAAAAGAACAAATAGTCTGCTTTTACTCATTACTGATTTTCTCCAAGTTGTTAGAGATATCACAAGAGTAGAAAACATAAATACTACCTGAATTAGATCAGAACGAATCCTTAGTGTAGCTCTCCATACAAATCAACAATGGTGGTGACAGTTTAGCAGTGATCCTTGTTCTTCTTTTTTTTCTCCTTTTGATAGGGAACTTGGTGAAATGATGCAGACCTTAAGGGCACATTATTTAATAATGAAGACAAATAATGCATAAAATTTAAAGCAACAGGCTGGTATGATGCTTTCCCTCCAGGGAACAGTACACAATTGCTTAAAAGGAAGCCTTTTAGATGATTTACAATAGCTGGATAGTTGGAATGGCTGTGATAGCACTGATGTATTAGAGGTTACCAGCTGTTGGCAGGCTTTATGTTGTCCTTCTGCAGTCAGATAAAAATCCACCATGTTGATTTTTAAAAGTAGATGTCCAATAATGATCACATTCTATGTATATACCACCAACATAACATAATCGATCATTTTGACATTTGAGCCTGTTAACATATTGGCTGTCTTGTTAAACAGAATTTAGGCATTCATTGAAATGTATGGACATTAAGATGTGATATGGTTTGGCTCTGTGGCCCCACCTAAAACTCACCTTGGATTGTGCTCTCGTAATTCCCATGGGCTGTGGGAGGGACTTTAAGACAGATTAATTTTGTTGTGTGCATGTGTTGAGAATGGAGGATGGGTGGCAAAAATACCTTAATACCATAAAAAAGAAAAACAGTTCTCATTCTTCTCAGCTGTCTTCAGAAATCCCAGTTATGATTTACTTAGGAGAGGGAGATAGAACTCACTAACAAAACAGAGCTCTGTAAATATATAGATAATTTTTTCTCATTTTGCCCACACATGAGTTAAAATTGGCAGTATGATTAAGGAAGAGTGTCCTATTACTATAATTGTAAAGATTTAAACAAAAAAAGGATTTACTTTACAGCATTCTGAAAGTATACCTGCCATACCATTTAAAAAATTGACATTCTTGAGGAGAGGAGTAGAGGAAAAAAAAGTGTTATCCAAATAACAAATTCTGAAAGTTTTTCATTACCATGAATTTAAATTTGTTTGCATTATGTTTGCAAAGAGATAGGCGTTTGGAAACTCTTACTATTAGTTATCACTCCGCTTAAGGTATGTAATATGGATTTTATTGGACTGAAATGAAAAAAAATCATCCTTCCTGTCAGAAGCCAAATCTCTAATTAATTGATATCACTAAAATAAATCTCTGCTTACTCATTTTAACAAATGTTTCAGGTGTTTACATCACAGTATTACAATTTATACAACAATTATAATGAAAGTCGCTATTTTGTCCTTTATTTTTAGGTTATATAAAATGCTAGGTATAAAAGCCAATTAATAAGCAGTCTTGAAAAGTTGGTTCTTCTGTTCTTTAGCAAAATGAAATGTTTCTCTTTAGCTTTATTCACAACCACATATTTGACTGTTCCACTGTTCTCAGCATGTCTTACAAAGCTTTTGTGACATGGTAGCTTAGTGTTTTGATAAAAGTTTATTTATTAATTTTTATAATTTCAACTTTTATAATAGATTCAGGGGGTAAATGTTTGTTACAGGATATATTGCCTGAGTCTGAGGCAAATGATCCTGTCACCCAGGGTAATGAGCATACTATCCAATAGGTAGTTTTCCAGCCTTTGCCCTACTCTCCATCTTATTCCCCAGTGTTTATTTTCTCATCTTGTATTAGTCCATTTTCATGCTGCTGATAAAGACATTCCCGAGACTGCGAAGAAAGAGGTTTAATTGGACTTACAGTTCCACATGACTGGGGAGGTCTCAGAATCACAGCAGGAGGCAAAGGGCACTTCTTACGTGGCAGCAGCAAGAGGAAAATGAGGAAGACACCAAAGGGAAAACCCCAATAAAACCATAAGATCTCGTGAGACTTATTCACTACCATGAGAACAGTATGGGGGAAACTGCCCCCATGATTCAAATGATCTCCCACCAGGTCCCTCCCACAACTCATAGGAATTGTGGGAATGCAATTCAAGATGAGATTTAGGTGGGGCCACAGACCTAAACCATATCACATCTTAATGTCAGTAAATTTTAATGTTTAGCTTCCACTTATAAGTGAATATATGAAATATTTGGTAGCCTGTTCCTGTGTTAATTCACTTAGGATGATGGCCTCTACCTGCATCCATGTTGCTGGAAAGGACATGATTTCATTAGTTTTTATGGCTGTATAGTATTCCATGACATAGACATGTACCGCATTGTATTTATCCAGTCTACCATTGATGGGCACTTGGATTGATTTCATGTCTTTGCTAATATAAATAGTGCTGTAATGTATATACAAATATATATATATATTTGTTAGAATAATGTATTTTCCTTTGGGTAGATATCCAATAATGGGAATACTGGGTAGAACAGTAGTTCTGGTTTTGGTTCTTAGAGAAATCTCCACCCGCTTTCCACAGCAGCTGAACAAATTTGCATCTCCAGCAACGATATTTAAGCAGCCTTTTTACTCCACAGCCTTGACAGCATCTGTTATTTTTTGTCTTTTTAGTAATAGTCATTCTGACTGGTGTGATATGATATTTCATTGCAGTTTTGATTTGCATTTCTCTGACGCTTAGTGATGTTGAGTGTTTTTTCACGTTTGTTGGCCACTTATATGTCTTCTTTTGAGAAGTGTTCATCCATGTCCTTTGCCTGCTCTTTATGGGTTGCTTTTTGCTTGTTGATTCATTTAAATTCACTGTAGATTGTTATATTAGATTTTTGTCAGATGCATGGCTTGCAAATATTTTCTCCCATTCTGTGGGTTGTCTGTTTACTCTATTGATAGTTTCTTTTTCTGTGTGAAAGTTCTTTAATTTGATTAGGTCCCACTTGTCAATTTTTTTTGTTTTGTTGCAATTACTTTTAAGGACAATCATAAATTCTTTTTTTTTTTTTTTTTTGAGACGGAGTTTCGCTCTTGTTACCCAGGCTGGAGTGCAATGGCGCGATCTCGGCTCACTGCAGCCTCCGCCTCCTGGGTTCAGGCAATTCTCCTGCCTCAGCCTCCTGAGTAGCTGGGATTACAGGCACATGCCACCATGCCCAGCTAATTTTTTGTATTTTTAGTAGAGACGGGGTTTCACCGTGTTGACCAGGATGGTCTCGATCTCTTGACCTCGTGATCCACCTGCCTCGGCCTCCCAAAGTGCTGGGATTACAGGCTTGAGCCACCGCGCCCGGCTTCATAAATTCTTTCTTAAGGCTGATGTCAGAATGACACTTTCTAGGTTTGCTTGTAGAATTTTTATCGTTTAGGGTCTTACATTTAAAATTTTAATTCATCTTGATTTAATTTTTGTGTATGGTGAAAAGTAAGGATCTAGTTTCATTATTTTGCATACATGGCTAGCCAGTTATTTTAAAATCATTTATTAAATAGGGAGTTGTTTCCCCATTGGGTATTTTTGTCAACCTTGTTGAAGATCAGATGGCTGTAGGTGTGTGGCTTTATTTCTGGCTTCTCTATTCTGTTCCGTTGGTCTGTTTGTCTGTTTTGTACTACTACCACACTGTTTTGTCGCCTTTAAAATAGTCATTGCAGCCTTATAAGATAGTTTGACATTTGGCCGTATGATGCCTCCAGCTTTGTTCTTTTTGCTGAGGATTGCTTTGGCTATTGGGGCTCTTTTTTGATTCCATAGAAATTTTACAATAGTTTTTTTTTTTTTTTTCTAATTTTGCAAAAACTGACATTGATAGTTTGATAGGAATAACATTCAATCTGTAGAGTGCTTTGGGTGGGCAGTATGGCCATTCTAGAAGTATTAATTCTTCCAATCTATGTGCATGTAATGTTTTTCTATTTGTTAGTGTCATCTCTGATTTCTTTGAGCAGTGTTTTGTACTTCTTCCTGTCGAGATCTTACACCTCTCTGATTAGATGGATTCCTAGATATTTTAATTTCTTTGTTACTATTATAAAATATGATTATGTTCTTGATTTGGCTCTCAGTTTGAACATTAATTGGTGTATAGAAGTGATTCACACCTATAATCCTAGCACTTTGAGAGGCTGAGGCAGGCTGATCACCTGACATCAGGAGTTCAAGACCAGCCTGGCCAACTTAGTGAAAGCCCCGTCTCTACTAAAAATACAAAAAAAATCAGTGGGGCATTTTGGTGGACACCTGCAATCCCAGCTACTCAAGAGGCTGAGGCAGGAGAATCACTTGAACCCAGGAGGCTGAGATTTCGATGAGCTGAGATTATGCCACTGCACTCTCCAGCCTGGGTGACAGAGTGAGAGTCTGTGTAAAAAAAAAAAAAAAAAGAAAAAAAAGAAAGAAAGAAAAGAAAAAAAGAAATGCTACTGATTTTGTATGCTGATTTTATACCCTGAAAGTTTACTGAAGTTATTTATCAGGCTTAGGAGCTTTCTGCTGCCTTTAGGGTTTTCCAGATACAGAATCATATTGTTAGCAAATAGAGATTATTCTATGACTTCTTTTCCTATTTGAATTACTACAAAAGTTTATCTTATTTGTTTGCTTTTATTGTAACAAGCTATGTTTTGGAGAAACCTAATGAGGAACCTTGTCTGAAGTGTAATTGCTTGCCCACATCAGGCATGCCAGCACGTTATGCAACAAGGTAGTCTAGAGAAGGAACCTGTTGAGTTAAATAACATTCAGGTATACCATAAAATCTGCTTCATCATACACAGGAGGACAATTTGCTACTACTTAGATTAGCTATTTTCTTATAAGACCCAGAATTGAAACAGATTTATTCCTCTGTGTTAGGACTTTCATGTTGCAATTTCTACCTGATGGCATCCTTACTCATGTGCTTGAATTGGAACTTTTACGACTATTGTTAGAGATTACTACCCAGCCCATAAAGAAATTATGTAGCTGTCATGTACACCTTAGGGAGAAATCGTGAAAGACATAATCTTTTATATGGCTAAAATGAAGGTGCTGTGGGAGAGAGAGGCTTTCAGGTATGCATAAGGAAACAGGATTGAAAAATGTGCCCTTATTTACAGAAAAAGAAATGAAAACAGTGGTCTCTTCTCTGTCCCTCAACTCTTCTTCTTTCTTTCCCTTTTATTATATATATTGCAGTAGACATTTCAATGTCAATCAAGCATTTGCTATTTTAACTAGTTCAATATAATTTCTAGCATTTACACAATACTTTCCTGTTAGCTGAAGGGTTTTGCCCATAATAGCTCAGTGAATACTCATAACATTTTAATGAGTCATAAGTAGTAGGATTGGTAATTTTAAGATGAAAAAATAGACTCAGAGCTGTGAATGTAATGATGCAATAATATATTTTAAGTGTGTTTTGAGAAGAAAACCCAAAATTGCTTAACCGTCTTCTGGAGGCTTCTTCCATAGGCACTTTTATAACCTATTGAGCATTTGCCTTATTTTATAGATCTATGATTTAATTATAAGTAAACCAACCAAAGTAGCATATTGAGATTGAGCTAGAAAATAATAAAATAAGTAAATTTTTAAAATCTTCAATTAGAGAAGACAGCACTACTGTGTTGGTTTAAATCTTGGATATAAAAAGGAATAAGATTTTGAGTATGTTTTTGTAGAGAATGGAAGGGAAATATGAAATTTGATGATGATTTTATATAGAGATAGAGAACTGTTTGGTAAAATTATGGAAAGACTGATCCTAGAAGATGATGAGATTTAGAAAGCCTGAGCAGTAGGGAAAAGGATTTCCCACTAGGAAGGATCATTTGTAGAAAGGATTAGTCAGGTATGTTGAGGAGGATAAGTATTCTGTTTCCAAGAGATACTACCATGGTGAAAGACAACGTGTGATACGTAGGTTAGAATCATGGCTATATTAGTGTACATTTCAAACTCTATAAGCCTCATAGTTGAGTTGCTAATAAAAAGACATGATGAAAATCCAACCCTAAAACTCAAAAGTAAATGACTTGGGAGAAAAATTGTTAGTTTATGAAAATTAAATCACTCTGATAAATATACCCAGGTTGTATTTTGTGTTTAGCATTTCTCTCGTTTTAGAAGCAGCCCATTGTTTTGTTTAGACTCCCAGCTCACTGTTATGATTAATAGCTGTTTGGAGGAGGAAGCTGAATAATTGACTGAATTACAAAGCTGCTCATGTAAGAAGAACAAGAAAATAGAAACAGCTGAACTTGGTTAAAAACAGTACTTATTTAACTTAAAAAATTGTTTATAAATAAGTATTGATCTCTGAAAGTTATCTATCATCAAATTCTGAACTTTATTGGTATTTATACCAATTGTGTCTTCCACAGATAATATGGTAACTCTGGTACTAGCATCACAAATACTTTGCCTTTTAAAAACTCATTATTTTTCTTTTGCTTACTCTTGCTTCATATCTGCCCACAACCAATATTCTGGAACAGTGTTGCTCTGATGGCTTTTGATATTTATGAGACATGAACATGGGATAAATATGTCAATCATTATAGTAGGTTATGAAGTACTAATTTTGTATTTCATGCTTGCCCACTAGGAAAGCAGAATGAAAGTACTTTTCTGGATTTTCTGGATTTTTAATTGTAAAACTACCTGGATATGAAGCAAATATAAAAATGAATTGTATATGGCAATAACTCATATTATTTACAAGGAATATTACATGTTATATATGATTTAAAAGCTCAAACTTTAAAAACAAATAAAAATAGAAAATCCCCCCCTTTATTCAAATGAAATCCTAATCAGATAATGCAGTTTTTCAAAGATAAACGTGAAGTTTCTCTGAAGAAGGATAAAAAGAACAAGATGCATTGACCTTATTATTTATAACTTCCTGTCTCAGAACCAAAATTAACTTTGAGACTTCTTAAAGTTGCGTACAATGGAGTTTGCAACTGTGGTCTCAAATGGTATTGGAAAAGAAACTTTGAGGGGTGCCTTCAAATTATGGTTAATGCCACAACATGCTGGTGTGTTTTTCATAACTAATTTGAAGGAATTCTTTTTCTTAAAGTTCTGGAGAAGAAAAGACACATTTAGAATGTAAAAACTATCCTCAAGTATCTGAGGAGAAGAACCTTCTAGGAGTAATTTGACTTGGTTTTGTAGACCATGTATTCATTTTAGACAAACGACTGGAGAATTCCAGGGCATAGATACCACCTTCCTTGACCTAAGGAAACTTGCTGCTTCCGATACAATTTTGCCCCAAGGACAGACTGAGTTTTTGAGCAAAACCTCTTCACATGAAGCTTGGGAGATTTGTATAGCAAGGATATTTTAACTTTCTAGCATGTGAGTTGAAGGAATCTTTGCAGACTTAAGATTCGTATTTCTAATGGAATACCAGACACCAGACTTATAAGTATGCTGTTTATCTTGAAGACTTATTTGTATAATAGCTTCAGGAAGACAAATTGGATTTATATTTATAATTCAAATAAGTATTTCCACAGTAGTCATACAATATCTTGAGTATAGTACACACATATTTTTTAAAGCAAATGTTAAGATTTTGGCTCTGTTCTAATAACCCTTCTCTGTGTGGGCAGTGTAACAGCCTCGGTAGTTTTCCTGCCACCCATTGGATTTATTTTCTAGATATGGTGAATTTAAATGACAGTATGAACTATAGACAGATAAGATACTTTGGTTTCATAGAACACGTCAGTCTACTTTTTTTTTCAATTTATACTCAAAGTCTGCTTAAGCTCTTGGTGTTTTGTATTCTTTACTTTAACTCCCTGAAATCATTTTATTCCTCAATCCAAACTACTCTTTTTAGATCCCTAAGAGTTTGCTTCCTAGTTCTGTTGACAGGTGTTTTATGTTTTGTTCATTCTGAGGTGTTTTTTTTTTTTTTTTTTTTAACATTTAGATACAGGTACTATTATACTATTTAGCTGAGGCTTGATTCCATTGTTTATTCATTTTTAAATCAATTGTCATTATCTGCCTACTCTAGAAATTGACCTTTTCTAGAAATATTTGATCTCTAGTTTAGAAGAGATCCCTATTTCCATGTCCCTGCCCTATGCTACCTCTCCCTCTGAAGAGTTGTAATAACTATCCTAAACAGGTTGTTTTAAAACTAAGCTCTTTATCCTGGTTTACAAAGCTCATGATCTGGGTGTTGCTTGCCTCTCTGCCTTCCGGACTATTCTTCACCTTAACCACTATACCCAGCTGTTGTGCCATTTGTCAAACACAACAAGGGGTTTCTAACTGGAGGCATTTCCTGAATCCTGGAATGTTCTTTGACTAGCAATTTACAGTCATATAAATCCATATTGTATGATTAGCAACTTCAAATCTCACTAAAATCCCAATTTATATTTTATCTCCTTATCCAAGTCTTTCACAAAAACCTAAATGAATAGCCTTTACATATTAATCTATTTAAATTTCCATAGATCATTCAAATTTATATGGTATTTGTTTTCTCTAATATTTACTTGTATATTTTCTAATTTCCCTTACCAGAAACATAATTCATTAAAGGAGCTTTGTGGTCTGTTTTCTTCACCAAAATCTCTAGCACCTAGAAGAGGAACTTACATGTAATGGGAACTTAATAAATGTTTGTTGAATGAATGAACAACTAAGCACAGTCTCCTCCACTCTAAATGTGCTCATAGCTTAACTTGGCTAAGGATAAAATCTTTCAATTTTTTTATAATAACAGAAGCTTGTAGGATAACCTATTCTGGTAACCTTTGGCTAATATTTTTTCATAGAGCAGTAAGAAAGCTGTGAGGGAAAATATGCCTATATATGTCTATGTAAAAATATTTTTATATTGGTCATATTGTCATGTTAGGCAATGAAGACAGGGAAATCTCAGGACCCAAAAGATCAGAAATGATCCCACTAGAGTGAAACATCAAAGAAGGCAATCCTTAGAGATGTTGATTTTCACAGCTTTGTGGTCTTGAAAGTTATTTTCTTCTTCGGCATCTTTTTCATTCACAGACGCTATGGAAACAGCATTCAGATTACCTTTTGCCTAGATACTTTAATAATCATACATTGTGATAAATTGAAATAAAAATGTTTCGGGGCAATGTCTCAGACTTATATTTTCAAGTTTTTTGTTATACTGTTTAACATATTTCTTAATATGATTTTTTTCTATAAAAGTTGTATTATTTTATATATTTGGGAGGGATATGTTTTGCACTCTTAATTTGCAAATATTTTATATAGCAAAAAATTATGGCACCACTGTATAAATTTCTAGTGTTAGAAAGATGATCATAAAATTCTCTTGCATTATTGATTTTCTTAGTTTCTCTCCTGTTTAATGTTAGCCACATAACATTATTGATGTGTTTTTAAATATGCATGTTAGAACATGTTAAAAACTTGTGTGAAGCGAAATCTTTTTTTTTTTTTTTGGAAAATTTATTCTTTCTGTTGGCAGACATATTTTCATTATCATCCCTATTTATTAAACTAGTTGCAAATAGTGTAGGGAAATGTGTATCTCATGTATCAATGTATCAGAAAAAAATCCTCTACTTAATTATCTCTATTTTCGTAGCATAAAATGTATGGCTGTTTTCTGAATTATTTTTTAAAATCATGTGTATATTTTTTCCCATAATTGTCTTGGTCTTTCATATTTATTCATTTATGTAATATGTACCATTTGTCAGTAAAATCACTGTGTATATAAATGGTAAAAATGTGTGTATATCCTTTTCACCTTAATGTCCACCACAGATTTTAATACAGCACCTTGTAAAAATGGTAGTTAAATGACCTGAAAACATATAAATAAGTATAAAACAATCCATATAAGTGTAACCATACATCAAACAAAACAAAACAAATAAACAAACTAAAAACACCTTTCTGGAACTTTCTTTACCCATTAACTTATCAAACTTTTTTATGTGTAAAAATTGAGTTCAAGAACCAATATTCTTAGTTATACTTATGTAGTAGATATTAGTGCCCTTCATTTACATTAGAGTGCTGTGAACCTATAAAAATAAAAATAATATTTATATTTTTTCAGGTAGTTTACTGTGCTTTCAATAATCATGTCTAAATTTCTAATCATTATTAGAGCTAGGATGAGGATTTTCAGCTTAGTTAAGACTGTTTAACTAGGACAGCATCATACTAGGGGCCAGGAAATGTAACCCTCTCGAATGTAGGGTTGTCTAAGTGGGGCCTGGGGTGGCTGGAATCTTGGGCCTATCGCCTGCGACAGAGAGCAGCCTTGGGAATAGCCTCTACCGGGGCTCGCCCTGAGGCGGGACTGAGGTGAGAGGGGTCTGATGGTGCGCCCTGCGGTCCCCGCAGGTGGCAAGCACAGTGAGCGACATCCAGCCCTTGCTGCTCCATTGCGACATGCTGAGCGCAGCCCAGGAGGCGCTCTTCCACCCAGACATCTGCTTCAGCAGCCAGCTGCAGAGCGCACCGCTGCTCATCGCGGACAAGGGCCCCGTGGAGCTACCAGAGGAGTTCGTGGTCCAGGTGCCCAAGGAGCACAGATTGCAGCCCAAGGTGCGGCCAGCGGTGGGGAGAGAGGGCTGGGGGTGGTTGGGCAGGGGCTCCTGAGAGGCTCAGCCCCAGGAAGTGCCCCAAATGTGTCTTCTTGTAAGTTGACTGTCTGCATTCATTTCTGTGGTTATTACCACTTAATGATATCCTAGCCAGTTTTAACAGTGCATGCCGGTTCTACATTAGAACTTCATCGGTATTTTGAAATGTTTGATTTAAAATATTTGATTGGGTTTGAAGTATTCTTGCATTATCACAGGAAATTTAAAATTTCTTTTAGTGACACTTTCAACTTTTGTAAAATTTGAAAGGTTGTGGAAGATAAGTTTTAACATGTCTGATCATCTGCTTGTTTGAAAAAGCTTTCATCAGTGGAAACTATCAAGATTTTAAAAAGATTATGATTAAGACACCTTGCTTAGGGATTGCATATTAGTCATTTAAAGTGTAAAATTTGGTATAAAGGTTATAGTTACTGAAGCAACCTAATTTTCTTATGAAAATGGTGGAACATTCTTTTTATAATATTGCCTCTGCAGCTGGAAAATACAGCAAGTGACACCCAGCCCTAAAAGCTCCAGTGAGGAGCATGAGGCCATATTTCCACAAAACTTAATATTTACTCCTTTCCCCAATACTTTATATTCCATTTTTTATTTACATAATATTTAGGCAATATAATTTTTATTTTTCACACAAAACTACATATGGATACTCTTATTTCTGTCATTTCCCCCAGGGAATATAATATTTGTGACCTTCTTTATGAAAAAGAATAGAGCTGGGAAGCATTTGCTGAGGGGGACTATGAATATCAAACCTTTCCTAAAGCACAGTCATTCTTCCTCCCCAAAAATGTCTAGAGAGGAATACACATATAAGTAATACTAGCAAAAGAACATGAAATATCACAGTATTAGCTGAGTTTATCTTCTAAGCTTCATTAAAGAGTTCTCTGGTAAAATAAGTTGGAATACTTTGTTTCAGTCAGGACCTAAGGGAGGTGCTTCATAAATCCATTTGAGATTTGAGAGACCTGTGAAAGTTAAATGAAATTCTTCAATTACCATGGCCATGAGGCAGAGTAAAAGGGTAACTTTGCACTCACAGTGGCTCTATCTCCTAACTCACATACTTCAATCAGTAGCCTCAAATCTCTCCATTCAGATTGACCTTTCTTTGCAGTGGTGGTTTGGCAGTAGCAGTGGTGAAGACAGGCAGGAAAGTGGTAGGTAAGTCCATGCAATTCCACAGAAGCACGTAGAATAGAGCCCAATGTGTTCTGAAAATTCAAGGACAATGCATAGAAAACAGTCTTTAAGAACTTCCATTTTTCCCTTTCTGGTTTTTTTTTTTTTGTATTATCTTTTCAAACTTGAAGTTTTCTAAATTGGGTATACTTTTAGTATTCCCAGAATGTGCTTCAACAGCCACAAAGATTTTGTCATAAATTTGTCTTATGATTTGTATTGTAAAGCAATAATATATAATGAATATTAATTTACTCCAATGCCTATACATTTGTCAGAATTTCTAGTATTAAGAAATATGGAAATCATGTTTAATTTTTATGAATTCTATAAATATTTAAATCAGCAACTAATATAAACACACACAGCTGCTGGAAACGTCTTCTGACAAAAATTTAGAATATCAATTAGAATAGTTTTTTCTAAGAATTTTATACTGAATTTAAACATTCCCCAATTTCTATAGCTTAATAAGATTTTTCTACATTGCTAGATTTTAGTTTTTGCCATGTATATGGCAGGTTACAGGGTAGTGATGGGTTTTAAATCATATTTCTTAATCAATTTACAAACAGGAAAGCTGTTATATTCTGTTTTGGACAGAGATGAAAACAAGAGCACAGGCTAATTTTATGTGATCTTATTAATGAAGACTGAGGTTAACTTCTTGTGATTTAAAAGGCACTAACAGAATTGTGTTAATCCGTTATGATGAGATGATACTTTTTGAAAGTTGCTTTTGTGCGAAAGTAATTGTATCAAGGACACAGAGAGTGAATACAGGTCATCTTAGAATATCCCCTGTATTAAGAATAAAGAAGAATAAGTAAATATTATGGGGGCATAATCTTTCCTAATATAGAAGACAATATATACAGCTAGAATGCTTGGACAGGTATTAAAAATGACATTGAAGTAAGAGATATCACATTATCTTGAGCTCTTTAAATTGAAAAGCCATAGAGGAATTCGAGCAAGAAAATATCAGTCAATTCAAGTTCTCACGCTTCCTCCCATCCTTCACATTCACAAAACAAAAACAAGTCTGTTATGAAAACAAGATACTTTAAGACTATAAAACTCAAAAATAAATAAAACAATAAAAGCTGCTATTAATGCAATCTGTGATTCAAAAATAAAACTGGTATTACTTAAAAAAATATTAACCTCTGTTTGTTCTGTAGGTAGCCAGACAGGCAAGTACAAATCCAACGAAAGCAGCTGTAACAACAGAAAAAATGCCTTTATTGGCTTGAAATTAAACTTTGTTTTTTCCCCCTTTGAATTCATTTGACTCTTGATAGCTAATAACACTTGAGAGTTAATGAGTGGTTGTATTCATACAAATTAGGACATCTTGGTAAAACAACAAAGCATGAAGAATTTTAAAAAATAGTTCTAAGTTTGTTTTTAGCATGTTAAAGCAGAAGGAAATCTAAGGGCAGATGTCCTAGTTAATGACTAGAAATCACGGCTTTCCCTAGAAGCTAAAGGAATGTTAATGTATTTTTTCAATCAGTGTATATCTAGGTTTATTTTTTTATCTCAGTGCAGATGCATTAAAAGTTCATTGAGAAGATCTACAAATAATGCTCTTACAAGCCACACAGACAGTGGTGCCAGGCCAATACAAATTTGCTGTAGGAAAATAGCTAAAGTATTTCAGGTCTGAGAAAACTTCTGAAAAACTCTTCTCTGGATTCATTTTAAAGTTAATCTTTGCAAGAGCCAAAATGCTTCCACAAGAGGCTTGCGTATTTGTTCAGCTCATTTGGAGAATTACATCAAGCTCTACTGTAACCTTTTTTAAAAAGAACTTTTTCCTTAATACTGGGGTTTTAATGTTTATAGATAGGTTTTAATGTTTATAGGTGGGAAGGCTTCTATAAACCTGTGTGTGTGTATGTGTGTGTGTGTGTGTGTGTGTGTGTGTGTATGTGTGTGTGTGTGTGTGTGTGTGTGTGTGTGTGTGTGTGAGAGAGAGAGAGAGAGAGAGAAAGAGAGAGAGAGAGAGAGAGAACTAAATGCAGAAATAATATTTTAGGAATATCTCATTCTTACGGAATTCTAAGAACCCTGGAGTACTAAATCTTAGATATCAGGAAATTACACCCAGGGATTTTTTTTCATGTGTGACTAGTTTTTCTTCTGTTTTTTTCTCAATCTTTCCAACAGCTTTCTCTGCCCATTGTCATTGTAAGTGACTGTCAACCTGAATTGCACACCATTCCTCCCAGCCAGAGCACCAACCACCAACTGGTGCTTGCCTTCTTGCCTCTTAATTCAGATTTCTAAGAAAGGAAATTTAATCCCATTGGGTTAGGTAAATATCCCTTATCTAATTACTCTTGTCACCAGCCATTCCCTGGCCCAGAGCCCACACAGTAGCAACTGTGTAACAGGCAATACTAGGAATACTTACTATAGGAGTGAGCGTAATGTCCTGTGGAGCATGTCGGGGGATTATCTATTTGGTGGGTCAGAGAAGGTGCCCCTGAAGATAATGTGGCCTCTAAGCTGCAGCCTGACAGACAAGTAGTAGTTAGCCAAGCACAGAAATGGAAGAAGAAAGATACCACTGTGAGTAGAGGAAACAGCAACGTAAGGGCCTGGTTCGGATGATTGGAGCATAGAAGTTCCAAGGATAATTTCTAGATATCAGTTTAGAAATGATCTGGAAAAGTGTTCAGAAATCTGGCCAGGAAAAGCATAGTGATATAACATTATGAGGCGTTTGACATTTTCCTGATGATGGGAGTGAGGGAATAATTAAGTTGATCTTAGAGGAATTAAGCAAGGAGTGACACATTTGAAGAATTAACAAAAAGAGGCTCCAAGACAAGATGGAGTGTTCATCCTATTGATGCAGATAGGTAAGAAATATAAGAGTCTGTTACCTTGGTGGGTTTGACTCAAGGAATAAGTGATGGTAGTGATGATGAGGGCCAAATAACAGAACATAGATACTCATTGCATGTGTGAGTAAGACAGAGGGAAAACCCAAAGGGGAAAGCCAGGTATCTGGCTTGAGAGATTGCATTAGCCTTTACTGAGATAAGAAAGACAAGAGGAGATGGAGAATGTAGGCAAGGAATGATGATGTCATTAACCAACCATTTACAAACTGAACAAAAACCCAATTTTCTGGCCCCAAATTTAAGGACCCATAACTTAAATACAATATAAAAATCTGAAAAAAAAAAAAAAAAAAAAAAAAAAAAAAAAAAAACTAAACTAAAAATGTTATGTGTTTAGGATAAGTGATTCTCAATAAAAAAGTAATAACAGCTAGCATTATTATTTGTTAAGCATCTTATTTTGGCCCAGATGTGATAAGATATCCAGAAACATAAGGGCAGCTGCTAGAATTTTCATTCAGTCCTTCCTTCTACTTCCCAGTAATACCTAGCAGGAATACAGTGGAGCCAAGATTAGTTCTGAATTTTGAGCTCTGCTGTCTTTCCAGGCCTGGATATATTTGGCATTCGTTCAGTTCTTAGTACAATATTCCGATGCAAAATCTAGAAAGAAGCAGGAGACTACTCTGCCCATATTTGCGGTCATTAACAATGTAACATAGAACACACTTCAGTAAAATATTGACAGGGTAATTGCCATGTGTCTTTTGAGAATGCCTCAAAAATGAACCTTGATTAATCTCTTGCCCAATTATAACTGGTTATTAAATAGCATATCCCTTGATGAAAGTGTAAAGTGATGCTTTATTTTGAGGAAATGGTTAATATTCTCATTGATTAAGAGTCTCCAAAATAAAAGCTGTGCTGAAAGAAGAAGAGTTTTCAAAGTTGAAAGTCCAAGACCACAATTGCAAAGCTTACATAATTTTACATGCAATGATGTAATAAGCTGATAGGGGAAGGGAAAGGTTGGCAAAACCTCATTTGTTGGGTTGATTGTAACACCATGATTTGGGAACAGAGCCAGTTCTTTTGTGCGGTATGAGATCACTAACTAGAAACATCATTCACACTGGGCTAAATGAATCACAGAGAGAAGTAAACGTAGGCTGCTTTAACACCTGTAAGCCAGAAGGCCTACATCTAGTTTAATAAATCTAGTAGGAAGCACTTTTCTCTTCTACAAATCACATCCCCTCATGTCTTACCCTTCAGCCACATGGAAGTTGCATCAATTCACCAGACAAACCATGCTTGCCACTATACCTTTGGCAAATATTATCTTTGCTGGTTCGAATGTCCTGTACCACCTAACTCCTCTTCAATGCAGTTTAAACATTTGTTGTAGTGTTTAATCCAAGTGACTTTTCCCTCTTTCACTCATCCACAGCCTTACTTCTGACAGAACAATTTCTATTCTCCTTCTGATTTTGAATTTGAGTGGTCTGAAAATTGTGTGTCTGTGTCTGTGTGTATGTGTATGTAAGTGTGCTTGTGCGTACACATGTGACAATGATGAGTAATCTTTCTGGCATGTTCTCATGTTCTTACTTTTCTTACTCCTAAACTTTTGGAAAACATGGTTCTAATTTTGTTAATACATTGTAGTCTGAAGTGTGTAGGTGAAGTCTAGGAATTTGTGGGGAGGTATGAAGATGAAAGAAATACTAATGGAAGAACAGGTATCAATGTTGCAACAGCAACGGAAAACTCTGTTTTACAAGTTCATCCTTTTGGATGTAACTCTTTGCTGCAGGAGAATAATATAATGTGCCTTTTAGAGTGCTGTGTTAGCTGCCTTGTTCTATATGACACTGTAATAATATTTCAGATAAAAGCCCCATTCACATTTATTTGTGTCTTTCAGTGAGGTTTGCCATTTTAGACAAGACTTCGAGTCTAATTGATATGCATAATACATTCTTTGCACATCACTGTTCAGAATTCTTATGTGTATCTAGGGTCATATTATGATTCTATGTGGGAAGAAAGGTAATAGGCCTCTAGGGAAATAGGTCAGCTATTGAGATTTTTAAAAAATGCTTTGTAGCGCTAAACATAATTTCAAAGAATTTCTTTAAGACCCTGCTTTTCCCCCAAATGGTAAATACCAAAATGGTGCATCCAATTGAAAATAAATGTGTGAACTTGACCTACAAGTATTTCTAGAAAAATGTGATAAGCTCAGTCTTTTGTCTCTAATGGTGTAAATTACAATTTATATTCCCTCTTTGAAAAGCATATGAGTAACTTTTCAAAATACTTTTAGAAATTATACTTTTGACTATTGAGTTCTTTTTACAAAGAATATGAATAACTAAAAATAGATGCTAAACTGACATTTAGGGCCCAAAATGTTTTAGTTCTGAATTTAATTGAGAACTTGCTTTAAATTGTCTCATTAAATTATTGAGTATCTTCCATGTTCAGAGTATTATGTATGTGTTCCAAAGGAGCAATTGTATACACATAATGACAGATACTTCTCAGCATAAGTCAGTTACTAGGAAAAATCTTCCTTTTTCTTCTCTATCCCCTTATCTGAAACGATGTGTGATGTAATAGAAATCTGAAGTGTATCCCAGATACAAAGAGGAAACTTTCATTGTATTTACAAAAGCCTTAACACAAATTTCAGGCGAAAAGAAAGGGCAAGTGAGATGATGTCCATAAAACATCACACTTTTGTAGACTACCATATGCTCCTGTTTTTAGAATCTGCATTTCCTGTTTATATAAGTCTCCAAAACAGAAATGCAGAAATTTGGCCAGGTGTTCTAATGTATTCTTTCTTTCATATATGCAATGAATTAAATTGATGATATTTTTTCTAATTCTTACTGCTTAAGGAACTATTTCTTTTTCTTGGTTATTAGGGATAGCTTTAATTCTTCTTCACTATTTTACTTTTACTTCTCCAAAGATGCTACTAGTATGGAATTACAGTAAATGGGCTTTGAAGTCAGATTTATTTCATTCTCAGCTTTACTGTTGACTATCTTAGCCAAATCCAGTGACTTATATTCTTAAAATCTTTGTTATCACATCTATAAATGGTGATATAAAAATGCATATATTGTAGTGATGTTGTGATATGGTGAAGCATGTAGTTCCTGAGACCTAGTAAGTGTTCCCTACCACTGTTTATCCCTTTTTTTTTGACTTTCTGTTTTGTAATAATCAAAACAGAGATATATAATGGAAGATACATGAAGAGTGTTTAATAAATTTATTTTCTTGTTAATATTGCTGTGTAGACTGGGAAGATGAAAATGATTTTGAAAACACTGGCTTTATATTTTGGGCACATTCAAGGGTTCATAGCTTGGGTAACTGAGCATTGGTTGTAAATGTTTGGGAAAGACAGTAATTCATATATTTCATGTGCCTAAAACATCTATGGAACCCTTTATAAGACTGTTCCTTTCCTCAAGGACTTTGCAATCTGTTGCTAGGTAAACCAGGTATGCAGTCAACTCTGTGATTTGGTGGAATATGGTGTCAGTAAAATGCTGTCATGTTTTAAAGAAGGAGGAAATGACATTCCTGGTATGAGATAGGGATAAAGGAGAAAGGAGGATGAATAAAGCTCTTTTAGATAAGGTAGTATTTTAACTAACTCTTGAGAAAAATTCCTATGATAATTTGCAAGCACAGGTGAGAGATAGTAGAGTAGGGTGTTCACAGAGAACGGACTTATGTGAATAAAATTACAGTTGAACAGAATTATACCATTTTGACAAAATGTCAAATAGCCTAATTTAACCAACAACAAGAATGTGGGGAAAGAAATAGTGAGACAAGAAGTTTGAAAGGCACTTTGTAGCTATCTTATAAGGGGGTCTTAAATGTCAGGGTGAGACTCTCTATAATTTTGTCTGTAGTGCAGATTCTTTGGACACTCTTAATTAGAGTTGCAGTTTAGAACCTGCCAGGATTGCGTAGGAAAAATTAGGATAGAGTGGAACTTAAAAGTAGAAAGATCAGTTAGGTTATTGCCATAAGGCAGAAGATAATGAGTGTCTGAACTGGGGAGATAGCAATGGGGATGGAAAGAAGAGGAAAGATATGAGACATGCACAGATAGCAGCACTGAGCTACTAATTGGATGTAGGAGATGAGGTCCAGGGAAGAATCAAAGATGCCGAGGTGACTGGGTGGTACCATTTGCAAAATTAGGATGTCAAGTGGGAGCATTGACTTTTCAGGAAAAAAATAATGGTGAGGTTGGTCTTAGATATATTGAGTTAGAGGTAAAAATGTAAAGCAGATTCTGAAAATGTGAATCTTTGTCAAGAGAAAAGTGATGGCTAGTGATAAAAGTTGGTAATTTCTGACAGAGCTGATAAAGACATTGATTGGGGCTGATGAGATTGCCTGAACAGGGAATGGACAAGGAGGGATGCTGGGGATGCACTTACCTTTAGGGAAGGGAAAAATACAAGACATTGACAGTGATCAGACATGGGCTGATAAAATTGGTAAGTTGAAGTGGAGTTCCATACTTTTCTTATGCTTTGCCCCTTGGCAGCCTCTGCTAATGCTAATCCACAGAAAGTTCACACAGATGTAATAGTGTGGTCACAGAGTGTGAGCTAAGTGGGTGAGAAAAATGATTGTTTTTGATTCTCACTGATAAATTATTGACTCAATGACCTTTCATAAATGCTATATTTGTAAGGAGAACAAGTAGAAGGAGTAGGCTTGTGAGTTTTATGTAATAGAAATGAGGAAATATGACTAAGTTTAGTGATTTTCCTCCATTTTGAAATTGTTTTACCTTGGATTTTTTTTTTTTTTGTTTTGATCATTGGTTTATTGTAAATTATCAGACTAAAGTAGCGTTGGAGTGAACACAAATTAGAAGACTGCAATACACTTGGCTGGGCATGATGGCTCATGCCCGTGATCTTAACACTTTAGGAGGTAAAGCAGGGAAGAACACTTGAGACAAGAAGTTTGAAACCAGCCTGCGTAACATAGTGACACCCTGTCTTTATAAGAGAAAAAATAACTGGATGTGATCGTACATCCCTGCAGTTCCAGGTACTCAAGAGGCTGCATTTAAGCCCAGGAGCTTGAGGTTGTAGTGAGCTATGACTGTGCTGCTGCACTCTAGCCTGGGCAACAGAGTAAGACCCTACCTCAAAAAATAAATAAATATGTAAATAAATAAGTTTAAAGTGTTTCATCCTAGGAATGTTGTAATACCTCATAAGTAGAGAAACATTGGGATATTTTTGAATCAGCAACTGGGTGAGTATAAATATAACTATTTTCATATAGTCTATAGCAAAAACAAAGTGCAAACTTGAAAAACGTCACTTTAAAATTCAAAATATACACTAGGGCCAAAATATTTGCCATGAAATAGTTTATCAAAACTAGCCTTGAAATATTAAAAAAATAACCTTATTTGCAACACATTTTCTTAGACACAGAAGTATTTATAGTCATCTTTATTTCTGCCAACAAGTAAATACAATACTTTCATAATTTAAAAATATCAGGAATTTAAAAACATATAAATTTCTCAATTTTATTGGAGACTTCTTATAAATTTAATGTATTTCCACAGTTTTTCATCTGAAAGAAAAAATATACCCTTCTGTTCATCTAATGTTTATCCATTTGATTTCATTTATATTAAATAATGTAATTACATATAATGGGAATATAATCTACCAGAATTGTTTGAATGGCTTATGAAGATATATATTTTGTTGATTTATTTCTTACCTATAATTTATTTCTCAAAATCTTTGTCATCTTTAAAGACACAGCTATGGCAACACAGTATTATTGAAAAGCTACCTGTGTGAAACCTATTTGTTATTACATTTCTCCCATCTTTAATTGACATATACATATACATATGTACATATCCATAATATATGATCATAATATATGTGCAATTTAAACAAGTTAGAAATGTTTAGGTAATTCATGGGTAGAAGTCTACTTTAGATTAACTATGAATGCCACTTTAAGTTTTTGTTAAGTTTAAAGAATCTTCCATTTGGATTTTTTGTAAGATGCTGAGAAAATTAAAAGAATATTGTTATTAATTGAAAATTTTGAGTCTTTCTTTTGGTTTTTATTTTTTATGCTACTTAATGTTTTCACTTCAAGGTATTAATTTTAAATTATGAAAGTATTAAACAAGATTGTAGTGTAGACTTTGAGTTGTAGAGCAGTATGGCAAAGGAGACAATAATGTAAGAGCTTTAAAACTCAGCTAACTTAAAGCCTTCTCATTGTCTGGGCCTTCCCCCTCTAACAGCATCTTATTGTACAGTTCCTGGCTCCTTCACGGTGTTCAGACTCCACTTTTCTTGGTTGCGTTTTCTCACCACTGTGCCCTTTCCTCTCTTTTGTTGCCTTTCTAACTTCCAGTGATCTTTTAGCTCTTGGCACTTGGGGTGTGAAGCAGTGTAATTTAGTCATTAAGAAGATGGATGCTTGGTCCAGAATGCCAGGTGTCCAATCATGACTCACTTGAAAGATGTATGACCTCACTATGCGTCCGTTCTCTCATTTTTCAAATAGAAATAATAACAGTCATAACTCATAGAATTGTTGTGAGTATTACATAAGTTAATTCACATCAATTACTTAGAAAAATCCTATTGCATGCAGTAAGCAGTAAGCGTTAGTGATTCCATTATTCTCTCTTCTCTCTGTTTTAGTCTGTTCTATGTTCTCTGTGTCACTTCCTCTGGAAAGTCTGTCTTGGTCCCTGGAGGTTGGGATATGACAATCCTATCATACCTAGTCTGTTTACTCATCTGCTTTTCTCCTTGGACTCTGTTTAAGAGCAGAAGATGTGTCTTTCATCTTCACAACCCAAACACCCAGAATTGAGAATGCTGTGTAGAAGATACTCACAATTGTTGAATGAGTAAATAAATTAATGGGATTTTGAAGATATGTGCCACCATACAGGATTTCTGTAGACCCAACAATAGCCTACCATACTGAGTAAGCGCTAATAGAAGCTAGCAAACTGAAAGGCTAAGAGATGAGGTACCATAATTTGAGAATCGTATGGTTTATTTATTCTCTAGCTGGAGTCAGCGATGCAGACGTGGATAGGTTCACACAATTAGGATAGGAATCCATGAGGTGGAAGGACCACACTTTCTTAATTTTGTTTTATGCCATGCTGCAATATCCTGATACACTTTCTCTCACATCAGCTTTTTCTGCTGATGGTGTGGTTACAAAAACCAGATATGCAAGGAAGCTCAATAGATGGAAGGTGCCTAGAGGTAGTACCACAAGACTTGCTCCGTTGGAGAGATGCCGGGACTCAGACACCTGGCCACAGCTGTAGCTCACTTATTAATCTGGTGAGCTACCAAGACTTACATCTGTGTTTTTCAAGCAGAGAACTCATTATGGTCAGAAAGAGGCCATAATGGATGTCACTAAAGGAGACAGATTTTAGATTCAATGAATAACAATCTGGAAGTGATATGATCTGGGCTTTATGAATATGCAAAATTTATGGTCTTTTCATCTCTAAGTGAAACTCTTATTTGTTCTATTCTTGTTATCGATGTTTGGCAGAACGATATTCCATAATATGTCTGTAGCTTACTTAGTTACTCTCTATTCTAAGTACATCTTGAGTTCTTGTCTATCCAGTATGTATATTTAACACATAATTTTATCTATCCTTTTTGTTTATTTTCTTCTGCAGCAGATTGGATATCCTCAATTAAAACAGCAAATACTGTATTTCATGTATTATAGTTACGCCAGCCATATGCTCTAGTTTGCTCAGAGAGACTCAGTTTATACCTGCTATTCAGCAGTAATCCTCAACAGTGTCCTCTTTCACTCCCAAAATGTCCTGATTTGGGTGATAATTTATATAATCACCTTGGTTATAATCCAACATCTGCTACTTATAAAACTATGTAAATTGAAGTAAATTATTTAATATCTCATCTATACATTAGTGGATTGGGCTAGATTATTTGTAAAGCTCTTGCTAAATTTGAAATTATTTGACATTTATGGAATGATATTTAAAGCTTTTTACTTCTTTAAGTCTATTCATAAGACTTCTGCCCTGAAGACAAGCATTTTTTTTCATGACAAATGGTTCTAAATGCAACTTTATTATAAATGTATGTATTAACTGCTTTGAAATGTGCACAATTAAAGTTTTAATTTGTACTTGGGACAAAATATTTAAGACATTATGACCATAGATTTAAAAGTGGAAAAACTAGAAGTGCTTTTATTAATTTCTTTAGAATGGAGTATATTAAATAAAGGGCTTTGAAATCACTATATGTGGCTTTAAAAATATTTTATGGCTTTAAATTTAACCTATGCTTGTGTTCCTTATCTGTACATTGAATTAAATAGTTGGCAAGGATTACTAGTTTCTAAGGAAATTAATGATTTTAGTTTTCAGCATGATGTATTTCCAGGTGTCCATGAGCCAGTTCTGTAGGGATTTTGAAAATAATGAGAATTAAATAGAATATTTAGCCACAAATTTGGACATTATCTACAGAGAGAAAATTGCATAAGTACATGAATGATCTCAAAAGTGTTGGTGTAGATGCAAGAGGGTAGTAGAGAAAATGTGGATAGCATTTCTGACTGTCTCTCCTGGTCAGCTGTTCCCTGGGTCTTTCAGGAGCTACAACTAAAAGTCTTGTCATGTAGAAACTGGGTTTGCTACCCTCCCTTAAACAAAACAAAACAAAACAAAAAACCTTTGCCGAATATATGGATATTTGAACGATTTCTTTTTAATGCAACAGTACTTTTTGCAGCTCTCGTCAAGGCTGGAAAGCTCCATGGCTCAGCGCTGAGTTTGGTAAACACAGGCTGTGGAGAGATAGATTTTTGCCTTTTGGAATTTTGTACTTTTGTTGTTATTCTAGTTCTGAGGGGGTGGTATAATATATTAATTCATTATTTAAGTTTCCCTGCATCCCTACGTAGATGATCTGATTCTACTGAAAATACCATACTAACAGCTCTCTGTAGTGCCTCATTAATTTTGAAAATATGAGATTTGATAGGTGATTGAGTGACATGAGCTGGATGAAAACTTCCTCACTCTTATAGGTTATGGAGAAGCAAGAATATTGGAAACATATTCATCTGTGTATTTTTGGCAGTTTATGGAAATTAGTATAAATGTAGATGGCAGCACTTCGCACTTAAATGTACTGGAGAACTTACCACATTCTCTTTAATTATGGTTATGTGTATTTTTCTTCCTTATTTGGTTATTAAATCCTTGAGGTAAGGATCTGTACTTTATTTATTATATATTTGCCAGAATTTAATATAATCCATGGCTCATAGTATTAACTCAATAAATATTTCCTTACTGGTTATTAATTTTGCAAATAGCAAAATATTTGTGATTTATAGAACACCACCTACCAAAGCGTGAAGTTGCTGAAAAAATATTGCAACGATTATATTGGCATATCGCTTCAAGCCTGTTGAGAACATAGAAAAGAAAATGAGCGTGTGTGTATGCATACAGGTTCTTTCACAGACCTGAATCCTGGTAAAATAATTAGGTGCATTGCTCCTACCCACACCCTACAGGATACAGGGTGTTTTGTTTCTTTTGTTTTGTTTTCCCATAGTCTAACGTGCATTATACTAACAGGCGAAAGTTCTCAGTTCTTTGCTTCTGGGCTTTGTGGAAGCTGCTTACTAATCCCCTTGGGGTTGTGGAAAGGGAAAAGAGGTGAGCGTCTTGCATCATTCTGTGGCAGCCTCAGGGATTCATTCAAGAACCTTGGTGGCTTGCTGTGGTGAGAGCAATGAACAGCCTTCCAGCTGGAAAGACATTATGATTATAGCATTTCATTTCCTTCCTTCAGCAAGTATTAACCATGCACCTACTGTGTGTACCTAAATGACAGCATCTAGATCCATCATAGAAATCTGAAGATTTAACTCCTACTTGGGAAGAAATTACAAATGAATAGATAAAACCTAAAAAGAGGCAGAGAGGGCAATACTGATTTCAATAATCTTTGAAGTGTACAGAATGCTTATTGTAATAGTATTTCCATGTGTGATGTACTCTCTAAATTTCTAATAGTACACTTTATATTTCCTCACGTCTGCATTGCTGTGCCCTTAGTAATTCTTGAGAAAAGCAGGACGTTTTTTTTAATCATCCAGTATAATTTTTGTTAGCCTATGAAAATGTTTTTGTCACCTTCATTGACTAACTTTAGAGTATGTAATACAGTGTATTTGTTTCAAATGAAGGTGGTGTGTCCTAACATAGGCATATAAAATAAAGAAAGAATCATTTTGGTTCTCTGAGTAAATTATTTATTTGATTTCATTGAGTCTGTTTCATAACACTAAATAATCAACAAGCTAAAACAAAGTATTTGGCAAAGTTGATGATCTCTCCCCCTAGGAGTGATCTTAGAATCAGAAGCCATACCTTAAGTTATATGAAAGTCACCAGTTTATACTGTGTGTGAGGAAGAGAGGCAGTCAGATGTGCGTGAATGCATCTAGACAGAAAAAGTCTTGCATTTATAACTAGAGCAGCTTTTTGCTTTATCTTCAAAGTTAGAATAAAAGCTTGTGTGACTTGGAGTGGGAAAAAACTTTATCAGCAAGATCATTAATAACTTGGGACTCAGCTTTTCAAGTTACAATTAGCTGCTCAACAGCTGTGACCTCCAAGAGCTACTCATTATTGTTGGTCCTGATTGTTCACTCCCACTGTAGAGCTCTTTTCAGAAATAGTTTCTCTGACATCATTGACCCCAGGGGTCAGAGTGAGAAATGAGTCTTCAAGCACTCATTGTAAGTCTTGTTTCTGCAGGATGCTGCATGTGTGTTGATGTGTGTGTGTGTGTGTGTGTGTGTGCCCGCGTGTGCGTGTGTGTGTGCCCGCGTGTGCGTGTGTTTAAGGAATTCAACCCATGGCTAATGCCTCATTGTAAATACAGCTGTTTGGTCACATCCCGATTAGGAAGGATGCCTGTTCGATGAATAGGCACTTCTGGGAGTAGCTAGAGGATTCAGTGGCTTGAAATACAGAGTAAAACCGATAGTAATACCAGCTCTGTTTTATTTAGATGCTTTTTTTTTAAGAAAAAAAAAAAAAAAGCCTCAACCATGCTTGCCAAACTCTGTCATGCACTGTGTAGCATCCCAATGGATCAGCAGGGATTTTAAACCTGCTGTGTGTTTGGCATACACTGCAACCCAAAGAGAAAGTGGGGATTAGAGAAACTGTAGTGAAGTATGAAATGAAAGCTCAGTTGGAAAAGGAGGACTGGATTACGTTCAGCTTCTTTGCCTCAGTTCCATTAGATATTAAGAACATGGGACTCTTCGGAAAAAGGAATTTGCTTCCCAAGACAAGGTGTAGTGCATAATCTCTATGTTCTGAAAGGAGCCTTAATTAGGGAAGAATCTATCTGCCATAAAACAAAAGAATAAGCAAATTGACAGAAAAGTTGATGGAATTTTGATAAGGATATTTCTGGCCAATGAAGGCCCAGAATTAAATCGTATACTCTCTTGGAGGCTTATTAGTAAAATGTATGTATGATGTTTTTTTTTTTTTTTTTTGAGACTGAGTCTCTGTCACCAGGCTGGAGTGTAGTGACACAATGTCCTTTCACTACAACCTTCGCCTCCTGGGTCCAAGTGATTCTTCTGCCTCAGCCTCCTGAGTAGCTAGTATGGTAGGCGCCCGCCATCACGCCCATCTAATTTTTGTATTTGAAGTGGAGACAGGGTTTCACCATGTTGGCCAGGATGGTCTCCATCTCTTGACCTTGTGATGATGAAGATTTTGAACATGCACCCTTGGCAGTTTCAGCCTAAGTTCTCAAAGGTTGAAGTCATCGTGATATGGCAAATTGAATCTCTGTAGGAAAAGGTAGACTGGTTTTAGCACCAACTCACTTCCAAACCACTTGAATCAGGACAGCACCTCTGGCTGTGTGTCTGAGCCCTCATTTACGAAAACAAAGGAACTAGTTTAGACTTGGACAATATGAATTTGCTGGGAAACTGGGCTAGATTGTAATCTCTCTGAGAGCATTTGTATTTCTCTATCAACTTCATTGTAACTATCTTCACTAGTTTCACTAGTGCTAACCTCAGAAACTAGATGATAAACCATTGAATAAATCTAAATAAATTGCAGAGATCCCTTTCTTTGTTCTGACCCTAGCCTCTATATCGTAGCATGCTTAATTGTTTTTTATGTCTAAAATGGTTAGGTTATCTATTTTCTATTTTTTGAAATGACCACAGAATCTATTTTCTAATATTATGATTTCTAAAGCATAGCTTTGCACTCAAATGTCTGATGATGTTCTATTAATAAATAACTTATTACTGGTGAAATAGACACTCTTTTTGACATTTTAGCAGAAAAAAAGTATGCAAATTCATAACAATGACAGTAATAAGTAACTTAGTGAAAAAGTACTATGTACCAGGTATACAATTTTTGTTATTTTATTTTAGATTCAGGGGATACGTGAATTCAGGGGATACGTGAATTTATATGAGTATGTTGTGTAATGGTGACACAATTTTGTTTTTGTTGCATTTGCTTTTGAGGTCTTAGTCATAAATTATTTGCCTAGATCAATGTACAGAAGTGTTTTTCTGGGTTTTCACCTAGGGTTTTTATTGTTTCAGGCCTTGCATTTAAGTCTTTATCCATCTTAATTTTTGTATACATTGAGAGATAGGGGCCCAGTTTCATTTTTCTGCATGTGGCTAGCCAACTTTTCCCAGCACCATTTATTGCTTAAGGTGTCCTTTCTCCATTGTTTATTTTTGTCAGCTTTGTCAAAGGTTAGTTGGTTGCCTCTGTGTGGCTTTATTTTTGGTTCTTTTCTGTTCCACTGGCCTATGTATCTACATTTATGCCAACATCATGCTATTTTGATTACTCTTGGCTTACAATTTGAAGTCAGAAAATGTAATGTCTCCAGCTTTGCTCTTGTTGCTTAGGAATGCATTAGCTATTCAGCCTCTTTTTGGTTTTATATATATTTTAGACTTGTTTTTTCTAATTCCATTAAAAATGATGTTGATAATTTGATAGGAAATGTGCTGAATCTCTGGATTGCCTTGGGGAGTATAGTCATTTTAATAATAATTGACTCTTCCTATGAATGAGCATGGCACATTTTTCTATTGGTTTATGTCATCCACAATTTCCTTCATCAGTGTTTTGTGGTTCTCCTTGTAGAAGATTTTAAACCTCTTCATTAAATGTATTCATAGGTATTTTACTATTTTTCTGTGTGTCTAATGTAAGTGGGATTGAGTTCTTGATTTCGTTCTCAGCCTGAGAATTGCTGGTATATAGGAATGCAACTGATTTTTGTGTCTCAATTTTGTATTCCAAAAATTTACTGAAGTCATTTGTAAAGTCTAGGTATCTTTTGGAAGAGTCTTTAAGGTTTTATAAGATCATGCCATCAGTGAACAGAGGTAATTTGACTTCCTCTTTTCCAATTTGGATTCCTGTTATTTCTTTCTCTTGCTTGATTGCTCTGGCTAGAATTTCCAATAATATGTTTAACAAGAGCGGTAAGGGGACATGCTCATATTTTTTCAGTTTTTAGGGGGAATGCTTTCAACTTTTACCCATTCAGTACGATGTTGGCCATTAGTTTGTCATATATGGCTCATACGATATTGAGGGTGTTTTTTGATGCCTACTTTGTTGAGGGTTTTTATCATGAGGGGATGTTGGATACTATCTAATGCTTTCTCTGAGTCTATGGAGATGATCACTTGGCATTTGTTTTTGATTTGGTGTTTGGGGTAAATCATACTTACTGAATTGTTTATGTTTAACCATCCTTGCACCCATCTGATCGTGATGGATTATTTTTTTGGATGAGCTGTTGGGTTTGGTTTGCTAGTATTTTGTTGAGGATTTTTGCATCGTGTTCATGGGGGATGTTGGTCTCTAGTTTTGTTTTTTCCTTGCCAGATTTTGGTATTAGGAGGATACTGATTTCATAGAATGTGATAAGAGGAATACCTTCTCCTCAAACTTTTGGAGCAGTTTCAGTCAGTTTGGTACCAGCTTTTCTTTGTACATCTGGTAGAATTCAGGTGTGACTCCATGTGGTCCTGGGATTTTTCTCATTGGTAGATTTATTTTACTACTGATTCATTTTTGTAACTAATTATTGGCCTGTTCAGGATTGCATTTGTTTTCTTGTTCAGTCTTGTAAGATTATTTCCAAGAATTTATCCACTTCTCTAGGTTTTCTAGTTTCTGCACATAGAGATTTTCATAACAGTCTCTGATAATCTTTTGTCTTTCTTTGGCATTGTGCTTATTTCAATCTTCTCTTCTTTGTTTATCTAGCTAGCATCTATCAATTTTGCTCAGCCTTTCAAAGAACCAATTTTTTTACTTCATTTATTCTTTGTATTTTTAGTCTCAATTATATTTAGTTCTTCTAGATCTGTGTTATTTTTTCCCTTCTACTAGCTTTGAGTTTGGTTTTTTCTTATTTTTCTAGTTCCTTTCGGTTTGATATTAGGTTGTTAATTTGAAATCTTTCTGTCTTTTTGATGTAGGCATTTAGCACTATAAACTTTCCTCTGAATTCTGTTTTTGCTGCATTCCAGAGGTTTTGGTATGTTCTTTTATTTGTTTCCAAAAAAATTTTGATTTCTCCCTTAATATTTTTGTTTACCCAAAAGTCATTCAGGAGTAAGTTGTTTAGTTTCCATGTACTTGTGTCGTTTTGAGAGTTCCCAGGGGTACTGGTTTCTAATTTTATTCCACTGTGGTCTAAGATGATACTGGATTTTATTTCAATTCTTTGGAGCTTATTGAGACTTGTTTTATCACCAAGTATATGGTCAATTTTAGAGAACGTTCCATGTGCAGATGAGGAAAATGTATATTCTACATTTGTTGTGTAGAATGATTTGTAGATATCTGCTAGACTCATTTGGTCGAGTCTAGTTTAAGTCCTGAGTTTGTTTGTTTTCTGCATTGATGATCTGTCTAGTGCTCTCAGTGGGGTGTCGAAGTCCATCATTATTATTGTATGGATATCTGTCTCTTTTGTTGGGTCTAGCAGTATGTATTTTATAAATCTGGGTGCCCTGCTGTTGGGTGCATATATATTAATATTTAGGGTAGGTAAATCTTCTTACTGCACTGAACCCTTTATCATTATATAATGCCCTTCTTTGTCTTCTTTTAGTGCTGTTGGTTTAAAGTGTCTTTTAAATGATACAAGTATAATCATCCCTGCTCTTTTTTGTTTTGCATTTACATGATATATAAGTCACCACCCCTTTACTTTGAACCTGTGGATGTCATTAGACATTAGGTGGGTCTCTTATAGACAACAGACAGTAGGGTCTTATTATTTATTTATTTATTTGTTTATTTTTACGCAATTTGCCAAATAAATCTTTTAGGTAGAGCACTTAGATTTTTTACATTCAAAGTTAATATTGATATGTGAGGTATTATTCCTGTCATAGTATTACTAGCTAGTTGCTTTGTACTCTCAATTGTGTAATTGCTTTTAAAGGATCTGTGAACTTTGTAGTGGTGTGTGCTTTGATGGTAGTGAGTATTTTCCTTTTATTTCAATGTTTAGAACTACTTTGAGCATTTCTTGTATCGTGTCTAGTGGTGAAGAATTCTCTTAGCATTGCTTGTCTGGGAAAGACTCTCTCTCCTTCATTATGAAGCTTAGTTTGGCAGATTTGAAATTCTTGCCTTGCGTTATTTTTTATTTAAGTAGTCTAAAAAGAGACCTCAATCTGTTTTGGTTTGTGAAGTTTCTGCTTAGAAGTCAACTGTTAGTCTGTTGGGATTTTCTTAATAAGTGATTTGACCCTTTTCTCTATCTGCCCTTAAGATTTTTCTTCCACATTTATTTTGGTCTGATGAGTGTGTGCTTTGCCAATGTTCAGCTTGTGTAGTATCTTGCAGGTGTTAATTTCTTGTTTCTGGATATTCACCTCTTTGGCAATGTTAGGGATATTTTCCTGAATTATTCCCTCAAATATATTTTCCAAATTGCTTATTTTTTCTTCTTCTCTCTCAGCAATGTCTGTAAGTAATAGGTTTGGTCACTTTAGATAATTTTATATTTTAAAGGCTTTGTTCATTTAAAAAAATCCTTATTTTTATTTTTGTCTGACTTAAAAGACAGGTCTTCAATCTCTGAAATTCTTTCTTTTTCTACTTGGTCTAATCTATCATCTAGGCTTTCAACTATTTTTTGAAGTTCCTGTAGTGAACTTTTAAATTCCCAACATTCCATATATAGAGAGAACTTTAATTCTGCATTCTTTACTATCAATATCCTAAGATTGCTTTCACTGAACTCAAGTATTTACGTTTTACTAAATCCAAATTCAGTGTTTGTTTCCTTTACCCCCATTCTAGCTATTTTGTCTTTCATATCCTTAATTATATTTCTGGCTTCTATGTATTGGTTTTCAAACTTCCTGTGGATTTCATCAAGCTTCCTTACAATCTATTTTTTTAAATTCTTCATTTGTCACTTCAGAATTTTCATTTTGGTGAGGATTCGTTGCCTAAGAGCTGGTATAATCTTTTGGAGGACTCTAAACACTCTATGTTTTTGTACTGCTGTAATTTTTACACTGATTTCTTCTCATCCATTGAGAAGAAGCTATTGCTTCTTATTTTTGAAATGGCTTCAGTTTGATGGGAAATCTTTTTTAAAAACATTTTTCCCCTTGAGGCCATGTCTATAGTGTTTGTTGTGTATAATATTTTGGCTTCATTTTTAGGTGTTTTCAGGGGGCTACGACTCTTTACAGGTGTCTTGGTTGTGAATAGCTTTTGTTTAATGGCTTTCTCAAATGATGCTTGTTGTAATGACGTGTTGGATGTGTGAGCTGACACATTTATCTTCTGCAGATCTGGGAATGTGAATGTGCAGGTCTTAGATAGCTTATCTCATACACATACACTAGGACTATGCCCTTTGGGCAGCAGGTTTTTATTTGGTGGTACAATTTAATCTCCAGTCCAGTGGATGGGCATGTGCCCTTGGGAAACCTGACAATGAATGAAAGCCCCTGCCCTGACTGGGGATGGCTGGGGAAAATTGTGTTGGTTTGTACTGAGGTCTCAGGAGCAGGGGTATTAGGCGTGGCTGCACCAGCTTCTTATCCTGTGCAGGCAGGAATGTAATCAACTTTCCTGTTCCAACCCTGTTGCAGGGATCATGAGCTTCAGCTCATATAGACTGCTCTCTGCCTCTGGCTACAGTGTGATCGCAGACCATGATGGCTACCACCAAAATGGGCTCAGGGCAGAGCCCCTACCTCCAGTCCAGAGCTGAAAGCTCTGTGACTTTTTGCCCTGTGTTGCCCCCTACACAGGCTAGTGCTTTGTGTAGGGAGAGAAAGATGGGCTACACCCTTCATGCAAACCTGTGCAGTGCTAGCTTACTTTCAATAGGTGTGCAGCTGTCGCAAAATGCACGGAGTGGCCATCTCCAAGGGCACTGATGCCAGCTCCCGGTGAGGACAGCCTCTGCTGTGTCTGTAGCAGTGGGTTGGGGAGCAGGAGACAGCCTTCTCTCCGTGTCTGTTCCTGGTTACCAATATAATTGACAATGTCCAGCAGGCTTTGGCAGGCTGCACTCCCCCATCCCCTATGGGTGGCCCTCACTGAGCTTTAAATCTTCATGGGCCCCGCAACTCTCCAAGGACCTTCTAATCCCCTCCAGTTACAAAAGTCACAATGTGTTCTGGGGTCTGTTTATAGGGGATCAGGTGATGTGGAGACAGAAAGGCCAAGGTTTCTAGGGCCTGGCAGTAGCCCACAGTGGGTACACAACCGGTGTGGTGTGCATTGTCTCAGCTCAGGCCCGATGGGGAGAGCAGTGTACCTGTCCAGGCTGGTTACTTGGTGCTCTGTCTCTGGGAAGTTCACAAGTCACCACTGACGGTGTTGCCCAGGGTCTCAAAGGCAGCCTTTCTCCCCTGACAATTTGGTGATAAGCAGATCATTGCAGGGGTGAGGGGAGCAGAGACACACCCCAACTACCCTTCCCCTAGGGCTCCAAGTTCTTCAGGGGATTGTCTCTGCCAGAGTCTTTCTCCTTTCCTTTTCTGTGCCCTGGCTTCTTCCCATGGGCTCTCTGACAGGACCTGGCTCCCTTCCCTCAGCTTTCCATTCAAATCATGACCATTCACCTACAACTTTTATCTTCTTCTTAAGGAGAACTGGCATCTGAACTAGGCATTCCCTAGTCAGCCATCTTGGGAAAAAATAACGCCAGGTACATTTTTAAGCACTACACATGTATTAACTCATAATCAGCCGATGATGTAAGTACCATTATTATCCCTTTTGCAAATAAAGAAAGTAAATTGCATGTCCAAAGTCATGTCAGGTTAAAGATTTGCACTCAGGCAATCTTCCCTCAAACTCGGGAATCTTCACCATTTTACCACACTTTAAAACTCCAATACTGAATTAAATAAAATGGAAATCTGCCAGGTGCAGTGGCTCATGCCTGTAATCCCAGCACTTTGGGAGGCCAAGACAAGACAGGTGGATCACTTGAGGTCAGGAATTTGATACCAGCCTGGCCAATATGGTGAAACCCCATCTCTACTAAAAATACAAAAATTAGCTGGGTGTGGTGGCACATGCCTGTAATCCCAGTTACCCAGGATGCTGAGGTAGGAAAACCACTTGAATCCAGAAGGTGGAGGTTGCAGTGAGCCAAGATTTTGCAGTGCAGTCCAGCCTGGGTGACAAAGCAAGACTCATGTCTCAAAAAAAAAAAAAATATATATATATATATATAGATAGAAAAAAATACAACTGATTTTCTTCAAGGGATGTAAAATTTCCATATGTTTTAGGCATTAAAATTATTTAGCATGTTCCTAAAACTGGATTGAATGTAGCAATATTTTTAGGGACAATATTTGAGAATATAACACAATTTTCAGGTTGATTTCGTTGTGCTTGAAGTTTAATGTAAATTTAATGCCCAGGCTGATATGTTAAAGGAACACACAAAAAAATATTAAATCTGTGCATATTGGGGATCTACTGATAACTAGAACTGATTAGGAACAACAAGGGGCATCTTTGGGTATACAAAAGAAGTTAAAATATAAAACATTAGTTTCGCTGGACTTTTGTCAAAGGCTAAATTTGGTATAGAATATATTCCTTTAGTTGCAATGTAATTATGATCAGCTGAGCTGAGGAGGTAACGAGCCAGAGGCTTGGTAAGCAGAAACCAGAAGGATATTGTTATCAGAGGCAGAATAAGAGAGACACTCCAAAGTTCATAGAAACTCCAGGCTTGCAGCCTGGAGAGTTATAGGAAATGAAAGATCCAGGGTGAGATGGGTAGAAGGAGTTCATGGCCCCAGCAGCAAAAAATAAAGTACTGAAGCAGCTTGATTGCTCAGTCTTAGTTGTCTTTATTTGTTTCACCCCTGGTGAGAGTTCACCCTGAGAGAACCTGTACAGCCGGTGAGAATAGCTGAAAACAGCTGGCTGTCAGTGAGGGCAGGGGTGGAGCAGATGCTGTTTTCTGGTAGTGGTTTCTTTCTTTTTTTTTTTTTTTTCCTGACACCTAGGCAAGTCACATGTAGTTGACTCTTTAGCCAGACATTGTAATGGTCTTCCCTATAGTCCCAGGGATGCAGGCTGCCATTTTATATCTTTGAAAGCCTGTGTGTCTAAGGAAGTATCAACAGAAAGAATTGGAAATGAAGTATTGATATTCTTCATTAAGGGTGATTTGGTGCCATGTGATGGCTGAACTCCAAAGTCATTATGACCAGAAAGCTGCTCCTGAGAAAGAAAGCCAAAAGGTAGAAATGTGAGCTCTATTCAGCTTGATTGCCTGGAGAGTAATTTCTGGCTACATTTCCAGAGGGAGCTCTCTGCTAATAAGAGAATTCTTTGATTATCCAGTGTTCCCTTGTGGCTCTAAGTGTGGCCTTCCTTTCTCTTTTATCAAAGCAGATAATCTGTAAAGAAAGGCAACCAACCGGACAAGTTAATTTTTTAAGCCTTAGATATAGACATAGACATATATATATATATATATATATACACACACACACACACACACACACACACGTATTTGTGTGTATATACTAGTGTGTGTGTATATGTGTATGTGTATACACATTTCCGTAGCCAAGCTGGTTGAGTTTTTGAAACCACTTTGAATTGTTGTATTCTCTATGTGACTATGATCATATTTGGTGATAATATGATATGGGCTTATGGCCAATTTATCCACACTTTAACAAACTCTAATTATTAGAAGTAGTTCATGAGATTTCCCTGGTAATTTTTAATCCGAGTTAATCATATAGGTTTTTTAGGTAAGTAGAGATGACTCTGTAAATGTAAGATTGTAACTTGAATCTGGACACTCTCATAAAATGTTTAAGCTAAAAGTTATATTTGGGATTATAGCTTCAATACAAAGGAAATTGTGGCCTAGAGGTTTTATGTAACATCCCCATAGTTAATGGGCTGAGACCAAGTTAGTGAATCTTGGTTCCATTTCTAACCAAGTTTTACAATTTATTATTTACTGTGAACAAATACACATTTTAGGTGAAATACAGTTTACATTTTGTTTGTAGCTGCTCAAATAATAACAGCTGTGAAAAGTCCCCCTATGTCTAAACATTTTCTGAGGATTGAAAAATAAGTTCTGTCCGTAATAAATAATTAAGACAATATGGAAAATTTTAAAAGACAAAAATACATGTATCAACCCGATAAAGACAGTCACCGTGGTGGCTTGTGTATATTTTCTCATTTTATCTATGCATTTATTTCTTTTAATGCAGTCATGATTGTACTATGTAAGTACTTTTTATCTGCCTTTTTTTTTCTTTTGAGAACATCAGACGCTTTGAAAGCATTTATCGCAGTTGCTAATGCATCATAGTCCATTAAGGGTATGGAATTATTTACTTTAATGCGTGCTGTATTTTGTGGCATTTCATTTCTGTTAGAGATTTTTTTGCATAACACAAATACATATTTATGGAAGTGTGACTGTGCTTTCTTACCATTCCCTCACCTCACATCCTCTCTTCAATCCACTTTAATCCTGCATTCTTTGCTATCACTATACTAAGATTGCTTTTATTAAGGTCAAGTATTTCTGTTTTGCCAAATCCAGTGTTTGTTTCCTCTGTCCTTATTCTAGTTGACTTTGCAGTATCCTGTGACACCATTAACAACTCCTCAGTCCCATCATGCACTTTTCTTTATTCTGTTTTTTTTTAGTCAGACTCACAGAATTGAGTTTTTGTTCCTCATTGGGTGGCACACTATTGTCATTCTTCCCAACTTGTTTAGTATTTGTTTTATGTATTTATTAATCCCTTTCTCTATGGGAAGCAGAATAACCCTCCTCTACCTCCGCTTCCCCAGGAATATCCAAATTTGAATCCCTGGAACCTGAGAATTTCTGATTTTACATGAGGTAAAGGACTATGCAGGTGTGATTAAATTAAGAACATTAAGGTAGGGCGATTATCCTGGATTATCTAGATGGGTTCATTGTAATCTCAAGTATCCTTAAAAGTGGAAGAAGGAGGCAAAGGGAAGAGTGAGAAGAAGGAGGGAGACAGGCACAAGGAGATGCAATGTTTACCACCTTTGAAGATGGATGAAGGGAGCGTCTGTAAGCTAGAATGCTCCCTTTCTGGCAGAGAAAGGAACATAGCCCTCCTGACTGGCTGAATTTAGCCCGGAGAGAAGCATGCCAGATTTTTGACCTACAGAACTAGGAGATAATACAATTTGTGTTGTAGTAAGCCACTTACTTTGTGGTAATTTGTTACTGCAGCAATAGGAAATTTAATACATTCTCTTCATCCATTTTCAGGTTCATTCTCCTGCCTCACTCTAATATACTTAACATTTCTTTTTCCAGTCATACTTTCAAAGTTTACTTAAATATAGCTGTATCCTTAAAAGAATAGAAAATGCTTCATGTTTTTAACCACGCATAAATGCATAGGTGATGGTGTGCTATTCATCTTAGGTATTTATTACTTTTTTCACACGATGCTATTTTTGAACTGCATCTGTATTGCTACAAAGTTTGTTCAGTGATTTTAATTACAACATATTCCATTATTTGAAGATTTCACTGCTTTATCATCTTTCATCTTAGGCATTTACTACATTTTACCCATCTGGTCTCCTTGTGGTTCTGTCTGCTTATATTAGTCTACTCTGCGTGTAAATCACAGTCTAAGTGATGGAACTACTTAAGATGCTTCTAACTGTGATCAAAAACAATGTGACAAGCATTGTCCTGGATGTCTTTTTGTGGATCAGTGTGAGTTTCCTTGGGAATACATTTAGGGTTAGATTATACATATAGGTAACTTCACTAGTGAGTAGCATTAACTGCTCTGCAGAATGACTGCATCGGTTTTTACTTGCACCAATGAATCAGGAGAGCTCCCCCTTTTTTTAATAGCTGCACTCAAGCTTAATGCTCTTCAGTTTTCTGATTTTTTTTTAATATACCTGAGAGACATTAGGTGGCATCTCATTGTTTTGATTTGCATTTCTCTGATTACTAAACAGAATGAACTTTTCTTTAATACTAATTAGCCATTTGGACAACTCCTTCTATAAACTGACTCTTTATAGTCTTTGCCTATTTTTCTCTTAGAATTTTTTTTCACCATAGCTTGTAAGAACTGCTGATGGTAAGTAAGCCTTTGCCATTTTCAATTGTACAAATACCTTCTTCCTCTCTGACTCCCTTTATGTCATTGAGACATAATCAGAAAATTCTGTTTTTTCCCTTTTGGTTTGATATTTGCACATATTAGCTTAGAAACCATTCTTTACCAAGTATCGCAGATATTTTACTTTTCACATTTATAATTATTAAGAATTTAAATATATTAATTTAAAGTTTTTATGTTTTACGAGTTAGAAGTACATTTTTTATGGTGTGAGTCTTATTTTTTCAACACATATTACCAAGTAATGGAACCTCTTTGCAATGATTTATGATGTTTGTTGTTTATGACAAATTCCCATATATTCATACAGTCTTTATTCTCTTTCACTGCTTAATTAGTCTACACTACGACTTTGCAATATGGCTTAATACTTTCATTAACAGGTTTTTTTTTTTTCTTTTACTGTTCTTTTTCAAAATTAACTTAAAAACTTGAAACCACGTTGTCAAATTCCTCTTAAAAGTATAATTGGATTTTGACTGGAGATTTGTTGAACTTAGATTGATTTGTGGGAAGCTGATCAAGTGAGTCATGCTGATATCTAGTCAAAAATCTAGAAGCAATCTTGGATTTTGCTTTTTCCTTTACCTCTCCTCCCACATTGCCCTTAACATTTGTGGGACCTAAAATAGGAGTTTAAATGAAATCTGTATATCATAAGCCATAGTTAAAAAATACAAACCAAGCTATTCCCGTGACCCAGCCCATGTTCCCACTGTGGTTATCATACTGAAATCTGGAGGGTAAAGGAGTTCCCCTTCTTGTAGGGTCAATCCTGACAAACGTGGTTAGTCCTGGTCTATGTGGCAGGAAGAAGTAGAACCTGGGTTCAGCTCAGAATCCACCCAGAGCTAGGACTGACCTAATGAAACTTGAGAGAGACAGAGGTGGGGGCAGTTCCTCTCTTTCATATCTTACCTTTCCAACTCAAGATTTCTAGACTGTTCAGCCTTTAGAAGCAAAGAGAAGAGAGACAAAGAACTCTGCCTAGACACTGACTTTAAGTGATTTTAGAAAGACAAGCTTATTTTTTATTTATTTTATTTTGAGACAGGATCTAACTCTGTGGCCGTGCAGTGGCATGATCTCTGCTCACTGTAACCTCTGCCTCCTGGGTTCAAGCGATTCTCCTGCTTCAGCCTCCTGAGTAGCTGGGACTACAGGCACGCACCTCCACACCTGGCTAAGTTTTGTCTTTTTAGTAGAGACAGGGTTTCATCATATTGGCCAGGCTGGTCTAGAACTCCTGACTCAAAGTGATCTGCCCACCGCGGCCTCCCAAAGTGCTGGGATTACAGGTGTGAGCTGCCGCGCGTGGCCAGAAGGACAACTTTAAACAGAAGTAGCCACTCTTTGGCTGATTTTCTACTTCACAGATCATGATTTGTTCCTTCTATCCTCAGCCCTGCTCTCTAGCTCTCAAAAGCATTCTGCCACCTCACGGAGCCAGTTCAGCTTTTTTTCCTGTCTTTCTTTCTCTCTCCAAGTCTAGCTCTATCACCCAGGCTGGAATGCAGTGGGAGCATCTCAGCTCACTGCAAACACTGGCTCCTGGGTTCAGACGATTTTCCTACATCAGCCTCCCGAGTAGTTAGGACTGCAGGTGCCTGCCACCACACCCAGCTAATTTTTCTATTTTTTTTAGTAGAGACTGGGTTTCACCATGTGGTCCAGACTGGTCTCAAACTCCTGACATCCGGTGATCCCCCTGCTTTGGCCTCCCAGAGTGCTGGGATTACAGGCATGAGCCATCGCCTGGGTCCTCTATGTCTTTCTCTCTCTGTGTAATTCTCCTTGGATTTTGAGGATTCAAAAATCGTTCTTATAAACTAGGAAAAAAAGAAACTTTCTATGTTTGTATGAATGTGATATGTGGGTCTTCTTGGTTTAATCTAAGGACTGTGATGCCCCCACCTCAAACCATTAATAAGCACTGTCAGTCTACCTCCAAATCATCATCAGCATTCTTGTTTAAGCCCTGGTTATCTCTTGCCTAGGCTATTTCCAGAAACTTCTGGCTGGTGTCTCTGCTTCTGCTCTTACCCACTTGAAATTAATTCTCCAGAGCACTGAGAGGGAACATTTTAAAACACAAATTGAGTCATCTCTCTCTCTGGATTTCAACCCTCCTATGGCTTAACTTTACTCTTTGGATGAAACAAAAACTCCCAGCATTGGTTTACAAAGCCCTCACCAGATATGTCTCTGTACATCTGCAGCCTCATTTATATCACTGTATGTCTATATTACACCAGTGTGCTCAAGCCCTGGCTTGTGAGAACCAGTGGTTAAATTTTCAGGAATTTTTCAAGGCAGTTGTTAAAATCAACTATTACAAATATTGTATAATCTTACAATTAAATAGATTGCATATAAGTAAATATAATAACTACTCAAAGCTCATTATTTCATAGTTATTTTTACTATATTTTACTATTTTCAATGCTTTTGGTGTTTTCTTTTATCTTGCATGTGTATGGTAGAAATACTATATAATGCTATACTACGGCACATCTTTCCCAACTTCATGTTCAATGAAGTCATGTTTATAGCCAGAAATCAACCCTGAAGGGGTATTTACAACATAGGAATTGACAAATATTACACAATAGGGTTTCATTTAGTGATTTGTTGATTGTCTAGGCATGAGAAAATGTTTTAAATGCAGACTAAAGTTAAAAGGGTGCTGTGTCTGTAAATTCTACATTGTGAATAGCACAAAAATTGAAGAAATATTCCAGTATTTGGAACCTTATGCAATGCAGCAAAAGAGTTATTCACATCACTGATGAACTAGTGAAGTTCCACCTTATGTCTTTGTTGTTTTACTTTCATCTTGCTCATTAAACAAAAATATCAAAAAATATTTATTTTAGAACTAAACTCATTTATCAGTTAAAACAATATTTTGGTTACAGATACAAGAATTCATCAAAACTCAGAGAAAATATTCTTAGAATCAATTAGCTGTATAGAAATTACTATAGAAAGCATTGTGGGCTGGGCGCTGTGGCTCACGCCTGTAATCCCAGCACTTTGGGAGACTGAGGCAGGTGGATCACAAGGTCAGGTGATCGAGACCAGCTTGACCAACATGGTGAAACCCCATCTCTACTAAAAATACAAAATTCAGCCGGGGGTGGTGATATGCACCTGTAACCATAGCTACTCAGGAGGCTGAGGCAGGAGAATCACTTGAACCCGGAGGCAGAGGTTTCAGTGAGCCGAGATCGTGCCACTGTACTCCAGCCTGGGCGACAGAGCAAGACTCTGGCTCCAAAAAGAAAAAAAAAAAAAGAAAGCATTATGCCTTTCATTATTGTTTTCCAATTGTGCGATATACGTATTTTACAATGGTACAATTACAATGAATTTAATGTACGTTTCTACGTTTTTTTCTAAAGAACCAGTTGTTAAATATTTACCAGCACACCATTGCTCTCTGCATATCTACTAGACTTTAGTAACAATAATTTTCTGTCTTTTTTTTTTTTAAGGTTTGTGGTACATGTGCAGGTTTGTTATATAGGTAAAAATTGCATGTCACAGGAATTTGGTGCACAGATTATTTTGTCACCATGTAATAAGCATAGTACCTCATAGGTAGTTTTTCAATCCTTACCCTTCAACTTGAAGTAGGTTCCGACGTCTATATGTTTAACTCCCACTTGTGAGTAAGAGCCTGTGGTATTTGGTTTTCTGTTCTTGCGTTAGTTTGCTTAGGATAATGTCCTGAAGCTCCATCCACATTGCTGTAAAGAACATGATCTGATTCTTTTTTATGGCTGCATAGTTTTCAATGATGTATATGTACCAAGTTACCCAGTCTACCATTGGAAGGCATTTAGGTTGATTCCATATTTTTGCTATTGTGAATACTGCTGCAGTGAATATACACATGAATGTCTGTTTACAGTAGAACAATTTCAATTCCTTTGGGGATATACCCAGTATTAGGGTTACTGGGTCAAATGATATTTCTTCTTTCAGTTCTTTGATAAATTGCTAAACTGCTTCACACAGTGGCTGAACTAATTTATATTCTCACCAAGAGGGTATACATGTTCTCTTTTGTCTGCAACCTCCTCAGCATGTGTCATTTTTTGACTTTTTAATAGTAGCCATTCTTACTAGTGTAAGATGGTGGTTTTGATTTGCATTTCTCTGATGATTAGTGATGTTGAGCATTTTTTTTTATACGTTTGTTGGCTACATGTGTGCCTTCTTTTAAGAAGTCTGTTCATGTCCTTTGCCCACTTTTAATGGGGTTGTTTGCTTTTTGCTTGTACATTTGTTTATGTTCCTCATAGATTCTGGATAGTAGACCTTTGTCAGATGCGTAGTTTACATATTTTTTTTCCATTTGTAGGTTTTTTGCTTACTCTGTTGATATTTTCTTTTGCTATGCAGAAGTTCTTTAGTTTAATTAGGTACCATTTGTCAATTTTTGTTTTTGTTACAATTGCTTTTGGCATCTTCATCATGAAGTCTTTGCCAGGGCCTGTGTCCTGAATGATATTTCCTAGGTTATCTTAAAGAATTTTTTATAGTTTTAGGTTGGAGCCTTTAATACCAACAGTATTAAACAACTTCAGCTAAGTAACTTGTAGTATTGTTTGAAGTCAGGTAATGTGATGCCTCCAGCTTTGTTCGTTTTGCTTAGGATTGCCTTGGCTATTTGGGCTCTTTTTAGTTTCATATGAATTTTAGGATTGCCTTGGCTATTTGGGCTATTTTTTGGTTCCATGTGAATTTTAGAGCTATGTTTCCCTAGTTTTTTTCTAATTGTGGTATGAATGCTATAGGTAGTTTGATAGGAATAATGTTGAATCTTTACATTGCTTTGGGCAATATGGGCATTTAAAAAATATTGATTCTTTCTATCCATGAGTATGGAATGTTTTTTCATTTGTCTGTGTCATCTCTGATTTCTTTGAGCAGTGTTTTATAATTCTCATTGTAGAGATCTTTCACCTCCCTGATTAGCTGTATTCCTAGATATTTTATTATTTCTGTGCCTATCGTGAATGGGATTTAATTCTTGATTTTGCTGTCAGCTTGGATATTGGTATATAGAAATGCTACTGATGTTCGTGTGTTGATTTTGTATCCTGAGACTTAGCTGAAGTTGTTTATCAGATCAAGGAGCTTTTGGACAAAGACTATGGGATTTTCTAGGTATCAAATCATACCTGCAAACAGGGATAATTTGATTTTCTCTCTCCCTATTTGGATGCCTTTTATTTCTTTTTCTTGCCTGATCATTGTAACCAGGACTTACAGTACTATGTTGAATAGGACTGGTGAGAGAGGGCATGCTGGTCTTGTTCAGGATTTCAAGGGGAATGCTTTCAACTTTTGCCCAACTTTGCATTAGTTATTTTCTCTGCTTAGATTGTTCCTCCTCATTTTTGCCTGAGAACTTCCCGTGTAATCCTCAGCGTAATTATCATTTTCGTGGAGACATGCTCTCTGACAAACAGGTTTATCAGTTATTCTTTATTGTACCATTCTATTTCAAATCTCTGTGGAAGTCTAGATGTTATTTTTTATGTTTTTAAAACATGTTGTTTATTATCTGCCTATCAAATTTATTCCTCTAAAATATAATTTACCATAAGATTCAGGCCCTGGTATTGTCTGGCTTAATCACTGCTCTATTTATAGGGTCTTGCACAATATCTTACATTTATTAAGCACTAGAAAATATTTTTAACTAAATTAATATAACTTGCCTGATTAAAATTAGTTTCTGAATGTGTTGATTAATAATGTGAATATTTAAGAAGTGATTTTTTTTTTCTTCCAGCAACATATTGATACACATTTCAACCCAGCAGTAAATTCTTGTATTTAAATAAAATGTTTGTGGATTTTTCCTCTCTTTTTCTTTTTAGAAGTTTACATTTAAAAATTGCAGTTTCATTGTTAAATCACATTTAATGAACTCAAATATAGCCTATCAAATTAGCTGGTCAAAACTAATGTTGTTTTGATTTGAGAATAATTTTTAGTGTATAATTTTAATCATAATAGTGTAAGATATATTATTATATTATGTTTTTTATATTATATATTATATTATATAATCTATATATATTATTTTAATCATAATAGTGCAAGATACATTATTTACCAAGATATAGAAATATCATCTACTATATCATTAGAAGATTTATTTAATTCATATAGCATATTCATATTTATGAAAAAAAATTTTTTTTTTGAGGCGATGTTTCGCTCTTGTTACCCAGGCTGGAGTGCAATGGCGCAATCTCGGCTCACCGCAACCTCTGCCTCTTGGGTTCAGGCAATTCTCCTGCCTCAGCCTCCTGAGTAGCTGGGATTACAGGCACGCGCCACCATGCCCAGCTAATTTTTTGTAGTTTTAGTAGAGACGGGGTTTCACCATGTTGACCAGGATGGTCTCGATCTCTTGACCTCGTGATCCACCTGCCTCGGCCTCCCAAAGTGCTAGGATTACAGGCGGAAAATATTTTTGATCAGAATAATTTTACTTTGGGATTCAGTTGAGGTTAAGAACATAGTTAGATTTGTGGAACTAAATTGTTTTTTTCTCCTTTTGTGGTTTCTGGGATTAAAAGGTTACCTAGATGTTGTTTTAAAAGGCAACACTATTAATAATTACAAAGTTAGCATGATAAATTAAAATAATTCACTTCTCTTACGAAAGACAATCCTGAACCTGGGTACTTTCTCAGAAAGTTCTGTGCCTTACTTCAACAGTAATTCAGATATGCATGCATACATGTGTATATATTCTAATTGGACATGACAATAAAATATATGGCAAAACAGATTATTTCTGTGCCTTCTAATCTTTGTTGATTCATTTTTAAGATACGTTGATGTGGGGAGTGGTGAATTAGTGATATTTGAAGTAGGAGTCAAGGGGGATAGCAAAGGAAAGTTTTTAAGATTTTCTTAAAAAATTTTCAAAATACTTTGGTGTGGGACACTGATAGTAGTAGTCAAGGCGGGTAGCGAAGGAAGGAATATACATATGATGCCAACAGTATTCTTACTTCTGGAGTGAATTGATTTGGAGTGGTTGGCTAAGGTATAGTTTTAGAGCCATGATATATCTGTTAATATATCCATCATTAATCTATGGAGCTGGCCAACTAAGTAGTTACCCTGTATATAATGGTTCTATAAATCCAGACAATTCCTAAATATGACATTACTTACAGTACAAGTTGAGCTGGCCACAGGGCAGCCTTGCAGTTCTCTGTCAGCTTGTGTGTGTATGCATGTGATTAGGCACTTGTAAATTTTTATATTGAAGACGTTAATCACATAGTAGCTATTTTTTCTTTTCTCCTATCAGCTTACATGTTAGTAGGCTGTAGGTAAACATCTGATCCAAGGGTGACTGTGTGTATTCCTTTTAGATTAAATTAAAGAACCTGAGGCTATTTCTCCAGGACCAAGCCTTGAGACAAGTACAGCTGCGATTATACAGTAACTCCTTAAACTTTTAAAACTTAATTATTTAGCAACACACTAACGATATTATCAAATGCATACTGATTTTTATATAAAAGTTTGTAGTCAGTGAAAAAGAAATGACACATATCAAGGTCATAATCAGAATGCATCATTTCAGTTAGAGGTAAAAATATGTATTTAAAAAGTCAGGATACCTGGGTATTTTTATGTTAGAAAAGCATTTTGATTTTTTTTCTCATACATCAAAACTAAGAATTTTAATTCTAGAGGATACTGAAGAAACTGTGATAATTGAAGAACACGGCATTTTACTGATATGAGGTACAGTTGGCATTTATACAAGCTGTGAATGCATTTATATGGGGCTCATTATATAGAGAGTTGGATGTGACTCTTTTTAGATACAAGATAAACAAGATTGTTTTCTCACCCCTTGGGTTGATAAATCTCTAACTATGGGGTAATATACACAGATTATATATTGCATAATTTATACTACACATTCATCTCAAACAAATATAGTCACAACTGAGTTTCTGCAAAGAATCACAGAGCTAGACAATACTGAGGAGTAAATAAAACCTCAAGGCATATATTTCTAAAACCTGCATTGGTGGTTATAGAAAGACAATAGTTTGTAATATTCTGAAAAGGCTGAATATATGACTTTAAATGGAACTATATGTTGATATACACATATATACATATATTGCATAAGATGCTTGTTTGTATGACCTTAAAATCAATGTAATTACATATTGCAACTTTGCCCAAAATATAGAGTTATCACTCCACTAATAGGTAAGTAAAACCAATGTAATTACATATTGCAACTTTGTCCAAATGTAGAGTTTTCACTCCACTAATAGGTAAGTAAAACCAAAACATTTTATTAGATGGATTACATTTATTATAACAATACCAATTTAGAGACTGTTTTAAGTGTTTAAAATAGGCATAGGATTTGTGAGTGCCTAGGTAACAGACTCAATAAACACAGAAGCAGCTGCTTAAATATAAGTTACTTACTAATTAATTCAATCTTTTATTTGCACCTACTATGACGTCAGGCACTGTCTCAGCATTTATTACCAGTTGCTTTCTTTACTTTTTAATCTACAGTTCAGGTAACTGGTTATAGACATTTGATTCATATGTGTTATCTTAAAAGTATCCTTTCTTTATAAGAAAAGAATCCCCAGAAAATCAACAAACTTTATAGCTGGGTGAGTACCACAAAACAGAATCACATTTTCTTTTGAGTCTGTTGAAGGTAATATGCCACTTGCCTTTTTAATTTTTAATTTAATTTCATTTATTTATTTTGAGACAGGATTTTGCTCTGTCACCCAAGCTGGAGTGCAGTGGTACAGTCATGGCTCACTGCAGCCTCAATCTCTCGGGCCCAAACTAATCCTCCTACTTAAACCTTCTGGATAGCTAGCATCACGGGTGTGTGCTTGGCTATTTTTTTATTTTTATGTTTTATTTTAATTTTTGTAGAGATGGGTTCTCCCTGCAGTGCCCAGTCTGGCTGTGAACTCTTGGGCTCAAGCGATCCTCCTACCTTGGCCTTCCAAGGTGCTGGACTTATAGGCATGAGCCACCATGCTCCATCTGCCTTATGTATATCAAGGCCAAGAGTGCACTATTAGACTTCATATTTTAAAATTATCTAAAATTGTTTCCCCATCTAACTTATTTCTTTGTTGTCTTGTGTCTTCTTCATATACTGTCCTACATTCAACTATTTTTGTATTTTTTTTTTTTTATAAAACCAATATTTATGAAGGCCTTACAGTATGTCAGATCATTCAAATTCTGGAGAAAAAAAAGGTATATACTATCAATCTCCAGTTAGTGGGGGGGGGAAACAGGTAATTTCAGTGTATATTAAAGGTTTTGGGCTTACTGCACAGAAGCCATTTGAATTATAAAGCTGCCTCCAGTCACTTTTAGAAATAAGCATACTTCATAGATATATATTGCACATTTGGATATGTTACTAAACTGCCTGGACAGATCTCTCTTAATCAAATTTTATATAAATGTACTGTGAAATCAGTGAAACGGCTGTTATTCCTGTATTTTCACTCTCCTTTGGTTTGAAATTCCACAGGCAAAAAGAGCATTTCTATCCAAGATACGCATCTCAGTACCTAAAATATATAACTGAGATCAAAAACTATCATAATACAAATAAGTATAAATAAGTTTTCAATACAGTAGACAAAATGGAAAAATAGATTTTTAGGCAGATGAGAGAGATTTTCTTGAGCTTGATAAAATAATACAACTATTAATTATTCTCTCACAAACATGCAATACTTCTCGGAATGCTAAATGAAGAAGCTAATCTGTATGAACGATTTAGCATTAAAATAGATTCAGTCTCCCAAATTGATTACACAACTTGTTAGATGTGTGGTTTTGAGCCGTTTTTCATTTTTATTTTACCCACATGGACTTACTGATTATTGTCTGACATCACAATATAATAAGATAAATAAATATTACTTTGGTATTATTAACAAGTATAGGCATAAAAGGAAATTTCAATAATTTTAATTCATTCCATTTTTTTTTTTCAAGCGCTTATCCTGTTTTAAATGTCTTTCTTGCCCAGTGGAAGTGTTTGGTTAGTAAGTGGCTAGGCGACAGGATATTTTGAAGACTTGGCCCAAGTTCTCTAAATTTCTGAATTAACTCCTACAATTCACATCTTTGGTTTTTAAATTTCTCAAACACATAACAGAGTTAACAGCCCATTTTTAAATTAGCCTATGCAAATGAAGAGTATTTGAGCCTTGGGAATCAGAATTTACATATCAATGATATGTGGAATTCTCTTTAAATTAGTGCCAGGGCAATGCTCCTACCTGCTGGAGGACAGAGGAGAAAGTTTTTGAGTGAAAGCTGATAAAGGAACAAAAAAGTAGAGTAAGAATCTTAAAGTCATGTTAGCTACAGATATATACTGGAAATTAGACTTGGAACTTTTTTTTTTTTTAATTAAAATCTTTAGAAATAATGCACACACATGTTCAGTATGCACATACATACACATACACGTTGGTCTTTTGAAACAATCATAGGCACTTTTCTTAAAAAAATAAATAAATATTGGATCCTATTTGCTTCTAAAAAATTTCTCCCCTAACTTAGGTATTTTATTTTATTTTATTTTTTTGAGACAGAGTCTCACTCTGTTGCCCAGGCTGGAGTGCAGTGACGTAATCTTGGATCACTGCAACCTCCACCTCCCAGGTTCAGGTGATTCTTATGTCTCAACCTTTGTATTACCTGGGATTGCAGGCCCACACCACCACATCTGGCTAATTTTTTTGGAGTTTTAATAGAGACGGGGTTTCACAACGTTGGTCAGGCTGGTCTCAAACTTCTGACCTCAAATGAGCCACCTGCCTCGGCCTCCCAAAGTGCTAGTATTACATGTGTCAGCTATTGCAACTGGCCTAGGTATTTTATTTTTATTCATATTTAAAATTTCATCCACCTGCTCTTTTACCACCATCTGTGTATAGGTTTGTGTGTGTGCACTGTGTGCAAGTGTATGTGGCAGAAAGAGAGAATAAAACTGATTTGAAAACAATTGCTGAGTAGCACATGTTTTTAAACTTGACAGTATTCCCATACTTTAATTTCAGTGGCCATACTGAGTTAAACTGTATCTCTGCGTAAGTGAAGAAAATCTTTTCTCTACCCTCTTAGGTTATAGAGCTGGGGACTGTGAATTAAACTGAGGAAAGACAGATTAAAGAAGTTCATTTCACAAAAGAGGTCTCAGAAAAGAAGCAAAACCCCCCAAGAGGGAGTTAGGCCCAGAGGCTTAAATACCTTTTTAACAAACAGTAATAAAGTATGGGGAAGGGACATGGATGAACCTGGAAACCCCCATTCTCAGCAAACTGACACAAGAACAGAAAATGAAACACCGCATGTTCTCACTCACAGGTGGCTGTTCAACAACGAGAACACATGGACACTGGGAGGGGAGCATCGCACACTGAGGTCTGTTGAGTGGGGACTAGGGGAAGGACAGTGTGGAGTAGGGAGCTGGGGAGAGATAACATGGGGAGAAATGCCAGATATAGGTGATGGGGATGGAGGCAGCAAACCCCATTGCTATATATGTACCTATGTATCCATCCTCATGTCCTTCACATGTACCCCAGAACCTAAAGTTCAATAAAATATATATTAATAAAAAAAGTATGGGCCGGGTGCGGTGGCTCACGCCTGTGATCCCAGCACTTTGGGAGGCCAAGACGGGTGGATCATGAGGTCAAGAGATCGAGACCATCCTGGTCAACGTGGTGAAACCCCGTCTCTACTAAAAATACAAAAATTAGCTGGGCATGGTGGCGCACGCCTGTAGTCTCAGCTACTCAGGAGGCTGAGGCAGGAGAATTGCCTGAACCCAGGAGACGGAGGTTGCTGTGAGCCGAGATCCCGCCATTGCACTCCAGCCTGGGTAACGAGTGAAACTCCGTCTCAAAAAGAAAAAAAAAAAAAAAAAAAAAAAAAAAAAAAAAAAGTATGGATAAGATATTAGACAAAAGAAAAGGAAGTTTGGACTAAAGCAGGTAAATTGTCTAGGAAATGTGTGATAAATAAAGATTACTTTGTATGGTTTATCCTGAGGTAGTAAATGCTGTCTCATTTTCTTCTTCCTGGTACAGGGTAGGAGGACATCTTTACCCATGTAAATTGCCTTTATAAATGTTAATTTCTCTTACAAAAGTTAAATTTATGCCCTGCTTTTAGTCAGAAAAGAGGAAAGCAGAGAGAGTTCCCTCTATGTTTGCTGGTTTCTTAATTGCCTTCAGCTCAAAATAATTCTTATGCCGAAGTGGAATATTTGGGAATGGGATATTTTGATCCCCTTCATCTACTTTAGAGTACCATTAAAGGTTCATTAAGAGAAATTTCTTCTAATTTGTATAGACATATTTGAATTTTACCTTATTATATACCTTAGCTGTTTATCTCTCACCTAAAAGGTAGCAGCAATCTTTGTCTTTTTGAGTGCAAATAATACATGATGCTCTTCAGCAAATAAAGCCAGAATTGTTTTCTTTCTAATTCTGTTCCAATAAAAATTAATTGAGCACATACGATGCTCTCAGAGCTGTTCTCGATGTTGAGAACACAGCAGCCAGATGGGGATAAGCAACAGACAAAATAGCCTGCCCTCATGGGAAAGCATTTTAGTGGGAGTGTTACAGGAAAGAGGTTCCAATCCAGACCCTGAGAGAGAGTTCTTAGACCCTGTACAAGAAAGAATTCAGGGCAAGTATGATGAGTAAAGTGAAAGCAAGTTTGTTAGGCAAGTAAAGGAAGGAGAGAATGGCTGCTCCATCGACAAAGCAGCCCTGAGGGCTGCTGGTTGCCCATTTGTATGGTTATTTCTTGACTACATGCTAAACAAGGGGTGGATTATTCATGTCTCCCCTTTTTAGACCATATAGGGCCACTTTCTGATGTTGCTATGGCATCTGTAAACTGTCGTGGTGCTGGTGGGAGTGAAGCAGTGAGGACGACCAGAGGTCACTTGTGTCTAGCTTGATTTTGCTCGAATTTAGTCAGCTTGTTTACTACAACCTGTTTTATCAGCAAGGTCTTGATGACCTGTCTTGTGCTGACCCCCTATCTCGTCCTGTGACTTAGAATGCCTCAACCCTCTGGGAATGCAAGTAGGTCTCAGCCTTATTTTACCTAGCTCCTGTTATTCAAGATGGAGTTGCTGCAGTTCACACACCTCTGACAGGAGCAGAGAGAGAACACAAGTGTGAAAATATGGTTAAAATATGACATACCTATATTTGTATGTGCTATGGAGAAAAATAAAGGGGGGAAGAGAGAATAGGATTGTTGCTCTATTGAGAGTTTGCCAATAAAAAATATAGTAAGAGGAGATCTCAGTGAAGAACTGACTTCTGAGCAATGGCATATCTAGGGAAAGAACACTGGCAGAAGGAACAGGAGTACAAAAGGCTGTGAGACGGGAACTGAGGAACAGCAAGGAGATCTGGTGCGACTAAGGCACAGTGAGCCCAGGGAGAGGAGCGGGGAGGCAGCTGAGTCATGGAGGTGGGAGGTGTTGGGGCAGAGTTAGGGCTTTGGACCTACTGAAAATGAGAGGGCTTTGAACATAGCATTAACATGATTTGACTTCATTGTGTCAAAAGATTCACTCTCCCCGCAGCGGGGTCAACCATTTGCAGTAGGGAAGGGCCTTTCTTACTTTGAAATTAAAAGTGTGGCCAAACTCCTACTAAACCTGGACTCAACAAACACTGAGGCTTTCTTGCTGAGCCAGAAGATAATATGAAAAAGTAAAGATAAATGATGAAAGCAGCCGGATGTAAAATGATCAAAGGCAATAGGACCTTAAGCCCAGTGACAAGGATTTGAAGGAGTTGTTCAGGTTGTGTGTTTAATTCATTTGTGAGTGCCCACTTTGGAGGGGTAGATGTTGCTCACCTCTAGTTTTTACAATGTGGTAACATAGACCCAAGTGTTACTGAGTCTTCAGAGTTTTTAAGAGAAGGTTAGACTCTGAATTTCTGTAAGGCCCCGTGAGTTTTAGAGGTAGGGACACTAATTTATATAAAGACAGTCTTCAGCAGAAGAATGCCTGGGCCAATTAAAGCTTGTCTCAGAATTTACCAAAAAGCCTTCAGTTTGCATTTTCTAATCTACAGCAAGATAAAGTCAATAATTTCCACACTGGAAAATAAACCAGGGGTAAGATAAAAGATGTTGGGAGAGAGATCAGTCTTTAAATTTAGTTTTTTTTTTTTTTATTTTATTTTTTTTCCAGGTGAAAGGCTTATCAAAATTTTCTTCTCAGAAATGTTTAGTCATAATCCAATAATGATTACAGCCAAAATTAAAGCATTGTTTGCCTTAATGATTTTTAATGTGCTATCAGTTTAAAGTAATTCTTCACAGAAATACACGTTAGAATACTTCATCCTTAAATAGCAGGAACACTCATACACACATATAATCTAAAACAAGTTTCCATTATGAACCTATAATGGATGGATGGTTCAGCTGTTTTTATGACAAATACATCATTGATTCACAGACCTCAGGCACCAGGAATTGCTGGAACCCATAGACTCACTATGTAGTTTTAGTAAAAATAAGGCAGTAAAAGTCGATAGCCCATTTATTATCAATGTGTACCCTCTACAGAAATGGGCATTTTAATGATGGCGCTGCCTATTCCAGTGGATAGAGCTGCCTTACAGTGGCATTTATAAGTCATTACTATTGTAAAATTGTACAGCAGGCTGACTGCCTCTCACTCTTTAATGCGAAAGTGCTTTAGGTCTCCAGAGTTTCAATTAATAAGGGCACTCAAACACTAACCTTAGACATTCCTCACAGGGTGTGCATTCTTTAGTATGAAAGTATATACTTTGGCTATTTTGCTCTGAATCATTGATCAGGGTTTTAGTGTGTGTTTTTTTTTTTTTTTTCCCTTGCTTGTTTGTTTGATTGGTTTTGTTTATTTACAGAGTTTATTAGAGAACTGATCGGCTCTAGCAGTTTTCATGAGAGGGGAATATAGGTTATCTGGATAAGTGTATTTATAAAACAATAGAGTTCATGTATATCTTTACCTTAAAAATCCACTGTGAAACTTATGGCAACTTTCATATAGGGGCTTATGAAATATGATTTCAAAAGTGTCTCAAGTTTTGAGAATGTCAGAATACATATTCTGCATTTTAGTATCTCTACTGAGTCAGTTCAAAATTTGACATGCTTCTCTGTGAAATCCCTATATGTATATATTGATTTACACTTGGTCTCATCACAGTATCCTGAATTTCCTGGCTACAAAAATCTTAGGGTCGTCTACTTGAATGAAAGTTTTGACAGAATTGAACTTTTAAATGGTTTTTGTTTGGTGTTCCTGGGATCCTTTCTTCCATGGACTTTCCTAGTCTGCATTGGATGCTCATTTTAGAGGCCAGGTAAGAAAAGATGGCACTTGCAAATATTTAGCTATTTGGTAAACCTCTAATCCGTAATATTGCTTTCAGTTCTCACCGTCTTTTACCAATACCGGAGACCAGAGATAAGATACCGATATCTTTCTCTTTTAAGAGATCGCTCTCTCTCTCTCTGTGTGTCACTCTTTATCTATCTAGATCTCTCTCTTTTTAAGTGTTTGTTCATCGATCTATCTATATAACATCTATCTTCTATCTATCTATCATCTATAACATCTAGCTTCTATCTACCTACCTATCATCTATCTGTCTATCTATCTATCTATCTATCTATCTATCTATCTATCTATCTATCTGTCTGTCTGCCAGCTTGTCTATCTATTTGTCTATCTTCTTCACTGTATCTAGATTCACTGTTTTAAAATTGCTGCAGGAACATCTTGGTTATTCAAGTTTTTTCTGCAAAATCTCTTAAGAGTCCTAGATGGGACTGTTTTATTTTTAAAATGAGTCTTATTAAGCCTGGCAAAAACAGCATCATTTCCTAGGCCACAAAGAACATATATGACATATAAAAACCTCTTTTAAAGTTTCATTGGACAAATGACTTAAACTTCCTGAGTCCTTTTTTCCTCATTGGTAAAGAGGGGATCATAATTCTTCAGTTATCATAAGTATTAAAACAGAACACTATGTGCAAAATAATAATTGTAATAAGGATTAATGAGAATAATGCTTAGCACAGGTACTGGTGTAGAATAAGTGCTTTACCATATTTCAGAATTATGATAATTATCATGTATTTTCCTCTCTAATAAAGAAATGAGACAGTTTATAGAATAAATTTAATACTGTGTTTGGCCCATAACAAGCACTTGGCAATGGTAGCAGCTTAATTCCCATCATCATCGCCACCACCCTCTTTAACCATTGATACCTTTTTACTACATGCAATTTCAACTTTTATTTTCTGAATAATAAAATCTACTTGTAGAGAAATGACTCGGTGGGTATGAATTGTTTTTCAATTCCATTTAATTTTTGTGGATGGTTTGAATATCTTCTATCAGTTGCTATTCCTTTGCCAGCCTAAGCTGTTTTGTTTATGGTCTGACTAGATACTTAAATAAAAATTACAAAATGAAAAAGTTTAAAAATAAAAGCTTGGACTGCACCCATCATGGCATTGAGTATGAGTAGCCTGAATTTGGCTCTTCCTCGTGCACTAATAGTCAGTGTGTCTGACACATTGGCAGTAGGTTTTTCCAGCACAAATGTTCACGCTTTACAATATTTTGTACTTAGTTTGTGGACATATTTGTTATGTGTTACTTTTTTTCTGGCATGCCATAAGGGCATGTAAGTGTGACTCAAAATGTAGGAAACAAGAAAAGCATGAGTGAAATATTTGTGTCTTTCTTCTGTATTTGCTTATGTCCACACTAGTAAGTATAATCTACTTGCCTAAAGAGGAAATAATGGGGTACTTAGGCAAACTCATAATCATGTTTAAGTGTAGTGTTATATATGTTTTATCAAATAAAAAATTAACTTCTATTTCTAAGAATAAATAGACTATGATGCTCGGTGTGTTCGTTACTCCCAGAACATGCTGCATTTATTCATGCCTATTCCCCCTGCATGACACTCTCTTCTTTCCCTTTGATCCTTAATCATTCCCCGCCTATTCAAATGAAAAAGTAGTAGTCATTCAGGATTAAGCTTCAAGACTCCTTCCTTCTTTGATTTCCCTATGCCATTACTCCTTTTCTTACCACTGAGCATTAAGGAGACCCTTCTTTGCTTCCGTGGTCTAACCTCCATGTCACTACTTATTTGCCTGGAAACACAAGAGAAGCTAGAAGAAATGTTGAGTATGTCTTTATTGTTGTTTTAAACCATAATGATTAGCTTATAATATGCCATAAAAAACTGTTTCATAAGATAATACATATTGAGTATAATGGTTATCTTTTATGCACCCAGAAGTCACCTGAAATAAAATATCATTTCCTCTTCACTTCAAAGTAGAAATTGTAAAAAAAAAAAAAAAAAAAAAAAAAAAAAAAAGTTAATCTGAGTATATTTGACCTTTGAGTCACGAGGAGAATCTAAATTTCCAAAGGACACATTAATGTGTCTTAAAATTGTTCTGTGATGATTGGGTTTGTCTTGTGGGGAATTGTGGGACCATCAGAGCACCTATAGTAACTATGAAGGATACCTGCCTTTGGAGGTCATTAATTTAGTAGGGATGGAGAAACATAGTCCTGCTGCATTTGCCCAACATCCAAATCCCCTTTAATATGTGTGGTGATTTTTTTTTTTTTTTGGCCTTACTTTGAAGAAATGGAGAATAATCCACCCTCTTTCTTTCTAATAACATACAGAGATCGATTATCTCCATGTAACTGACTCAATATGGCCTCTCCATCTACTTAAGACCTGCTTGGTATGGTTCTCCCTATTTATGTCAGTAAACCAGTGGGAAGGAGATAGGCCTATCAGTTCTTCAATCATAGATTTGTTTTCATTTTACTAAAATATGGATTCTCTGATTTATTTAAGGTTATAGCTATTGTATTTCAGGTGAATGGTCATGGTAACTTGGGTTGCTAATAACTTGAAAAAGATATATAGGTATTGGTAAAAGATACAGTATTATATAAATAAACAAGTAACTTTTAACATTGTTTCCAGGTACCTAGTACCTGGAATGTTCATTATTAATAAGGTACCTAGAATGAATGTGCATTATTAATAAGGTTGATCGGTAGTTACACTGCAAGCTCTTATATCAGATTTATTTGCCATTCAGGGAAACTTAATTCTGCCCTTCTGGATTCATTTCTATTAGGATGCAGTGTTTCATGTTTAATACCTGATTTGGTAGAAGATAGAAGAGGAGGTAATGCTGCTTACCTTGCATTATTTAACAATGCCATTATTTAACAATCCAATTTTAAAGTAATTTTGAATGAATGGATTCCATACCCAATCTTCTGGTTTAAGACAATTGGTGAGAAAGTAATGTATATGTTGGAAAATGATAGACATTTTATTTATCAATATTTAATTCTTTCAAGCTACAGCACCTTTATAATCTCATTTAACTGTAGGTACATTAGAATCTTTATGTTCCTGACAAAGCTTTTTTTTTTCCAAAAGGAAAAATAAGACATTTATGGCTTTTTAAAAACAGATGATTCCGCGGGGGGTAGGGAAGAAGGACAGACAAAAATGTCTTTAGGATATTTGACCTACTTTAGGTGAAATTTTAGAAGATCTTAAATATCTAGCCTTACGCTAAATGAATATTGGTTAAATCCTGATAGAGAAAACAAATATTTTCTGCATGTTTCTATTATGAAATATACTAACAGTTGTTCAATTTCTACCTCATATATATTTGTAATTTATAACCTATAAATCTCATACAAATATATGATATAAGCATAAATTATTATATAAAGTCTCAATAAGGTTGACTTTAGAATTATTATCATTTTGGGAGGGACGAGTCCTCATTATGTTTCCCAAGCTTGTCTCAAACTTCAAACCTTAAGTGATTATACCACTTCAGCCTCCTAAGTACCTGGGATTATAGGCACACACCACCATGCTCATCTAAAATTATTTTTAGGTGGAAGATCCCTTTAGGGATTCATATATATATATATATATATATATATATATACACACACACACACATATATATACGTGCATCCATAACTTTGAGGTGTTGTGAGTTTGGTTTCAGACCACTGCGATAAAATAAATATTGCAATAATGCAAGAATAAAGCAAGTTTCATGAATTTTTTGACTTCTCAATGTATATAAAAGTTATGTTTAAACTCTTCTTTAGCCTATTAGGTGTGCAGTAGCATTATATTTAGAAAAACAATATACGTATTTTAATTAAATTACTAAAAATTGCTAAAGATCCTCTGAGCCTTTAATGAGTTGTAATCTTTTGGATGGTGGAGGATCTTACCTGGATGCTGATGGCTGCTGATTAATCAGGATGGTAGTGAAGGTTGGAATGGCTGTGGCAATTTCTTAAAATAAAACAGTGAAGTTTGTCACATGGATTGACTCTCCCTTTCACAAAATATTTCTTTGTATCATACACGGCTATTTGACAGCATTTGACCCACAGCAGAACTTCTTTCAAAATTGAAGTCAGTCCCCTAAAACTCTGCTTCTGCCTCATCAACTAAGTTTATGCAATGTTCTAAATCCTTCCTTGTCATTTCCACAATGCTCCCAGCGTCTTCACCAGGAATAGATTTCATCTCAATAAATCACTCTCTTTTCTCATCACCAAGAAACAACTCCTCTCTGTTCAAGTTTGATCATGAGATCGCAGCAGCTCCATTACATCTTCAGGCTCCACTTTAATTGCAGCTCTCTTGCTATTTATACCACATCTGCAGTTATATCCTCCACCAAAGTCTTGAACCCCTGAAAATCACCCATGAGGTTTGAGAATCACTTTTTCTAAGCTCCTGTTTATTTTGATCTCCTTCAGTGAATCATGAATATTCTTAGTGGCATTAAGAATGGTGAATCCTCAATCCTTGCTTGAACCTAGTAGTTCATGACTGCAGTGAGTTATGTTTGCACCATCCCACTCCAGCTTGGATGACGAGCAAGACCCCGTCTCAACAACAACAAAAAAGAATAGTGAATCATGAAATCATGAATTATTCTTTCCAGAAGGTTTGCAGTCTACTTACCCAGAATCATCAGAGGATTCACTATGTATGGCAGCTATAGTGTTATCTGTATATAACACTAAAATCTTATAAAATGTATTTTTAAAATAATAACACTTGAAAGTTGAAATTACTTATTGATCTATAGGCTGCAGTGTGGATATTGTGTTAGCAGGCATGAAAAGAACATTAAGGTCCTTGAACATCTTTGTCAGAGCTCTTGGGTGACAGAGTGCATTGTAAACAGGCAGTAATATTTTGTAAGGAGTCTTTTTTTTTTTTTTCACTGTGAGCAGTAGGTCTCAACAATTTGCTTAAAATATTCAGTAAACCATACCATAAACAGATGTGCTGTCATTCAAGGGCTGTCATTCTATTTATATAGCACAGGCAGAGTAAATTTAGCATAATTCTTAAGGGCCTTCGGATTTTCAGAGTGGTAAGTGAGTATTGGCTCAACTTAAAGTCACCAGCTGCATTAGCCCTTAACAAGAAAGTCAGCCTGTCCTTTGAAGCTTTGAGGCTAGGCACTGACTTCTCTCAGACTTCTTTCTTTCTCAGGAAAGTCCTAGGTGGCATCCTTTTCCCAAGGGAAGGCTATTTCATCTGCACTGGAAATCTGCTATTTAGTGTAAACACATTCAGCAAGTATCTTAGATAGCTATTCTGGGTAACTGTAGATTCTGCATTAGCACTTCCTATTTCACCTTGCACTTTCATGTTATGGAGAGGACTTCATTTTTAAAACCTTGTGGACCAATTTGTTAGCTTCTAACTTTTCTTCTGCAGCTTCCGGACCTCTCACAGCCTAGAATCGAAGAGACTAAGAGCTTTGCACTGGATTAGGCTTTGGCTTAAGGGAATATTATGGCTATTTTTATTTATTTATTTTATCAGGACAATTGAAACTTTCTGTTTCTCAACAATAAGATTGTTTTGCTTTTGTTTGTGGGGGCGGGGGTGGTGTTTTGTTTTTTGTTTTGTTGATTTGTTTGTTAGTTTTTGAGACAGGATCTCACTTTGTTACCCAGACTGGAGTGCAGTGGCATGATTACAGTTCATTGCAGCCTCGAACTCCTAGACTCAAGAGATCCTCCCACCTCAGCCTCCCTAATAGATGGGACTATAGGTGCACAACACAACACCTGGCTGATTTTTGCATTTTTCGTGGAGATGCGATTTTGCCCAGGTTCAGGCTCATCTCGAACTCCTCACCAGCCATCTGCCTTTTTTGGCCTTCCAAAGTGGTAGAATTACAGGCACGAGCCAGAGTGTTTGGCCTGTTTTATTTTCTTATCATTCATGTGTGCACTGGAATATCACTTTTAATATCCTTCAAGAAATTTTCCTCTACATTTACAACTTGACTGCTTGACACAGAAGGCCTAACTTTTGGACTGTGTCAGCTTTCAATACGCCCACCTCACAAGACTTAATCATCCCTAGCTTTTAATTAAAAGTGAGAAATGTGCAACTCTTCCTTTCAATTGAACACCTAGAGGCCATTGTAGATTATCAGTTGGCCTAATTTCAATATAGTTTTGTCCCAGGAAATAGGGAGGCCCAAAGAAAGGAAGAGAGGAGATGGGGAAATGGCCAGTTGGTGGAGCAGTCAGAGCACACACATTTATTGATTAAGTTCATTGTCTCATTTAGGCATGGCTCCTGATGCCCTAAAACAACCACAATGGAAACATGAAAGATTACTGATTACAGATCACCATACAGATGTGATAGTAATGAAAATGAAAAAACCTGAAATATTGCAAGAATGACCAAAATGTGACACAGAGACAGGTAGTGAGCACATGCCTTTGGAAAAATGGCACTAATAGGCTTGCTGGATGCAGGATGGCCACACACCTTAAATTTGTAAAAAATGTAGTATCTGAGAAGTGCAATGAGGCAAAGCAGAATAAAACAAGGTATGCCAGTATATGTATATACACACACATACACTGACATAACATTTGTTCTTTTCATATGAACTATTTTGTGGTTTTACTAAAAAACTCAGGCTTGCCTTCTTCAATATATATATATATATATATATATATATATATTGATATTGACCTAGGTTTATGTTAATCTTTTGAAGGAGACTTGAAATTCATATTTAATGACATATATTTTGGCACAATTGATGATGATATGGGAAATAAGTCTTGTGCAACTGACAACAATTGGAACTTAAATAGAAGGCTAACTCAATGGGACTTGGATATATCAGCTTATGCATGAGATATCTTGAGTATACTTGGATTTGGGCATCTAATAATATAAATTAGCTATGTTACTAGTAAAATAATCCTTTGCCCCCTTTATTTTCTTGAGTTTTCGTAGATTTCTAAACTGGAAATCTCCAAAATATGCCCAGTTTTTCTTGGAATGTATGATTTCCAGTTTACAGTTGTGAAAGAGAAAAGTCTAAAATGATATTGATTCAAGGAAAAGTAGATAAGGGGATTTGCCCCAGAACATTGAACTGTAGGAGTTTATTAGTTTGTTAGAGCCACCATAACAAAGAACCGCAAACTGGTGCCTTAAAAATAGAAGTTTATTATCTCACAGTTCTGTAATGTAGAAATCCAGAATCAATGTGTTTGCAGGGTTGGTTTCTGCTCAGGGCTGCGAAGACAGAATTTGTTTCAGGCCTCTCTCGTTCGCTTGCAGTTGGCTGTCTTTTCTCTATGCATGTCTGCGTCCAGATTTCCCATCTTATAAAGACATAAGTTCTGTTGGATTAGTGCCCACCCTAATGATCTCACTTTAACTTGATCTGTAAAGACCCTACCTTCCAAAAAGGTCTTGCTCCTAAGTACTGGGGTTTGGGACTTCAACATAGAAACTTAGAGGGAGTGGGTAGAATTCATCACATAATAGGAAGGAAAGGTTGAATTTAAGATAATGATCTGAATTTTTTTTTTCCTCTGGCAGGCTTGCACTTGCAATTTTAAGATATTTTTAAAACATCAACCTTTCTTGGTATCTGTATATTGGAGGAGACTAACAAAATACGTTTTGGCATAAACTCAATACTTTTAGTGTATCTGATAAAGTTAAAAAATATATAAGTAGAGGTAAGAGTTACATATAACGTAATTTTGATAGTTTGTAGAAAGTTTGTCCTCATAATATTTTGAATAATAGATTTAGTATAACATTTGTACACTTTTACTGTGTGTAGTTTTATTGCTCCCTTTGACTGTTGTCATTAATTAAAGTTTTCTTTTTTTAAGGAAATCTAATGTATTTTCTCAACAATAACATAACATCCTAACTTACGTAATGTAGAATTGCTCGTATTGTGTCATCAATCACCCATTCATCTTAGACTCCAAGCTTTAATAACATTGTTAGTCATTTATTTCCCATGTTATATGATAAGAAAGTAGATGCCTAAAGCAGGAAAGGACTTGCCAAATGCTCTGCAAGTAGTAGAAAATTCAGGGCAAGAACCCAAATGTTATAGCACAAAAATTCAACAATTTTACAATTTTAAAGGACCTTTGAGTTCATCAGCTCTGTAATTTTCCAGATGAGAGAACTTAGGCTGAGAAAAGTTAAATAATTTGTCAAAGCCATGCAGTTAGCTCACTGGTAGAGTAATTACTAAAGTGCAGGCTTAACTGCTACACTAACTTCTAAATCAGTTCCATCAAGATCATTGTCAGGGGATGGTTTAATAGCTGCTAGATTCCGAATGTTTGTGCCTTCCCCAATTTTGTATGTGGGAACCTAATCATCAATGTGATGATATTAGGAGGTGAGCCTTTGGGAGGTGATAAGATCATGAAGGCAGAGCCCTCATAAATTGGATTAGTGTCCTCATGAAAAAGGCCCCTGAAAGCTAACTTGTACCTTTTACCATGTGAGGTCACAGCCAGAGGTGCTGTCTATGAGGAAAGGGTCATCACTAGATACCATACCTATCAATACCTTGGTCTTAGACTTCCCAACCTCCAGGATGATGAGAAGTACATTTCTGCTGCTTACGCGCCACCCAGCTTATGGTATTTTGTTTTAGTAAGTAGCCCAAAGAGGCCATAAGTAACCTACGTTGATTTCCACAACCCTTTCCTCCAAACAACCCTAAGTAAAAGTACTAAAAGTTTTAGCAAATACATACGTAAGTAGGGAAAATAGAGTATGTATCTGCAGTCTTGGGACTATTGAAGTTACACCTCAATTTGTACTGTTATCAGATTAATTGGCCAATTGTTAGGAAGAAAAAATTATAGTCAAGCTTAAACAAGACGCTTTGTCTTCTCACTATCTAAATATTTAGTTAGACTGCTATTTATTCCTTATTACCTCCTGGAACCTCCATTGAATTCTCTCATGTCTTCCTCTTGCCATTCTTGTCAGGGCAGGGAATAAATTGAGTCTAATTATTAATTCATTTTGTTGTGGTCTTTTCCCTTATTGTGGTACCTAATATTTTTTCTCATTCAATTTTCATTTATCTTTTAATCTACCAATTATGTGATTATTATCTGATTTCGTCAGAAATATTCTTTCTCTATCAGTATATACTCTTATCTCCTTTTATTTTTAATCTTTTCTTTGGCAAGGCCCCACATCAAATATCTATAAACATTTTTAAGGCCTCTCCAGCACTACATGCACAAAGAAACAAAATAAAAATGATGATAATTTCTAGAAGTCTATACACTACACTACTCTCCAACCCTCTCTTTCTTGATTTTCTTCAAATTATATTAATACTTTGTAATAAGTTTAATCTTTATTTTCAGTGGATCCAAATTTGTATTTTCCTTTCTTTCCTCTTTGAAATTCATGGTCTAACTACTCCCACTATGGTACAGAAACTCTTCTTAATAAATTGAAGCAGTAGAAGAAGAAAGGCATTGTGAAGTAATTGCTTACATTTGTGGTTGGGGCTCTGAGAAATGAGAAATTTCCCTTGATAATGCACTTAAGAAGTGGTGAAGTCAGGATTCCTTAATAAAGAATTTCTTTATAGTATCTGTTAGTCCTGCTATAATAAACTAAAGCAAAAATTAATGGTATTTTCTTTTCAGCTTTCATCCTCAATGAAAATTCTGCATTATTTGATACTGTTACATCCTTCACGATCAGTTTTCTGCCATCTGCTTCTGTAAGGCATAATCATGGTTCTTTTCTTCCTTCTATAACTTCTTTTTTTCTCATGATTCCTTTTTCTGTTTCTCCGCTTTTGCTCAAATTTAATCTAATTGTTGAGATGTGCTCACCTATCTTGCCTTTTCTAGAGCAGAGACTGTCTTCAATCTGTGGATTATGACTAATGGTTGCATTATGAAATCAGTTTAATGGATTCAGATGAGAATTATTTTGATAAACCGGAATAGAACAGAGTAAATCTCACCTAGCAAGCATTACTTTTGTTTGGAGAGACTTTTTTCATTATGTGTGGCAGTGTGGCAAGGAGTGGGGATTTGTATTGTGTTAAGAGAAAAATGTATTTCTTACCGAGAGGGTCATGGTCAAAAGACTTTCAGATGGTCTTTGGTCTAGATGGTCTTTCTTGGCATTATTTTTGTGCTTTTTCACAATACATTTTATGATAAAACTTATTTTTATTATTTTCATAATACAGTTTATTTAGATGTAATTCACATGCCATGAAATTCATTTACCTAAAGTGTACAATCCAGTGGGGTTTTACAGTATATTTAAACAGTTGTATGACCATCCTCATAATCTAGAATTTAGAATATTTTAATCATCCCAAAAAGAAAAGCTCTACTTATTAGCAGTCACTCACAGTTTTCCTTCAAACTCCCAAAGGAGCCTGCCTGTAGTCCAGCTACTCAGGAAGCTTAGGCAGGGGGATTACTTGAGATCAGGAATTTGAGATCAGCCTGGACAATACAGAAATACCTTGTCTCTGACAATGACATTAACACAATACTTCCAAGCCCTAGGCAACTTCTAATCTACTTTCTAACTCTATAGCTTTGCCTATTCTATTCTGGACATTTCAAATAAATAGAATAATACAATGTAGTATTTTGTGTCTGGCTTTATTTTTTGGAATAATGTTTTCAAGGTTAATACAAGTTATAACATATACCTGCACCTCAACCCTTTTTTCTTTAAATTTTAATTTTTCTGTTGAGTTGAAAGTCATATAACATAAAATGAGGCAGTTTAAAATGCACACTTCTGTGGGACTTAGCACATTCACTGTAATGTTGAACAACTACATATATCAAATTCCAATAATATTTTCAACACCTACTTCATTTCTTTTTATTGTTCAACAATGTTACATTGTATGAATACACTGCATTTTACTTATCTATTCACTATTTGATGAACATTTGGATTGTTTTGATTTTTGGCTATTGTAAATATTGGTACTATGAACGCTTTTTCATACGTTTTTATTGGCAATCTTTTTTCATTCATGAACTTCATATATTATTTTAATTTATATGATCATCATTTGCATAACTGATTTATATATGAACTCTGGATTTAAGGGCTGAATAGTTACTAAATTTTTTGTATTGCCTTAAAAAATAAGGGAACTTATCTTTACTATCTCCCCTGAATTTCACTTTTTCTGCTGCTAGCACAGCCAAGTCTCTTCATTTTGATACTATCCTGTCCCTTCTCTGCACATCCTAATAGTTAACAAAAGTCACAGTAATTTCCTCAAATCTTTCAGGGTTTTACTGTCTTTCTATTTTTATTGCTAACATAATATAATCCAAACTTTTATTCCATCTTATCTGGGTGATTACAATTATCATCTTGTTATTCCTTCTACCATTGCCTCTTTCTAAATTCTCTCAAATTCATCTTGCTTGTCTCAGGCATATTATGCTTCCTCATGTGCTGTTAGAACCAAATCAAGACTATTCTCAAAGATATCAATGCCTCATCTCTGAAACACCTCCCTATTTTTTATAGTCTATTATAATTTTGTACCATTACACTTACCAGTAATGGACAGTATGAATTTGTGGTTTATTTTCTGTCTCTCACAATCAGAAATTAAGCTCCATGAGAGAAGAGTTTTTTGTTTTTTTTTTGTTTTTTTCTGTGTATTCACTTCTTTGCCCAGCTCTTTGTACTGTATCAAGGAACTCAATAATTATTTGTTGACTGAAGTAAAAACCAAACCCAGTGTTCTCTTCAACATAGTTTAATACATATTCTCCCAGGTCACTTGCATTATTTCTTGTCTTGTATCTGTAGCTATATTACAAAGCTATACTTCTTGTCATTTCTGAATAAATGCATGTTTACTTACTTCTGTGTTTATTTCAGCTTAAGCCAAGTGAAGAAGTGGGAAAGCGTGGAAATAACCGAGGCTGGAGTCCTATGGCTCAAGATTAATGGGGTGTTGCTCAAATGGCTCTTTACCTTAGAACCAGAAATCAAGGTTATCTCAAAAGATATTTGCAAATAGCAAAGATGGAGTAGGGGATGCAAGAGATGATCTTGGGAGAAAAGCATAAAATCTAAAGATTTATATTGAAATGGAGACCATAAACAAAAGATATATTCATGGACATCAGGTCTATCAAGGGGCTCAAAGGCCGGGTACAGTGGCTCATGCCCATAATCTCAACATTTTGGGAAGCTGAGGCAGAAGGATCATTTGGAGCCAGGAGTTTGAGACTAGCCTGGGCAACATGACAAGACCTTGTCTCTAGAATAGAATAGAGTAGAGCAGAGCAGAGTAGGCTTGGTGTGGTGGTACCTACTGTTAGTCCCAGCTACTCAGAAGGCTGAGGTGAGAGGATCCTTAGGCCCAGGAATTCAAGGCTGCAATGAGCTATGATTGCACCATTGCAGTCCAGCCTGGGTGACAGAGTCCCTGCCTCAAAAAAAAAAAAAAAAAGTCTCAGACCTAAAGAACTTAGAGAGTTTGGACTGCATGAAGGCATGAAGGCAGATAGTTATTTTATTAGATACTTGTGTGTACTTAAGGCCCCCAGATGATTCCCTATGCCTGTGTTCATACCATTGCTTCTACCAGGAATGATTTTCTATATATGTCATATATTCACTTAAAGCCCTAATAAAATCAAAACATACTAGAAGTAGAACATTGACTAAGCATTTACTATGTGCCTGGCACTGTGTTTGATAATTGTTTTAATTCCAATGAGGTAAATTCAAGTTATTATCCTCATTTGCTATAGAAGAAAACTACTACTTTAAAAGTTTGAGAAAGTTGGTCATGAATAAATAGCTTTTGGACAAGAATCATAGCATTCATATTCATTACATTCATATTCATCTCCCAGAGAATAAAGCCTCTTTCTTGGCATGTAATAAAATTCAACAGCTGTTTGTTGAATGAATGGTTGAGTAGATAGATAAATAAATTGTATTAACTTACAAATAATAAGAGATTCACATTAGATGACTTTCCCCAAATGAACTGTTTGTATGTTTTTGAAGATTTTTAATAATATTTGTTAGAGTTTTTGAAAATTATTTTGGCTTTTTATAAATCCTTTTTCTTGGCAATACTTGCTGTAATAGATTTATATTATGGTAAACAAGCCCATAAACCATACAAAACACTATAATCATGCAATTCATCATTTCTTTAAAAGTGCAAATATTATTCCAGTGGGTTTGTAGTTTTTATATTGAAACTGATCAAGAAACCCCAAATACTAAAGAAACTTTAACTTTTAGCAAATACTTCGTATGCAGTTATTCTTCCTTGAGCCATTTTGTGCTTCACCGAAACCACAATTCACTCAGCTTCTCATGGTCTTCTGTTTTGTTCTGTGTACCAGTTAATAGCATAGTCTGTTACTAGCCTTAGTTAAAAGCCTCAGCGTACCTAGATTTCGTAACATGAGAAAACAAACACATTATTAAATGCATGTAATGTAAAAGTAATTTATGAGATACAGATAAACCTATTTTAAAATATATATTTTAACCAATACATTCCCAATCTTTAGAAAATTTAAACCATGGCTTCTGTGCCTGGTGGTATTTATTGCAGTGTGATATCTCAAAATACTATAAATTAAATAATATACCAGCAAGTTGTGATTAATTAAATTTCCATTTAGTTATGTTACAATTTTTTTGACCCATAAATAGCAGTATGTTAATTTGTGTCATGTGAAATTAAACACTTTAGAGAGTTATAATTATTTCAAATGTAGAAGTTCCATGATGTCTTCAAGGTCCCATTCTGTGTTCTGACCTCATCTTTGAGACCACCCAAATAAAGAATTGCTTTCAGCATTTTCAGTTCCCAAGGATCTTTATGTAAATGATCATCTTTTGCCAAAAATTCAGTTTTTTTTTTTTACATGCCAAACTCTTAGGGCACTTGTAAAATAAGATTTACGGGTCATCTGAGCCAAATCTTAGGACCTACATAACTATTATTTATTAGCACAGAAAGCTAGAGATGTAAAAGCATTTATTCAATAAAAATTCAGCACCAACAGTGTGCTAAGTATCATGTAAGGTATTTCTATCTAGCAGCATATTCTGTCATATTTGAAAGAATAACCCCATTAAATATAATGTGTATATTTTTTATTAGTCCTAATATTCTATGATTTTGAATGTTCTGGAAATTTTCATATTGTTTTTAACTTTTTTCCAAATTAGAAAGTTTCCAAATTCATACTATTTATGAAGCAGTCAAATTGGATTTGTGTTATCATCATTATAGGACATAGATTTTAAAGATATATGCATTTATCTTAGCCATGGCTTCCTATAGAGAAAATTTTTATTTTTTGTCAAATGCCTAAACATATTTCATAAATGGCAAGGAGACGTTTAATGCACATTGAATGAGTGAAGGTTTGTGGGAACATATATCTAATTCCCGATTCTTCACACCTCTATTATTTCCTTCAGGTAACCCACCATACTCCTAATGTGATGTAATAATTTTTTTCTAAATTGATATTCATGTAATATTAAATTATTTCTTGGCAAAATAGAAATCCATTAATTCATATTTGCCATCAGTTTGTCAACTAGAATATCTTCTTTGATGTGCCTTTGGGGCATCTTTGGACAGGAAGGCTATTCAATTAAAATTAATAAATATAAAGAATGAAAGGAAAAATACTTCTTGTTGACATATATTCAACAAATGTCTATTAAAAGGCTACTAAATTGTGTTCACTATGCTACAGACTTGGACATATGTAACATCTATTCAGAGAAAGCATAGTGACTGTGAAATACTGGATATTACTCACATTTTATCATGTAATGATATTTGACTTTAACAACCACTAATCTCTCTTTCATGAAAGCTCAAGGGGCAGAAAAGCAATATAAAACTTTGACTATAATAATAATGTTCAAAAATACATTCATAGTTTTTAAAAAATTTGTTTGATTAAAGTGAAATAGTTTAATTCTTTGAAACCAAAACCAAAAAGCCTTTGGCACTCAACCTGTTTTATAACTAGGGCATTTACACCTATCCAGTCACCATAAAAGTATGCTTCAACTCAAACTAAGACAAAGAGTACAACTCCATCAGACCTAAATTAAACCATCAGCATTACTAGAAAGATAATTTAAAATGCACATTATTTACAAAGCAGCTATATGTGCACCTGTGTATATTTATGTGTGTGTGCTTAACATCTTGCATATATTGAGGAATCCAGCATAAACAAATAGAATACTTGCAATAAGGTATGTGAATGTAACTATCATTCATAAAAATTTGTAGTTTATCACTTTAGGACCTTACTAATTAAGTAGAAATATTAATTTCAAATTAGTAAAATGTTGGCAAAATGCCTTCTGAATTTACAGTCTAAATAAACTGAGCAAGGTAATTGAAAAAATATTCTATTACAAATATTAAGGACAGAATCCTATTTACAGTATAGAAAAATATCAACAATAATCAAGGTCAAACAAGAATTTTGGAAATAATAGAGAACAGCCAAGTTGTCAGTAAAAATGAAAATAGATTATCAGAATGATATAACTAAAGTTCAACTCAATTAACCAATTTGGTTTGACAGGAAAATGGGTCAACTTATGGAGTAAGTTTGAATTAATGTATTTGTAATGATGGATATATTTCTTGAAGCTAGGTTACATTTCTAGGTATTGAAAGGATTCTTTCATTAAAAACAATGTTCATTTAACTTTGTAATCCTGAAATGATAATTTTAGGATTTACTGTTCTTGCTCATGTAAATTTTTTAGAAATAGAGAAATTGGCTAATTCATATGAGAAAACTTAATGTTATTTATTAATAATAAAAGGATCGTATATTTTTATTAAAGTTTGTAAGCATCATTTTACAGTTGCTTTCTCAGAAGTATTATCCTTTACACCAGTTGAATTGAAGGACTAAAAATCTCTAAAAATATCAGTTGACGTTTTCTTAACTTGCCCTATTTGAATATTCTTGCAATGTGATGTGGTTTGGTTGAAGTGGGAAAAGAAATGCAGCTTATCCCCTCATTTATCCTTTTTTTGGTTTGAATCACAGAAAGCCATTTGTGAATTTAATCATCCTTTCTGCTTTCTCCTTCAGTAACTTATTGATTCAAGTAAATGTCTGTTTTTAATAATGTGTTTTCAGCTTCCTCTAATAAGAGTTTTAGAAAGACTTAATGAAATAATTTATTTGAATAACATCAAGAACAGATGCTTTATGAGATTTTAAATTTGTGTTCTGGTAATTTAAAAAATACTCTTGTTTAAAATAATTTTGGATACTCCCACTTTCTTGGGAGAAGCAGAGACAGGTATGGAGACAGGTTACCTATGGATGGAGCTGTGATATGTTGTCTCATGGTATCATATTTTGTTTTGTTTTTCCATCATAGTTCTTGTGGACATTTTGGGGTTATTTAAATGTTTGTGTATTTACTCATATCAAATGTTTATCTCCTGCCCCCATCTGCTTTGTAAATTTCATAAACTGATGAATCCATGTTTTATTGACCAGTGAATACTCACCACCTCGAACAGTGCTCAATTTTTATTTGTTGGACGAAGAAATGAAGTTAATCACTGAGGTGAAGGCTTGATACTGATCAGTCAGGAATGTCAGAATATGTATTTGCCAACTACCATTTTGAAAAATCATTTTTCTTTCACAACTTATGTTTAATTATACGTTTAATGAATTGAGGAAACATATGTGTAGAAATCCGAAACCTTTGTTTTAACCTAGCCTAGAAACTCACTGTGTGGCCTGAAAAATGTATTTTATAAAGACTTTCTATTAATTTTTTGTAGGTGGGAAAATGTGTTTTATTAACCCCAATGGTATATTTTGTGGTTGAGCTGAACAAATATGATAGAGTGCTTTACGTGCCGTGTGTCATTTCATGACAGTTTTCCAACATATAATCCTTGGTAAAGCCTTTTCACCTGTTTCCTGTGATCGCTTTATGTGGTTTTTGAAGTCCATTCATACAGCTTTAGAAAGCTAAGTGTGTGAGCTGTTTTTTGGCCTTTCAGAATGTTATTGTTGTTATTCCTGTTCGACCATAAAAACTTGTTCATTCAGAATATTTCTGATGGCTTTGCTGCAAAGCTTGAGAGTGAGAGTTTCTTTCTAAACCAGCTACATATTTCATTTTCGCTCAAAAGATCTTCACTACTGTCCAGAATTATCCAGCATGTGATAGGGGCTTTTCTTGGTTTTGAGGATATATTTTGCTTAGAATTGATGGTTTCACTTTGGCTAGTCTCTCACATCCTGATTATTTTTTTGTGTGTGCTTTGGAAAGAAAACTCATTAGAATTTATGAAAAAAACATACCAGCTACTATTGCTGTCCCACATTTCTAGCATTCTGTAAAAATCTGGGCTTTCATAGATTTAGAGACTTGGTTAGTTAATGCATTCCTCATTTACCAATATGACAAGTAGAGATGCACTGTCTTTAGAGTGGGAATTTATATTTAGCATTTAGTGTGCAAATTCTTAATAAAGATATATTTGTTTAGAAACATTGTTAATAAAAGTTTCACTGGAAATAAAATAAAGACTAAGCATTTGATTTTTGTAAGCAGCATAGTCAATTGCAGACTTATTCCTAACAAATATATCCTAGTGGAATAAATGTCAATTTCTAGTTGCTACAAACATGTAATCAGAAACTTTAGTTAGAAAACATAATAATGTGAAAATACAAATTTGGTCAGACTGTTTATGGTTAGGTTTCTTGTAATCTCAGGTAGGGTACACAGACAGCAACGGTTCAATTCAGAATGGGTGAGTAAAGGGGAATATTTTCCATGTGGAAGTCATTTTAAAGCTTGTGGATAACAGATTTTTAAACATTGCTCTGTATGTTTTTCAGTGTTGAAGGTATTACCAAAGAGGTTATTACAAGGTCTCTACTGTGGAAGATTTATGCTGCAGAATTTAAAAGAAAAGCCTTAGTATTGCTTTCCCTAGGCAAAACAAAACAAAACAAAACGCATAGTGAGTGTGTGTCCGTGTGTGTGTGTGTGTGTGTGTGTGTGTGTGTGTATGTATGTTTGTGTGTATTAGGGAAGTGGAGAGGGGTGAGGGAGGGGAGGGAAGAATGTGACTAGCTTGTGCATTTCTCAATAGCATGTATATTGCAGTAAGGCATTTTTTTGTTGTTTCATAACTTTTATTCAAAATTAAAATTTTGTTTCGTTTTAACTGTGACCTCTGTTTATTCAAAACTTTTTTTATTCTTGACTAAATGTCCTGTATTTTCTTCTGTTAAAATCTGCATGATTACAGATTTTCTTGGCTCCACCTTAAAAATAACATAAATTTTGTAATTATTGATATGCAATAATGAAAACTGATGTTTACATACTGCTATGAAAGTATACTGAGGCCAGACAAGGTGGCTTTCCCCTGTAATCCTAGCACTTTGGGAGGCAGAGGTGGGCAAATTGCTTCAGCCTAGGAGTTCGAGACCAGTCTGGACAACATAATGAGATGCGGTCTCTACAAAAAATAAAAACGTTAGGCATGATGGCGCATGCCTGTAGTTCCAGCTACTAAGGGCTGAGGTGAGAGGATCACTTGAGACCAGGAGTTCGAGGTTACAGTGACATATGATGATGCCACTGCACTCCAGCCTGGGTGAAAGAGTGGGACCTTGCCTCTTAAAAAAAAGTGTAATACCAAATTTGACAATGAATGTCACATGTTAAAATTGAAATAAAGATTTCCTATTTTACTACATTAGATTTTATACAAAGATTCATTTTAACTTTTATAGTATGAGTTAGGAAACAATTCTTAAAATTATGGTATGTTTTGTGCTGTTAAGTAAAAAAGTCCCTGGGCAGCAAAATAAATGGAATGGAATGTTTAACTTACATTTCACATTCAGGAATTAGATTTCATTTCACTGAAGAAATCGGAATCCGTAAAGATTTTACCACTGATTATTAGTGTGATATTCTTGTATTGCCTTACACATTTCCTAAAAGAAATTCCCTTTCCTGTTTTCTCTGTGTGTGACACCCATGGAGAGTTATTGCATCTGATCTCTATGACTTTCTAGTTCATGCCTCCCATTCTACCCATCTTGGTCTAAGCCAGTTTGGTAAATGGGGATGATAATATTTCTAAACTTTTATCGTTGGGAATTTGAAATAAGGTGATACTTGTAAAGCACCAGCACATGAAAAACACTTAATGAATGTTAGCAATTATCATTGTCATATTGTCCTAAATATATCATTGCAGTATCTTCCTGATTAATTCCCACGCTCTCTTTTCTTTCACCCTAATCTGTTTAAATAATCTATTGGCTGATGATTTTTAAGATTAATTTGATCAATCTCATTATTATGCCATTGTATTATATCATAATCTTCTACTGCTTTAACTAATTTGAACTATATTCTGTGTCTAACTTTAAGGCTTTCTCTGATTTTACTACTGTTCAGTTCTGTTCCTAACTGCCTTATAAATACACCTTTCTTTGCTCAGATTTTCTGCCTGAAGTGTTTTACTATCCCCTTTCTGATATCCATACATATTGTTTCAACTTTAAAGGCCAACTCAAGTCTTCTTCCTTCAGGAAATCTTTCTTAAGCACACTAACATATGTTTATTTCATTTCCCTGAAATTCTTACTTTTTATCTGTTCCACATACTTAATTCTGCTTTACAATGTTTTAAGCTTTGCATAGGCATGTATTCATTCCTTCTCTAACTATAGCTCTAGAGTCCCATGGAGACAGAAAGATTCTTAGTATCCGTATTCTGGGTAATTGGCCCATCTCTCCTTCCCTGCTCTGAACTTTCCCCCTTCTGGTCCTGTTATTATCCTATAGCCTTTTAGTTTTAATAATCATGAGTAATGTCTCTTTCCTTTTGGGAGCTTGCTACACTTAAACATGAAATTTTATCATTTCCTTGGCTCATGTGTTAACGCTGAAGCTTCTGCTAGACTGTTGGAACTCCATTCCATATAGTACCACTCCTAGGCCTGAGATACCTAATGTGGAAGGAGACTTTAGACGACACCCGAGTCTTATGTGTAATAACTCCCAGCATCCGTGTTGTAGGGGATCAATATGCATTTAGAATTAAACTGGCATATTTAAAAAATTTTTTTTGAACTAAATAATTCTTTTTAGTGGATTCTTGTTTATCTTGAAATTACAGTTCTTACTTTTAAGAACATGTTGAACAGCCAGTTTGGAATGTTTGACATTTAGAAGATTGGGAAAATTGTGATATGCGAAATTTGACAACGTTTTGGAAACGTTATTTCTCATGAATATAATTGGAAGACAATGTGGAAAGTTATTTTATTAAATGTTGAAATGCTATAGTAAGTAGATATGAAATGCATTTATTCAAACACTGCTGCTTTTTTAGGCAATCTTCATATAGACATTTCATTTGAAGGGAACAGATTTGTATATGTGTCCTCAAAAAGGATGAGGTTCATGATGAAGCTCTGTAAGTCAAAAGAATAGCTGCTTAATTGTTTTATGACTTACCACTCATTAGAATTTTTTTTTTCTGTAATTTCAAAGGCTCTGCTGAAACTTAAAATTGATATTTACTTTTTGGCAGCATTTAAGTAATGAAGTGTTTTTCAAAGGCATTGCCAATAAGTAGAAACATGTCCACTTTCAGGTATGTAAGTGTTTGTATCTGTAATTAAGAAACTCTTTTAGAATCATTAGCCTTGACTTACAAATAGTTTAATTAACTTCTTCCTCAGAGGAATCAAATCTGTTTCACTTTCATTTTTTAATTTTTAAAAGAGCTCTTTTTTTCTTCTGATCAGTGAGATTTACGGGAAAAAATCGTTTTCAGCACCTACTAGTAATTCAGCGCTGTTTCCATTAAAAAACAAAAACAAAAACAAAACAAAACTAATAGCCTAAATGCTGTTAAAGCAAAAGAATGGTAATACTAGACCATTCGTGTGATCATTCATAATATTTTTCTTTCATTGATTCGATAATTTCTCAATATCTGTCTAACAGTTTCAGTGTCAATTCTTTAAACATTCTTTCAGGCATGGTTCTGGGCTATATTATATAGCCTAAAACTCTGTGGCTTAAAACAATAAACATTTATTATCTTACACAGTTTCTGTAGGTTAGGAGTCCAGGAGTAACTAGTTGAGTATAGCCCTGGGTTTCTCATGGGGCTCCAGCTACCTGAAGGAAGGCTTTCTGGTGGGTGGAAGATCAGCCTCCAAGGTGCCGCTCTCTCGTGTGCCTCAAGTTCATGCTGGAGGCCTCAGTGCTTTGCTCCCTGGACCTCTCCATGGTACTGCTTGAGTGCTCTCAAGATATGATAGTTGGCTTTACACAAAACAAGGGACCCAATGGAGGCTGAAGTGGCAGGGTGTATTTAATGAACTACTCTCTGAAATTGCATACTCCTTTATACCACACTAAGTCCTTTAGATGTGAGTCACTAAGTACATCCACATTCAAGAGGAAAGTGAAGAAGACTGGAAGAGCATCAAATAATTGTGAACACATTTTAAAACCGCCACATGTGTTGACGGCTGTTGTGAAAGCTTGGTTCTAGTTTAAAATAATTTAAATAAGGGGCACACAGCAAAGGAGATGCAGCATGGAGCAATTTATAGCAAAGAAGAAAGAATATTTTGAAAGTCAGGTGCAGAATAGACAGCATACACTGAAAGATGATTCAGAGAGGTTTGCTCATAAGGATGAGACAGCCACTGTTACTGAGAAAACTCCCTTTATGGGAGTTGCCTGACATGATTATTCATAAGAGGGTGGAAAGAGATTTTACTAGTAAGCATGTTCTGGGTGGTCCTCTTGGTGCACATGCTCAGTAGGTGTACATGCTTGTTCATATATTACATGTCTCATTACCATCTTAAGTCTCCATCTAGGGTTGTGTTTTTCACTATTATAATCAGCAAAGAGTGAGTTTGAGGACAGTTAAAATCAAAATGTGGGGCACTTCCCTACTAGAGATAGCTCTTCTTGAATGAGCTTGACTACAATGTGAATGCTGGAAGGAATGCTCTTAAAGGGCCATAGTTGCTGCATATCCAGGTCATGATTGCTTCTTTGATTACCTAGCCTGACTCACATGGACCTCTTTAAATATCTACACTCCCTCCCTAGGTTATCTTATCTACCGCTGTGGTTTTAAGCACTATCTTTCAACTCTCAAATTGATGAAGATTGCTCTTCTGACTCGTAGACGTATATTTAACTTCCTACCAGTTTTGCTCATGACACTAAAATCTAACCATTTGTTCTGTCAGAAACCTGGTAGCCATTCTTGTCTCTCTCCCTTACCCTCCATGTTCAATCAGTCATCAAATCATGTAATTTTTTGTTTCTAAACATTGATACATTCTTTGTCATTACCCATTTAAAATAACCATCTTTTCTTATCTTTATTACTACAGAATAGTCTTCTAATTTGCATTTCTTATTGTTTTATAAAAAATTCTTTGATTTCCTTTTTTTTTTAAATACACAGGATTTGGAGTAAACAAAATATGATGGGAATGAAATAGAAAATAAATGCAAATATAAGCCATTTTGCTGATGCTTTTATAATTTTAGCAAACAGACAAATAGGGCAGTCTAAAGATTTTCATCTCTACTATATGGAGATTAGGCTGTAGCCCTTATTCTTTCTTAATTTTATTTTATTTTAAGTCCTGGGATACATGTGCAGAACATGCAGATTTGTTACCTAGGTAGATGTGTGCCACGGTGGTTTGGGCACCTATCAATCTTTCACTTAGGTGCTCTCCCTCCCCTCCCCCTGCTCCCAGGCCCCAGTGTATGTTGTTCTCCCTGTGTCCATGTGTTCTCATTGTTCAGCTCCCCATCATAAGTGAAAACATGTGGTGTTTATTGTTCCTGCATTAGTTTGCTGAGGATAATGCCTTCGAGCTCCATTTAAGTACTTGCACAGGACATGATCTCATTCCTTTTTATTGTTGCATGGTATTTTATAGTGTATATGTACCACATTTTATTTATCCAGTCTGTCATTAATGTGTAGCACTAATTTTTGACTGGGTCAGTAAATATATAGAACAATGCATGGAAAAAAAAAAAAAAAGAAAAAAAGATTTGAATAGGACATTGAAGACTTGGCCCAGGGAGAATAAAAGATAAATGTTTGATTCATCTATCGCATAATTATGTTCCCTTCCCCCAGTGCAGTGGTAGGTGGTTTAGTCCAGATAGTCAAAATCTTCCTTGAATAGCTATGAAATGCCCTTCTCTATATTTCTCACATGACTAAGTAGCACCTTCCTCAAGTCCACAGTGACTTCTGATATTCCAACTTCTTTGTTCATCCCTCTTCTCTTACTCTATAGACACTCCCTTAGCTACTTTATATATTAACATGGTTTTAGTCTGTATTCTACTCCTGAATTCTAGACTCATGAATCCAACTGATTATTGATCATTTGCAGGTATCCTGACACCTTAAACTTAATGTATTTTAATATATTTTAATGTATTTTTTCAAACTGAATCCATTATATTTTTTATATCCTCAACCAGTTAATTGGCTGCTTATCTCTTAGACTGTTTCGTTTTTTACTTATTGATAACTTTTGTCCTGTAATTGTATGTTTGAAGTAATATTCCCTTCTTTGAAAGTCCCCTGTTAATAGCCTAGGGTGACCTTGGCAAGTCTCTGACCCCAGTCCTTGGAGACCAAGAGGAATCATCTGACTTTTTTTTTTTTTTTTTAGTCGGAGTCTCACTTTGTCATCCAGGCTGGAGTGCAATGATGCAGTCTTAGCTCACTACAACTTCTGCCTCTCTTGGGTTTAAGAGATTCTCCTTCCTCAGCCTCCTGAGTAGATGGGATTGCCAGCGTGTGTCACCATGCTTGGCTAATTTTGTATTTTTAATAGAAACAGGATTTTACCATGTTGGTCAGGCTGGTCTCGAACTCCTGACCTCAGGTGATTCGCCCACCTTGACCTCTCAAAGTCCTGGGATTACAGGCATGAGCCATGGTTCCCAGCACACCTGACTCTTGATTGGTCACCTACTTCTAGCCTCCAGACTTCCCATCCCTAGCCTGGTCTTTAGTTATCACACACAAGTTCAGCAACAACTTATACCATATCGAGTCAAACATCACCAAACAGGTTTATCAACAGGGGAGATAACTCAAGGAGAAGGAAACAGAAGAACAAGAGGTCTCATTAACAAAGTGACTAATGTCTCAGAAAATAAGGAAAAAATAGGATTAATTTCTGACGAAACAAGTGAGCAAGAATAGGGAACTCTTTCTTTTATTCAATATTTATTTTTATGTGCTTTCCTCACAGTTAATACCAGGTCAAAATAACTTTTCACTGGCTGTATGTTTGATATGGAATTAGGAAACTTTCTGAGGTTCTGGTATCTGTATCAGAGAAGTTTAATTAGTTCATGTCCCTTTAGTCAGTCCCATGGTCAGTGAGTAGTTCCAAAGTATGGCATCCTAACAGAAAGTTTCCAGATTTCACATCTAAGACTTTTCCAGTGTATTCAGCAGATATCTATTACACACCTAATAGATGACACTGTATTCTCTGATATAACAGATTATCTCATGTAATAAAAGTGGGAAGGGGTATAAGAAGGTATGTATATGTCTTCTTTACTCCAAATTATTATGTTATGAGCCACTCCACAACACCCAAAGCAATATTAACCTGGTACAACATGCAATAGACTATCTGACTGGTTATTCTGCATTTTAATTTTTGGCATTTTCCATGTTTTGCTGCTTTTCTCTTCTAAGCAACTCTTTCCATTGGTAGCATGATAACTGAATGGCAAACAACTTTTCTAACAAAAATTATTTTTTTTTTCTTTTGGACTTTTGTGGCTCTTAACACAGTAGCATAATTAAAATTAAATTAAATAGCTAATTAGATAATGTTATAGAGTAGTTTCCAGTAATACATTCGCTTTAACAAATTCCCTTAAACAAAGCATCCATCATTTATGCAGTGCAATTTGTCACTGGGTTACTGATGATATAAATGCAATTTTACATTCAGTGGAAGAAAGCATACACAAATAAACTCTGGTTCTCTGTAAAAATTACCATATCCATAACTTTTGAATCATTCTTACAAGTCCAAAAGATGCATGGAAAATTTGGACCTCAACATTTTAATTGACTTTGCAAGTATCTAGCGTCTGGTTCTTAATCATATTTTTAACAGTGAAGACCCAGATTAAAGCTGTGTCAATGTTTTGACAAAACTGACCCATGAGTTTAATGAACCAAATTTCCCACTTAGTGAAAAGAAAAATGAGTTTTGCTTATTTTCTGTTTCTTTGTTAAATTAACCTTTTAAAAAAAATAATTGGCTGGTTCAGTCACATAGAATACCTAGATGAATTCAATGTCTGGAAGCAGTTTCAACGTATTCTTTTTTGTAAAATGGTTATAAAAGTTAAAAAAATAATTTGCCTCTTAATAAGTGTATAAAAGTTTACTCTAAAACATTCTGCAAGCTCTATATTAAGGTCCTTTTTTAAAAACAAAAACAGAAACACCTCCATGATTCCATCTAAACTGACCAAGTCCTTTTTAAATTCAATGGTTCTATTATATAAGACTTTAAATACATTAATGGAAATGTCTATATCCATGAAAATAAAATCTCAGTATGAAAAAGGACTTCAGATTTAAATAACCATTCAGTCTCTGAGTGTTAACAAAGAATTTTTTTAAGAACGATAGAAATGCACATATCAGAAATTCAGTATCTATTGTGAGAATACCTTGCTAAGTGTTGACACAAGAGCAAACTTTAAAAATAGCATTATAACCAACCTCTAATTGTGTTAACTCTCTTCAATCAATGCTGTGGATATGCTAGATTCTTCTATAGTTTTGTGTGTATGTGTGTGCACCCAAAAAAGAAAGAGAGAGAAACAAATAAAATGTTGAACACCAACCAGAATGCAATTAACTGCAGTGCAGCTTGAAGAATTTCAAGGGAACTGTTAAGAAGTTTTGCCTAGGGTCTATGGTACAGTTATACTTTTTCAAAAATATCATACAAATGAGGTAAAAACCTACATCACTCCTCGATTTTAAATTATAGGTATGTTTCATAAACCAAATCAATATTTTCTCTAAACTTCAAGTGAAAATATTTATAGTTAAGTATTTTCTCTTTTTTTACCCCTCCCTTTTTTCACCTCCCTGCTTCTCTCCTCCCCTCTTTTCACAGTTCATGCTTTGTAAAAAAGCCACAAGAAGAGAAACATATATTTATTTAAATATATATTTTGTGCATGTGCACATTAATTAGTTAACCAACTATAAATGTAAATTTCAGCTATCACATATGTTTCTCTATATCTGATTCTCTTAATGTGGAAATCAACATATTTGACAGTTGGTAAACACTTCATTTAAAATTTCAATTACATACTTATAAAAGATTTGTTGAGTTATCATAACTTAACATTTGACTCTTTTCCAATAATGCACTGATTATGTTCATAATCTTGGAATGGGAAACTGTTAAACTTGACAGAAAAAGACAAGACATTTTTCCGTATAAAAATTAAATATGGCTGGGTGCAGTGGCTCACGCTTATAATCCCAACACTTTGGGAGGCTAGGAAGGCAGATCGCCTGAGGTCAGGAGTTCGAGACCAGCCTGACCCTGTCCCTACTAAAAATACGAAAAATTAGCCTGGTGTGGTGGTGCATACCTGTAATCCCAGCTACTCAGGAAGCTGAGGCAGGAGAATTGCTTGAACTCGTGATGCTGAGGTTGCAGGGAGCCCAGATTGCACCGTTGCACTCCAGCCTGGGCAGCAAAAGTGAAACACACATGCACATATATATGTGCGTGTGTGTGTGTGTGTGTGTGTGTGTGTGTGTGTGTCCCACAAACATCTAAAATTAAACATCAAGCTAGAAAAAGAGTATTTCTCATAAATATATAGGATAAATGTTTAGTTTTCTTATACAAAACTTTTATAACAGCAAACTTTACATAAATGTAAGTAAGCCATTCACAAATAAAAGCAATATAAAAGATCAATAAACATATGAAAATATATTCCACTGTACAAGTAAGGTACTGCAAGTTAAAGATATTATAGCATTTTTTATCAAATTGACAAAATTTAAAGAAATTGATAATATTTAATTTTGAAAAAGAAGGTATTGTTGGTAGAAGTATACATTTTCAAGTTTATTTGAAATCTATTGATATTTGCCAAATTTGAAATGTGTTGCCTTCTTGACCCATCAATTTCATTTTTTAGAAATGTACCATTAAATGCATTTAGATAATTAGGTTTTCTCACAAATATTACAGGCAAGGTGTGCAGATAGGTTTAGGCTTTCTTGTAATATTATGACACAAAAACACCAAGACCTTTCAAAGTATCCATGAACATAGGACCAATTAAATAATTTATATATTTATTATATGTAGTCATTAAAAAGGATGGAAAGACTATCCAGATATGAAAAGATTTCCATCAGATATTATTACATTTATAAATGAAATAATATAAAATATCAAACAATATGTATAGTGTGATACTACCTGAGTAAAATTACCAGAATAAAATGGAAAAAGGAGTGGGAGAACACACACAATTCTCTTTGTGTGAAGAAATTCTAATTGGGAAGTCTCCATATGGTTAACTAGTTACCTCTTGACATTGTGGGGAAACGAATGGGGAGGAGCTAAAGGAGAATATAACTTTTCCTCGAAACAAATCTCTATTTTAATAAATAGCATGCATGAGTTCTACAACGAATTAATGAAGTATTATTTAAAACAATGGAAGTATATTTTAAAGTTGAAATAAATTACTTACATATTTAAAGTCAACAATAGTGCAGTTTTTCAATCATGATTTGTTATTAAAAAGAGAGAAGAAAAAAACACATGCAAGTTTTATCTGAGTATCTGACTGTGTAAACCGGATGATATTTCTATCTAGTTTTAGTCTGACACACCAAGCCAAGAGTGTAGTGGAAAATCGACAGTACCTTTTTCCATTTAGAAGAAAAAAATGTGATAAAGATTTTAAGAAATAACTGTTTTTGTTAGATTAGAAAAAAAAAATCTATAAAATTCCTGAAGTGAAAAATATTCTAGTTTATTTATAATTATGAATCTTAACTGCTTTGTATCTTGATATTGATTTACCCCAAACACTGGAAAAGCAAACACGTGTAATTTTCCTTTTTACGTGGTAACAGTGGCATCTCTTTTCTTCCTCTTCCTTTCTGCAGCTTTCAGCCGTGCCCCGATTCCGATGGCTGTGGTCCGAAGAGAGCTATCCTGTGAGAGCTATCCTATAGAGCTCCGCTGTCCAGGAACAGATGTCATCATGATAGAAAGTGCCAACTATGGCAGGACTGATGACAAAATTTGTGACTCTGACCCTGCTCAGATGGAGAATATCCGATGTTATCTGCCAGATGCCTATAAGATTATGTCTCAAAGGTATGATACTTCTAATATTCTTTTCTTTGTGCATATAACATATTCCTTCAACATGCATCTGTGTTACATATTGAACATAAGAATATAAAGTGTTATGTATTTTAGGATACTTTGAAATAGTTTTTCCATGTCTGACTATTCCCTGTATCACCAAAATGTTAATTGCAAATAGCATTTTAAAAGTATTACAATTTATTCGATTATTTATTACATTTTATGGTCTGCGTAAAATTGCATGCTATTATTTTGATAGGGTTCTCTAGAACTGAGTTCATTACATGAGATAGTAAACATATTTTTTACAATTTTCAAAAATAGAATTTTCTCAAAAAATTGCAGAAAAATTTTAATGCTAACGGTAACTTTCTAAAAATGTGGGGGATAAAAAGGAAGAAGTAAAAATTAATAGATAATTTTATTATCAATCATTAATCAAAATATAGTAAGACTATTGATTAAGGATTAATTTTAAAAGTATTCTTTTGCTATTCAGCATATGAAATTAATTAATTTAAACATTTGAGCAGTCTAAATACGGCCATATTAACCTACTATAAATTAAGGTACCGTATAATATCAGTGGGTAAGAAAAGTATTTTTGGTTCTAAAAAGGTTGAACAATGGGAATGCATATTATATAAGGTTTAAATTATGTTAACATTTCTTGATAAGTTAGCTAAATATTAAGTATCTTTTAGATAATTGTTCACTATTGCCATGCTTTCTCAGAAATCAGGGATAAACTCATTCATTTACTATAAGCCTTTAGCTATTCAGTTATTTCTTTTCCTTCTATTATTTAAGGACTTCCTTAAATATAGGGAAAACTCTATCTTAGGTAAAACTAAACAAATCTAAAGACAAGTAGATTTCAAGTACAGACCTTAAGTACAAGATTTCTTGTACTTAAGAAAGCCTTCCTTATTTTTCACCTTTTATCTTCTTGAAATACAAAATTCTGATAAGTATTTTTGGATGTAATTAATACATTGATAGTGAATATCTTAGTTTTATAAATTACTGTTGTATAAATTATCAATATAAATTATAATATGTCAGGTTTTTGATGATTAAAGCATTGGTGTGTACTTGAAGGATAATGAAGTCTGGACAAATCTGAGGGCTTTTATTTGTGTGTTACTCAAATGATGGCTCCTGCTAAGGTGAGCATTCATGAGAAATAAGAAATTAATATTAGGGATTTCATTTGATAAAAGTTTGGTTGCAACTTGTTACTATTGTGTGTCTCTATCATTGTTATATATTTGACATGCCTCCAACTATCCTAAATGCTATGCCTGAAAGAGTTCTAATTATTTCATTGTGTGGAGATATTGTAATTGTCTTTTAGGAGCAGTCTAAATATGGCCATACCACTTAAATTGTTTAAGTAGTATGGAATAGGTACTGTGACTAAATTGTTATTATAATTTGTTTTAGTTGATCAAACATAAGATTCTATAGAATTCACTTGGATTGTAGGTTGAGAAGGAAATACTATTCGTTTTTCACTTAAAATATAATAGAAGCATTAGCTGTTTCATCTCTATATGATTTTCACTGAAATTGTTTTAATCCTTTCATTGATATTATTAACGGCTCTGAAAATAAGCTTTTAATCTTATAATGATTTCAAAAAAGTAGTTATAATGGATCCTTTGGAGCCACTGAACTATATGGGATGCATACATAAAGTGACAAATCTGCAGAGTAAAAATGCTTTAAACACTGTTAGTAAATCATTCTTGTAAGCCCTCCTGATGGTTTCACAAGTATGAGTTGTCAGTTACCTGAAATAACTGTGGTTAATTCTCCATGGAAGCAAGTTTCTCACTTAAATTTTAACTATTAAATGCACTACATTTATACTTGTCCAAAGTAAATGTTTTTAATTCTCTGAGAAAAGAAATCAGGTTCCATTTTGTAAGCTCCCAAGAGACGCAATGGCCATGGCCACTTAAGCTACTTTATAATGAACTTAGTTACACTATCATGCCAACCACAGCTTGTTAAATAATGCTAATAATGATTACTTATGATATGGACATATCACACTAATGATATAAACAGTTTAAATAGATTAATGCTTTTGAACTGAAATCAGAACGGAAAGCATGTTTTTTTTTAAGGTATCTTAATGCTTTTCTTTTACTTAAACTTCTAGAAAGAGACTATATCAGAGTCTAAACATTTCAAAGCATATCTTATGGAGAATTATTACTCAGTATAAACAGTATTGTTATCACCATATTCTTGCGTAACCTGTTTAAACAAGCCCATAACTTGCTTCAGCATGATGCAGTAGACAGATGTCTCAGGCAAGGAGAGACATGAAATGTCATTGAGGCAGATGTTTGAATACACATTGAACAAAGGCATAAATTCAACGACATACTGACATGTAAATTAAAGCTAAGTGTGAAAAATTTGGAAGTTGAATTGAAAGGCTATAGCTCTTGATTTCCATATTTTTCTTTAGTGGAGCTATGTAATCTGACATATCCTGTAGAGAAGCCACTTTCTTCATTGCCTTCCAGATTGTGTGTTCTTCAATCACGTGTGCTCTCATGCCATTCTGTCCAAGCCCCCAATATTCCATGCTCTACCTCTGTGTCATTATCCTATCAGAGGACTTGTTAAAACATCACAACAGATTTATTTGTCCTTCTCAGAAACTTATACTTGTACTAAATTGTTATCTACATTCCTCTTTATCTCATCTAAACCTTAACAAACCTATACTGCATACAGCTGCCTTGTCTAAAGCAAATTGTAAGCTTCTATAAGGCAGACTGCCTGTTGAATTAACCTAAAACCAACTTTGGTTGTATAAATGAATAACTAAATATGCTCTCTAATTTTGTCCTGCCACTTAAAAGCTTTCTTAACTCTATTATTTGAATGGTTCCTCTTTCTTTTTGTGTTTATATATTTCAGAGAGTTTTTAAAAAATATACATATATTTGGATATCTAAATATGAAAACAACAATTTAGCAACTGGATAACTTTAGAAATTTTACATTTGGCATTCAGCTTAGGTTTCATGTTATCCTTAACTGTCAATGGAAATATTTCAGTTGTAAACCAGCACTTGAAAGTTTACAACATGCAGTTTACCCTAACAATTACTTTGGGGTTTTGTGAATGAATAACTCAGTCATATTTCCTCCTCATAAAGCTATATATATATTGGCAAATAGAAAAACTCAACTATATCATTTGCTCAGCATTTTACTTTTTACCTCATTTGTGTTTATTGAACAGATTAAAGGAGGCAGGCTCTTTTAGCTAAATGATATAAGAGAGCGTTTCACTGGAGAGGAAATCTCAGTGCTGCTTCTTGAAAGCTGGCTGCATTAGTGGAACCAGAAGAGACTAAGTGATACTAGCTATGTAAGTGGAAGAACACTAGAAAAGAACACAAGAGCATACGTTTTTTTCTGGTAACCTTTTACTCATCCTTGGTTCACAGCTTTTTGCTGTTCTGCTGTTGATGTAGCACTATCTATTCTGTCTGAGTTCTCTTCCTAACATGCTACTACTTGGCGCCAAGCCCATTTGCCCCATCAAAACCCTCTCTGTAGATAAGTTACACATATTGTTAAGAAACCTTAATATTTCTGGATAATACACTAGCTTGACACTATTTCCTTGCTGAAAAACCCAAAAACAACAACAACAAAACTGCCTTTAGAATTCTTCTTATAAATTGGACATAAATTTGAATATCATTTATAATAGCATCTTCACACCAGCTTTATAATGACATATCTTTTAAAATATATAACAGCCTTATTTTACATATAATTGCCTATTTTTTTAGATTGAAAATGTGTTTGTGAACAGACACCTGTAGGCCTATCTGTGTATATATTTATGTACTTTTTATTGATGTATAATATGCCTATAGAACATTCCATGTATCATACATGTACAGCTCAATGAATTTTCACAACTTAAGCTCATCCATGTAATTACCACAGATAAGGCAGAAAATGAATGGCACCTCAGAAAGCAGCCCCCTGTGTTTTTCACCAGCCATGTTCCTTTCTCCAAGGATTGCCCTATCCTGACTTGAAAAACTCTAAATTCTTTTTGCCCACTTTGTAATTTTAATAAAAGACTTAATATAGTATATACTTTTTGTCTGGCTTCTCTCATGTAATGATTTATTTTTAATGTAAATTTGCTGGAGCATTTTTATATGCCATATAATTCACTCATTGCAATTGTACAATGATGATTTTAGTAAACTTAGCAAGTGATACAACCATTGCAATAAATCAGTTTTAGAATATTTTTATCACCACAATAAGATTCTGCATGCCAATTACTGTTAATCCCAATTTCCTTCTCCATCCTGTGCAATGTCTAATCGACTTTCTGTCTATATGTTTATCCTTAATGTATTATTTTAAAGCTAAAAAATGAGTATTTAAAATCAAGTTAAATTTAATGAACTTTTCAGTAGGAACAATATAGAAGAAATATTGGCAGTTATTTCAGGAGGAATGGAAATAGATACGTTGCTTACATTTAAATTCTCTTAGAATCAAACATCATGAATCTAGACATTTAAAAATTATTTCCTTTGAGTTTTCTGTCACGTACAGATAGTAAATGGTCCAAGTAGGAGTATTTTTTTTCTATTTAAAGGAGAGATCTAAGTTTTGTTTTAGTGTGTTCACATATTACAGTCACATTAAGAACATGCAGAAAAGAGAGGAGAGAGAAGGCTGGGTGCTGTGGCTCATACCTATAATCACAGCCCTTTGGGAAGCTGAGACAGGAATATTCCTTGATTCCAGGAGTTCAAGACCAGCCTGGGTGTTCTGTGAGACACCTGTCTCTACAAAAATAAAAATAAAAATAAATAGCTGGACCTGGTGGGGTGAATCTATGGTCCCAGCTACTCCAGGGGGCTGAGGTGAGAGGATGGCTTGAGCCCAGAAGTTTGAGGCTACAGTGAGCTGTGATGTCAACGCTGCACTTAGCCTGGGTGACAGAGTGAGACTGCTTCAACAACAGCAACAAAAATAGAGAGAGAATTGTTTCCCATCATTCTGAAAAGTTAGTTTTCAGTTTATGTCAATAGCACTGTAGGGAATTTTATAGCTTACAAAAGATCTTGGGTTTTGCAGCAGTCATTCGGGGTGATGCTAAGAATTTTTTCAATAGTATGAGGAGAAATGCCAGCGGCAGTTTTGGAGTGTACATAGCCTAGTAAGTGTTTTGCAATAGCTGCATTTATATACATGAGTTGTTCTGTTCAAGTATTCTCTTTTACTTCTTTGACAGATCCATTATATTGTCTCATATTTCTCTTATAAACTATAACAGATCAGAAAAAATTCCTCATATTAGGAACTTTTCCATTGAATTCACATCCTATGTAATAAAAGAAAAGACATAGAACCTGTAACATATAATACATAACCTAAAGATAACTGTCTTTGTGCATACCTTTTTAAATATAAAGGAAAAGAAAGGAGGGAAGGAAGATAACTTTTTCCAGGGCACAAATTTAGAGAATATGGAGAAATAGGAAATTTCCTATATGGAGGTCATTTATTATTTATTCTCCTCTAATATTTGGCTTCTTTCACTTCTGAACGTACATTTTGTTAATGTCTACTAAATTACTTTCAAGCATTTCTTCCTATTAATTTAATATTGAAAGAAATTGTAGGTTATATATGAATTATTCAAAATTAAAAATTTTAGTAAATGATTCAAATATTTTATTGCAGCTTATGGAGAAAGCTAAAGGGAATTGTGTTAGGTCTCCTTTGCCCACAGGAACTATTAACCCTTTATTGCAGCTATACTCAAAGCATGGTTCGTGGAAATTTGGAATCCCTTTTAAGGAGTCCACAAGATCAAAACTATGTTCATTATAATTCTGACACAGTATTTGTTCCTTTGTATTTGTATTGACATGGGCACTGATGGTGCAAAAGCACTGGTAGGCAAAACTGCAGGCCGTAGTAACAGTCTGTTTCTAAAAATTTCTCAGATTTAATTTCTAATACGATAAATATAGATAGATATAACTCACATAAACAGGTGATCTTTGAGATTCTTAATAATTTCTGACCTCAGAAGCAAAAACAACAAAAAGATTGACAGGACTTAAACTAAAGAGTTTCTTCACAGAGCAAAAGAAACTATCAATAAACAGGCAGCCTACAAAATGGTAGAAAATACTCACAAACTGTGCATCCAACAAAGTCCTAATGTCCAGAATCTATAAGGAACTTAAGCTAATCTACAAGAAAAAAAAAAAAAAAGAACATTATTAAAAAGTGGGCAAAGGACATGAACAGACCCTTCTGAAAAGAAGACATACAAACAGCCAACAAACATGACAAAATGGTCATCATCACTAATCATGAGAGAGTTGCAAATCAAAACCACAATGAGATACCATCTCGCACCAGTCAGAACGGCTATTATTAAAAAAATTAAAAATCACAAATGTTGGTGAGATTGTGGAGAAAAGGAAACTCTTACATATTGCCAGTGGGAATGTAAATTAGTTCAGCCACTGTGGAAAGGAGTTTGGAAATTTCTCAATAACTAAAAATAGAGCTACCACTTGACCCAACAATCCCATTACTGGATATATACCAAAAGATAAATAAATAATTCTACCTTGAAGCCACATGCACTTCTGTGTCCCTTACAGCACTATTCATAATAGCAAATAAATGAAATCAACCTAGGGGGCCCATCAGTGGTGGATTTAATAAAGGAAATGTGCTACATATACATCATAGAATACTACACAGTAACAAAACAAGAATAAAATTATGTTTTTTACAGCAACATGGATACCACTGGAGGTTGTCATTCTAAGCAAACTAATACAAATATAAAGTAAAATAAAATAAAATAAACAAATATTGCATGTTCTCACAAGTGGGAGCTAAATCTTGAGTTCGCATGCTGTTCTCACTTATAAGTGGGAGCTAAATCTCGAGTTTACATGGACATAGAGATGGCAACAATAGACAGCAGGGACTCCAAAAAAGGAAGGGGAGCAAGGGAGTAAGGGCTGAAAAACTTCCTATTGGGTGCTATCTTCACTGTCTGGGTGACAGGATCAATAGAAGCTCAAACCTCAGCAGCACACAATATTCCTTTTGTTACAGACTTGTACATGTACCCCCTGAAATCTAAAATAAAAATAAAAATAAAAAAAAAAAACAAAACTTAAAAACATTAAAATAAGATGAGATGAAAAGTAGAAGAATTGTTTAGCAAATATTTGATTTCAACTTATTGGCTGAAAATTCATTATTTAGTTTTACTTTCATTATTTTTACATAATACTCTTTTTGCTTTAAAATAATGTGAACCTTTCCTTTGAGTGAATTATTAAAAAAAAAAACAACAACAACAACAACAATATCTTTGTGCTATACAGATACCTGCTAATACAGATCCAATCACAGATTCATTGTAACCTAAAAATTACTGACATCATTTTGTTAGACACTCATGCATTTTTATCTTTCATAAAATTATACAGCCTGTTTCAAATTTAAAATAAAATTATCAAACACCAGAAACGATGCCAGATTATTTTTAAATGACTGGTAACACAGTCCTGTCATGATATTATTTTAAACACAAAAATGTTGGAGAAGCTAAAGTTATAAGTATGTATACTAGAAACAAATGTTTTTTTAAATGTATCATTTATTTCAGTTTTTTTTTTTTTTTAAATGGGTCAATCATGTAGAGACAGAGTTTGAGAACTTTTGAGCAGCTATTTCCTGGCATTCTTAAATTTGTTGTGGTCCTTTTTCAGTTGGCAGTATTAATGGTAACTCCAGTGCATTTAGCCATTAATAAATGCATTGCTAAGCAAGCTTAACAAAATAAAACTAAAAAAGACTTAAAGGCTTGTCATGTTTCACATTTGATATATAAAGCCTAAGAGTCATTTTCTTCATTTACAGTAAATGATCACCTTGCCCATTTCTAAATTAGATTACTAGATTTTTTCCTACAGAGTTGTTTGAGCTTCTTATTTATTCTACTTATTAATCCCTTGTCAGATGTGTAGTTTACAAATATTTTTCTTCCACCTTTGGGTTGTCTCTTCACTTTGTTAATTGCTTCCTTTGCTCTACAGAAGCTTTTCAACTTCATGTGATCCCATTTGCCCATTTTTACTTTGGTTGCCTTTATTTGTGGAGTATTACTTAAGAAATTTTTGCGCAGACCAATGTCCTGGAGTGTTTCCCCCATGTTTTCTTGTAGTAGTTTCATACTTAGATTTAAGTCTTTAATCCATTTTGATTGATTTTTGCATAAGATGAGATATAGGGATCAAATTTTATTCTTCTGCAGATGGATATCCATTTTTCCCAGAACCAAGTATTCAAGAGGCTGTCTTTTCCTCAATGTATTTTCATGGCAGCTTTCTTGAAAATGAGTTCACTGTGGATGTATAGATTTGTTTCTTTGTTATCTATTCTGTTTTATTGGTTGATGTGTCTCATTTTATGCCAGTATATGCTGTTTTAGTTATAGCTCTGTAGTATAATTGAAGTCAGGTAAATGTGATTTCTCCAGTTTTGTTTTTTTGTTTGTTTGTTTGTTTTTTTCCTTTTTTTTTTTGCTCAAGATAGCTTTGACTATTCTGGGTCTTATGAGGTTTCATGTAAATTTTAGGATTTTCTTTTTCTGATTCCATGCAGTCTGTCATTGGAGTTTTGATAAGGATTGCATTACATATTTAGATTACTTTGGGTAGTATGAGCATTTTAACAATATTGATTCTTCCAATCCATAAACATGGACTATCTTTCCATTTTTCATATAGTTTTTAATATTTTTCATCAGTGTTTTATAATTTTCATTGTAGAAATGTTTTACTTCTTTGGTTAATTCCTAGGTACTTAATTTTATATGTGTCAATTATAAATAGATTACTTTCTTAATTTCTTTTTCAGAGTGTTCATTGTTGGCATATAGAAATGCTACTGATTTTTGTATATTGATTTGGTATCCTGTGGCCTTACTGAAATGATCATTTCTAATAATTTTTAGTGGAGTCGTTAGGATTTTCCAAATATAAGATCATGTTAATCTGCGAACAAGAATAATTTAACTTTTCCTTTCCAATTTGGATGCGGTTTCTTTTCCTTGTCTGATTGCCCCATTTAGGACTTCCACTTCTATGTTAAATAACAGTGGTGAAAGTGGGTATCTTTGTCCTGTTCCGAATGTAAGAGGAAACGCATCAGTTTTCCCTCATTTGATACAATACTAGTTGTGCCTCTGTCATATGTGGCTTTTACTATGTCAAGGTATGTTCTTTCTATACTCAATTTTTTGAGAGTTTTTATATTAAATTTTATCAATTGCATTTTCAGCATCAACTGAAATGATTATATGGTTTTTGTCCTTCATTCCGCTGATATAATGTATCATATGGATTGATTTGCATATGTTGAACCATCCTTGCATCCCAGGAATAGATCCCACTGGTCATGATGAATGATCTCTCTATTGCATTGTTGAATTTGGTTTGCTAGTATTTTGTTGAGAATTTTTATAGCAACATTTGTCAGAGATACTGGCCTGTAGTTTTCTTTTATGATGTGTCTTTGTCTAGTTTTGATATCATGGTCGTACTGGCCTTGTAAAATGAGTTTGGAAACATTCCCTCCTCCTCTTTTTTTTTTTTTTTAATTGTTTGAGTAGGATTGGTATTAGTTCTTTAAATGTTTGGTAGAATTCAGCAGTGAAGCAATCAGGTCCCAGGCTTTTCTTTGCTGGGAGACTCCTTATTATGGCTTTGATCTCATTACTTGTTATTGGTCTCTTCAAGTTTCTTATTTCTTCACAGCTTAATCTTGGTAGGTTGTATGTGTCTAGGAATTTGTCATTTCTTCTAGATTTCTCAATTTGTTGGCATATAGTTGCTTACAGCAGCCACCAGTGATGCTTGAAATTTCTGCAGCAGTGGTTATAATTCTCCTTTTTCATTTCTCCTTTATTTATTTGGATCTTCTATATATTTTTAATTAGTCTAGTTAGAGGTTTGTCAACTTTCTGTAACCTTTCAAAAAACTAACTTTTTTTTCTCATTTATCTTTTGTATTGTTTTCTTCATTTCAATTTCATTTATTTCTGCTTTGATCTTTATTATTTGCTTTCTTATACTAATTTTGTATTTGGCTTGCTCTTCCTTTTCTAGTTTTTTACAATGCATCATGAAATTGTTCATTTGAAGTTTTTCTTCTTTTTTTGCTGTAGGCACTTACAGCTATAAATTTCCCTCTGAATTCTGTTTTTGCTGCATCCCTTAGATTTTGGTATGTTGTGTTTCCATTATTATTAATTTCAAAACATTTTTTAATTTTCTTAATTTTTTTCATTGACCCACTAGTCAATTCAGGAGTATACTGTTTAATTTTTATGTAGTTGTATAATTTCCAAAATTCCTCTTGTTCTTAATTTCTAGTTTTAATCTATTGTGATCAAAGAAGACACTTGATATTATTTCAATGTTGTTGAATGTTTAAGATTTTCATGTCCTGAAATTCTGTTCTTGAGAATGATCCATGTGCTGAGTAGAAAAATGTGTATTCTACAGTTTTGGACGTAATGTGCTGTAAATATCTATGAAGATATTTATTCCATAATGAAGATTAAGTCTGATGTTTCTTCGTGGAGTTTTTTTGTCTGGGAGATCTGTCCAATGCTGAAAGTGGAGTGTTGAATTCTCCCGCTATTATTGTATTGGGGTCTATCTCCCTCTTTATCTCTAATAATATTTGTTTTATATATTTGAGAGCTCCAGCGTTGGGTACATACATATTTACAATTGTTATATCCTCTTGCTGAATTGAGCATTTTATCATTATATAATGCCCTTCTTTGTATTTTCTTACACTTTTTGTCTTGAAACCTATTTTGTTTGATATAAGTGTGGTATCTCCTGTTCTTTTTTATTTTCCAGTGGTATGGAATAGGTTTTTCAACTCTTTATTTTCAGTCTTTGTGTATCTTTATAGATAAAGTGTGTTTCTATAGGCAACAGATCATTAGGTTTTATTTTTTCACCAATTAAGCCATTGTTTTTATTTTGATTAGAGAGTTTATTTATATTTAATGTTATTATCAATAAGTTGGGACTTCCTTTTGCCATTTTTTTTTTTTTGTGTCTGTGTCTGTGTGGCTGTTTTACATTCTTCTCCTTCTGCTTTTATTCCTTCCTGTCTTTCTTTTAGTAAGGGTGATTTTTCTCTGGCTGTATGCTTTAATTTCTTGCTTTTTCTTTTCTGTGCATCCATTGCATGTTTTTCAATTTGGGGGTACCATGATGCTTACAAACTCCATCTTATAATCTGCTATTCAAAACCAATGACAACTTAAAACTGATTGCATGAAGAAACAAACTCATGAAAAGGAAACTAATAAAAACTCTACACTTTAACTTCATCCTTCCACTTTGTAACATTTTGTTGTTTTTCTTTAAGTCTTATTATACTGTTTATGTCTTGAAAAGTTGTTTTAGTTATTTTTAATTGGTTCATCACTTAGTCCTTCTACTTAATACAAGATATGTTTTTACATCATAATTACTGTTATGCTAATTGTGTCTTTCTGTGGGCTTACTATTACCAGTGAGTATTTTGTTTGTTTGTTTGTTTTTTCTTTTGTTTTTAGCTTCAGGTGAATTCTTATTGCTCATTAACATCTTTTTTCTTTCTGATTGAAGAATTCCCTTTAGTATTGCCTGTCTGGTTTTGATGAAATCATTCATCTTTTGTTTGTCTGGGAAGGCCTTTATTCTCCTTCATGCTTTAAGGATTTTTTTACTGGATATACTATTGTAGGGTAAAATATTTTTCTTTCAGCACTTTAAATATGTCATGCCACTCTCTCCCGGCCTGTAAGCTTCCCACTGAAAACTGCTGCCAGATGTATGGGAGCGTTATGTCATTTTTTTTTTTTCTATTTCGTTTGTTTTTTTCCCTCTGGCTGCTTTTAGGATCCCTTATTTATCCTTGACATTTGTGATTTTGATTATTAGAAGCCTCAGAGTTGTCTTCTTTGAGTTATATCTGCCCATGTTCTATAACCTTCCTGTATTTGAATGTTGGTATCTTTGTCTAGGTTTGGAAAGTTTTCAATATTTCCCTGTCAATCCTTCTTGCCTCTATCTCTTTCTCTCTCTCCTCTTTAAAGACAACAGCTCTTAGATCTATTCTTTTGAGATTATTATCTAGATCCTGTAGGCATGCTTTATTGATTTTTATTCTTTTTTCTTTTATCTCCTTTGATTGTGTATTTTTGAATAGCCTGCCTTGTGTTTCACTAATTCTTTCTTCTGTTTCATCAATTCTTCTGTTAAGAAACTTCGAAGCATTCTTCAACGTGTCAATTACATTTTCCAGTCTAGCATTTCTGCTTGATTCCTTTTACTATTTCAATCTGCTTATTAAATTTATCTGCCATAACTCAGAATTCCTTCAATTTGCTATCTTGAATTTCTTTGTGTTTTCTCAAAACAGCTATTTTGAATTCTCTTTCTGAAAGGTCATATATCTCTGTTTTTCCAGGAGTGGCCCCTGGTACCTTATTTAGTTCACTTGATGAGGTCCTGTTTTCCTGGATGTCGTTGATGCTTATAGGTGTTTTTCATTGTTTGGGAATTAAAGAGGTAGAGATTTATTATAGTCTTCACAGACTGGGCTTGTTTATGTCTGTTCTTGGGAAGGCTTTCCAGGTATTTGAAGGGACTTGAGTCCCAAGCCCAATAATGCTGTGTTTTTTGCAGACTCATAGTTACTGCTTTGGTGGTGTTGGATAAGATCTGAAAGAATTATCCAGAAATGCTTTCTAAGAGCCTAGGCCTGGACTCAGGGACTCCAATGGCCTGATTGCTGCCCTACCCCACTGTGGCTGAGCTGGTACCTAGAGTGCAAAACAAAGTTCCCTTTATTTTTCCCTCTGCTATTCTTTGACAGAAGAAATATTTCACCATAGCCAGAACAGCTGCAAATGTCAAGTGTCTTTTCTGAAGCCAGCATGTCTCAGAACCCAAGGCCCATTGCATACTCCCTGGGTATTAATGGTGGTTTTTCAGGGCCCAAGGGCTCTTTAGTCAGCAGGTAATAAATGCTTCCAGGACAGGGCTCTTCACTTCAAGGCAGTGGTCCTTTTTTGACCCAGGGTGTGTTGAGAAATGTCATCTCAGAGCTATGGCCTGGAATGGGGGCCTCATGACTCTTCCCGGTGACTTATCCTATAGTGGCTGAGCTGGTATCCAAGATGCAAGACAAAGTCCTCTTTATGCTTCATTCTTCTCTCACTAAGCAGAAGGAAGGATTCACTTTTGTTGCTACAAGCTACACTGCATGGGATTGGAAAAGGGTTGGTGCAAGCACTCCTTTAGCTGTACCCGGTGGTGTCTTTCTAAGTCACTTGCCACCCAAGTTCACTGGCTCTAAGCCCAGCCTAACATGAGCAATTGCAGTCCTTGCGTCTCTAAACTTCCTTTCAAGTTTACCGAGGACCCCAGAGCACTTTGGCCCACAGTGGTGAGGCTTGCCATGAAACTCGAAGTTCTGACCCATGAGATGGGTGATTCCTTTCTGTCCAGGACTGATCCAAATGCTCCCTCATTGTTCGCATGCTGGTTGAGCCCAGCGTGGCTTAATTCTCCACTGTCAAAGGGCAGCACTGAGTTCAATGTAAAGTTTCTCAGTCATTGTGCTTCCCTACCCTCCGCCAAAGTGCACAGCTACTCTCTCTGTGCCTCATGACCGCTCCCGGGGGATGGGGAGGGGTGGCAATAGCGATTCCAGACTGTCTTTCCTGCTCTTCTCAATGTCCTCTTTTCACAATACAAAGTTAAATTCAGGTACTTTGATTGCTCACCTGATTTTTGGTTCTTGTCACGAGCTTTTCTGTGCATAGACAGTTGTTAAAATTTGCTATTCCAGCAGAAGGGGACAAACAGTGTATGCTTCCATTCTGCCATCTTACTCTGCCCCTTAGCTACTTTTAAATACTTGTAAATGAGAAAGTGTATCATGCCAGACTTTTGTAATCGGACTTTAATGTAACTAACCGAATGCTATGTAATTTCTAATGTTTTATGTACTGAGACTTTAGACACAGCAATCATCACAATCAAAGATTTTGCTAATAAGTTATAAAAATGAAAGTGAATCTTTACTAGTGCCACACTATAGTCATTTTGATTTACTATACAGTTTATTTTTGTGTAGCATTCTGATTTTATTTTTCATTCTCTGCCAGAGCTCATCTTATGCTGAAAACGTATATTAAATTTCCCTCCTTGAATACTATCTCTGTCTTTAATTGACTCATTGTTTATTTATTGTTCTCCAGGCAGGAGAACTACTCAAGCCCAGGAATTCAACACCAACCTGGGCAACATAATGAGACTGTCTCTACCAAAAATGAAATTAAATAAGTAGCTGAATGTGGTGCCATACATTTGTGGCTGCAGCTACTTGGGAGGGTACGGTGGGAGGATTGCTTATATCTGAAAGTTCAAGGCTCCAGGAAGCTGTGATTGCCTCACTACACTCTAGCCTGGGTGACAGAGGGAGACCCTGTCTCAAAAAACTATTGGGAAATAACTTTTACCATAATATTTGTTAATATGAAAAAATGTACTAATTGATAATGGTTTCTGTAAAGTTAGATATTTACCTTATCACTTGACTAGAATATACATATATAATATCTATTTGTAATTAGGATTTCCAAATCATAAAGGTGAAATATGTTTTTTCATGCATAAGGATTAATTTCAATATATAAATATATTTGCGTTTTTGTTCTGGCTCAAAAAGACTTGAGATCTTTCCAAAAATGCTAGTGCCCATAACTATTAGTACTGTCAATCTTGGAAAATAAGCATTTAGAGCTGTTTCTTGGACTCGTTCATGTATTGGGGAAGTAATGCTTGGCAGAGAATACAAGTCTACAGGAATACTGTAAAACAAAAAGAAGAAAATATACTTCGAAAGTAACAAAAAGACAAGAAGGAGAGGTAGTTGTTACAAAAGGAGGAGACTAGCTGTCTATAGGTTAGAAGGTGAGCAGATGATATTTGAACTAAAGGGAACCTTTTCACTTAAGATTATTGATGTTCTTGAATTATTTAGAGCCACTTTGATCCCAAACCTTCACCAATGATTATCTGAACAACTCTGTATATTTTACTATTATATATTAATGTTCTCCTGGAGATTTGGATTTACTTAGCAAATTTAGTGCATCAATGTTGTATGAAAGATTTATGACAGTTCTTTACTAACACAAACATTTTATTGAAGATAATATCCTAATACGATCCCTTGATTTAGTAACATTGACTTTTTCATTTGTTTCATGGTGATAGTCGTTTTTATTTTAGTTTTACAACTATACCCATGAAGTCCACCAAAGTCTGGACACATGGTACAGCCTTTAGGTTTTCTGTTATAGGTGATACATATTTTATGTGTGTTTCTTATATATGTTATAGCTACAAATTTCTAACTACTTAGACACTCATTTTTATCTTCTTTCTCTCTGCACACTGCAACTATTTGTCTTTTTATTAAAATTTGGTATAAAAATACCTATGGCCAGTTTCATTAGTTAAAACCTTCTGGACAGTGGAAATTATTTATTTGTATGTATTTTAAAAATTAGGGTCACAAAGACAGACTGCTCTCTCACAAATTAGTCTCTGCAAAATTTATTATAATACAGGTTTTTCACCTTTCTAGGTAATGCTAGTATATCATGCTTGCCTGAGGAGATAAGATCCTGAATTACTTTCTTTTTCTATTGTTATATTTTAAGTTCTGGGATACGTGTGCAGAACGTGCAGATTTGTTACATAGCTATACACGTGCCATGGTGGTGTGCTGCACCATTAATCCATCATCTACATTAGGTATTTCTCTTAATGCTATCCCTCTCTTAGCTTCCTACCCCCCGACAGGTTCCAGTGTGTGATGTTCCCCTTCCTGTGTCCATGTGTTCTCATTGTTCCACTCCCACTTATGAGTGAGAACATGTGGTGTTTGGTTTTCTGTTCTTGTGTCAGTTTGCTGAGAATGATGGTTTCCAGCTTCATCCATGTCCTTGCAAAGGACATGAACACATCCATTTTTATGGCTGCATAATAATCCATGGTATATATGTGCCACATTTTCTTTATCTAATCTATCATTAATAGGCATTTGGGTTGGTTCCAAGTCTTTGCTATTGTGAACAGTACTGCAATAAACATACATGTACCTGTGTCTTTATAGTAGATCCTTTGTGTATATACCTCAGAAGGAGATTGCTGAGTCAAATGGAATTTCTCTTTCTAGATCCTTGAGGAATCACCACATTGTCTTCCACAGTGGTTGAACTTACTTTCTAAGTTTGGTTCTAAAGAAAACATAGAATCTTTCAAATGGTTAATAGTAAGTTAGCATTTTCCTGCTGTGACATTTAAAAACAGAAGTACAACATCAAACATGTGTAGTATAATTTTTCATGGAAAGTCATACAATTGGAAAAGCAGAAATAATACTAGTAGCATAAACCCACATGGATACTGAAGGGCAACATGAACCTCCTTCTGCCAACTAACTGAAAAGTGGATCTTAATGTAATTTGTAAAGTTCATAACATCTAAAATGTTACACATGAGTGGAAGTGAAAGAAAAATAATTCTCATGAGATGCTATCGTGTACATATCTATACATATCTCATATCTGTAATTCATTATAAAATAATATCAGCAAGAAATAACAAAAAGAAGCCACAGCATAAATTTCATCCCCTACATTCCTTTAATCTGTTTTACTAAATTTTTTTGTCAGAAATAATTGAAGAACATGTGTTTTCATAGTTACACCATGAACTCAAATATCCTTAGAGTGGCACCTTTGAAAGTAGTATGCCAGTGGTGTTGGCATCCATGTGAACACACAAACACATTTACACACATACGAGTAAGTGAGATCATAACTTCTGATGTAAGTATGTAGGGTGCTTATTGCATGTATTTCTAAGATGCAGGTTAATTTCATGAAAAAATATGTTATCTAATGGTTTAAGATTTCAAAAAAAGCTTACTTTTTCATTTGTTAAGAAGTAAATGACTATATTTTATCCATTTTTTACTTAAAAAATTATTTTGATTTTGTCAGGATAATAGAGCAGACATATTTATTTTATTTTACTGATGACAGAGCTGCTGCTCCACCTGGTAAAGAGATTAATACAAAGGTATGACCCTATGCCTTGTCGAGGCCAAAGGAAGACTTCCCTTTTGCTCTCTGAAGGTTCACTGAAAAAAAAAAAAAAAATCAACTCACTAAAGGCACATAAATTGGATGAAATACCTACAAAATTTATGAATGTATACATAGAAGCCTTCAGAGTGAAGAACCAAGATGCAGGATAAATTGTTCATTTTTATGCTTAAGTTCAATAAATTATCAGCAGCCATATAGAAATATGATTATACAAAATGGTATGTCTTAATGCTAATAAAACAAGTGAGTGGGAAAACGCAGCAAGGCCCATCTGTCAAGCATCTTCTCGGCCTCTCAGAGCATGTATTCATTTCTTCTGGGTATGGGGCAGGATCCTTTCTGGAATGGGAGTTTTATGACCTGCAGTCAAACAAGGTAGGTCAGATAATTCCTTTTTTTTTTTTTTTCTTTCAAACAGAATCTTATTCTGTTGCCAGGTTGGAGCATAGTGGCACTATCTTGGCACTCTGCCTCCCGGTTTCAAGCGATTCTCCTGTCCCAGCCTCCCGAGTAGCTGGGATTACAGGACGCTGCCACCATGCCTGCCTGGCTAATTTTTGTATTTTTAGTAGTGACTGGGTTTTGCCATCTTACCCAAACTGGCCTGGAACTCCTGATCTCAAGTAATCCATGCACCTCGGCCTCCCAAAGTTCTGGAATTACAGGTGTGAGCTACCGTACCTGGCCTAGGTAATTTCTTTATGGTCAGTTTTTCCAAGGAAAGCTGGAGGGAAAGATAGAGTGATGATTTTAGGTATTGTGGCTAGCCTTGGGGAAAAGGAGTTCTAGTTTCTATGGCTAGCTTCAGGGATGAATGGGACTGAGACAAGAGAGCAACAGAAGGTTAGAGAAAAATTTTCGCTTCTGAGGCCACTGCCGAGGCCTTGATTTTGGGTATTGTTTTCTGAGTCACAACAGCTTTTACTCCAAGTTTAATTATATAAATAAAACTTCTGAACTAATTTATTTTGAAAGCAAAATGACTGGTATTTGTTATTTTCATAGAAAAGTGTATCTTTTGTATGTTAGCAAGATTAAAAAAAAATGATTTAAACTGAAAGTTTTCTAATTAAAAGAGGAAATGAATTGGAAATGAGATATTCAACAATTGTAGATTTTTTTTTTTTTAAGAAAATGTTGTCTCCTGAAGCTCCAAAATTATGTTAGGTTTAGGAAGATGTTTAGAAAACAGCTCCTATTCCTCAGATACTTATGTCTCACCTGTAAATTCAGAGCATGTGGTTTGAAATCTTTGCAGTAGGTTTTGGTTTGACATCCAAGCCACGTGTCCTGGTGCACACTGCTTTGGAGCAATTTTGAAGGCTTATTATAAAGATAGAAAAATCTATGTTTTTTCCATAAGAATAGCACCAAAATGCCAAAGAGGTGATTATTATGACTAGAGATCAGTGGTTTTACATGGTCCTCTATTATTGAATCAGCGGTGTCATTTGGGATTTTGATAATGTTTATTTTTCTATGTAAGTCAAAATAGACAGGTTTAAAGAATTACTGCCTTAGAAAGAATATTTTATGCCTTTAGCAATACGTTAGTTTCATGTTCTAAAAAAAAAAATGATATATTTACATTTATGAATGTTTTACTTGCCCATTAATAGTTAATTCTTATATGACTTCTGGGTATAGAATTCTGGTTCTGGGAAAATCCTTAAAACACATGCAGTTTAACTTTCCAAATCAGAAAGGTTTAGAAACTGGGGGCATTTTTTTTTGTGGGGGGCATTTGGTCTTTTAAGGATTTCAGGACGCCAAGCTTCATTTCTATAGTATAGATAGTCTCTATTCCATACCCCATTCCTTCCTTTACATTTCTATATAAGAATGCTATCAGTTGTTTACCATAAAATTATCTCTATCAATTAGAGTCTTTATAATTTCCAAGTTTTCAATTTATGTATTACCAAATGGGTCAAAAATCTAGTTGGCCAATTTTAATAATCATACTTTGTTTCCCTTCAAATCACACAGGACAAACCCCTCGCTTTGTATTTGTGTTTAATAGATATCGGTAGACTTACACTCTTTAATATTCTACCATTTGACCAGTTTTTGAAACCTATAGAGCACCATCTTAATAAATTTAAAAACAAAAACTTATTTCTTTTCATTTCTTTTCCTAATCAATTTATGTCAGTTAAACACAATTTCAAACATATGAATGAACTCTACTCAATGAATTGAAACTATTAATTCCCACAAAGAACAACAGACTTTGGCCATAATTTTGGGAACAAGTTTTTGCAAATATTTGATATTGTGTTCATGAAGCCCAAATAACCATGATTGGAAATAAATTATCATTTTTCATACACTTTTCAGAACCTAGATGATATTATAGAAGCATCTATTTGCATGCTAAGACTCATAAATAATTTTGTTTAATTTTCTCTATCATACTTCATGCCAGTCATGGTAGGGACTAGTCTGTCAGCATTCAGCTGTGGCTGTTCTGCTAAGGAAGGCAACATAATTGGTCTTGAAAAGATTTTCAGAGGTGCATGGAGAGATAAAAATAAATTTGGATCTTCTTTTAGCAGATACGTGGAAGCACTACCATTTTGAAGTCTTTCACTAGGATTTCCATCCTCCATGTGTCTTAAAATGATTTATGTTTTCTAAAACAAATTTTCTAGTATCCTACCTTCTGCATGATTATCTGTGAATATATGTTAGATCATGTATGTGTTAAGGAAATTTCACTTTTAAGTGGGGTAAAAATCTAACTAATCTAAGATAAATCATAAATAATAATAACTAGTAAAATAATTAAGTGATTCATACATAAATGGAAATACGTTGGTTCAGATAACTGAATAATCCTTGGGGAAGCTGTCCTTTGAGTTGCTTGATCCATGCTAAAATGACCTCCCTGTCTTATATCTGCCAACTCTGCTTTGGTTGCTTCCTTAGAATTCCAATGTGTAATAAACTCCAGTAACCCTAGGGTCTCCCCATCAAGGTTAAAGCAGTTTCAAGACTCAGTAAGTCCAACAAAAAGCCTCTTTATCCCTACATTTCCAGAAAAATCCATTTATCGTTGTTGGATTAGCTTGACATCATATACCTAAAGTGATTACTTGGTGAGAGGATGGGAAGCATAGATTGCCTTAAACCAGTGGCTCTCATCTGGGGGTGATTTTGTCCCCATGGAATACTTGGCAATGCATGGAGACATTTTTGTTTGTCACAACTGAAAAGCTGTTAATGATTTGTACTGCGAAGAGACTAGACATACTGCAAAATATCCTATAACGCACAGCATAGCCCCCAACAACAAAAAATAGCAAGCTCCAATGCAAATATTCAGAAACCCTTCTTTAAGCTAATCAATGCCCACCCTTGGAGCTAAGATTGGTTCCAATCCCATATGAAGCACATACTGAAAAATGAGGGAACAAAGGTCCCTCATTTCAACATACAGATTGAACATACAAAGGTTAAATCTGTATGTTCATGACAGGAAGATTGAGAAATAGATGCTGGGAAAACTATCCATTTCTTACTTCAAAGGCAATTTGGTATTATTATGCATAATAACCACAAAATAATTTATCTTTCACTAGAAATAACAAGCCAACTGTAATACTTTATAAATATATTACAGCTATAAGCAGGGGATATCATTAATTTTTCAAAGTAAACTCAGGAGTTCATTTACACACTTAAAAGAGGCTATAGTTTGAACTGTGAAAATGTCATCATATTAATCACAAATGTAGCATATTATATCACCACAAATCATTCCTTTGACCTTGGTATTGAATAATTGAATTTCTTAAATTTTTTTTATTCTATTCATGTAAGATAGTTCAAGCAATAATCTTAGTAGATTTTAGGGAGGGAGGTTTTATCCTTGTGAATATTGTGTCACAGTGTCATTTCATTCTGTCAATATTGTTGAAAACATTCTGATAGATCACATGAATAACAGTCACCCACACACTATTTACATTAGTAATTAACAGGAATAGAATTTGAGGGATTAGAAGCATTACCAACACTCCAAAATTTCCCTCTGAATGAAATAAGCAGCATAGTGGGTGGCCAACTGCATTTTTAAACCTAACAGGCTAAATTCTGGAATAGAAATATCAAACTCCTAGGGAAGGGTTTGTCTATAAGGTTTGCTACCAATGAGTTACACTTGCAAGGAAATGCATCTTAACCAATCAAGTCTAGGAATTTAGAAAACTTCAGAACTTTTTCCAACTATGTATTACCACTGGTTTTCTATATAGCTGGTCATGTTCTATGTTAAAAGGCTACAAAATGAAAATGGGATCAGAGTTCTCCTTTGCTCATAAACACATTCCACAATAAGACTAGAACTATGAGCATTTAATTAGGCTTTTTTACATACACTCAAAGATTTTGAAATAGAGCACTTCTATTTCAGCGCTTAGAATATTTTCAGTAAGAAAAACTGAACAAGGAGTAGTCACTTCTGAAAAATTAAACTTACCAATTCCCATTCCTCTTAGTGTTTGTTTGTTTGTTTCCTCTGACATCTGAGATTCAGTTTAATGGTACCATTCACCCCAGTCACAGAGATTCAGAATCTCAGAATCTTTGAGCTTCCTGCAGCAGCACCATATGCATGCCCAAAAACCGAACCAATCAAAGGAGACAAATACAGTTCCCACATGGTAGTCCTTCAATTCTGAAAGAAAAAAATCAGTATCTCAGTATTCATCTTGAGGCACTTAGAGTGCTGGATGCCCTGTGATCTGATTGGAGGTCCTGCATGAGAGAGACATTTGGCACTAATTAAATTTGAATTCTAATTTTAGTTGTGTCATAACTTTTGCACCTAAGGTCTCTCTTATCATCACTGGGATGGGAGACTAATACCAGCCCTGGGCTGGCTTTCTCCCACCAAGGCTGTGCTTCTGATTTTGAGCTGAGACCTGGAAGCCTTCATGTGTCAGTGCCTGTCCTCCATTCCAAGTTGTGGAGATCTGGATAATTAAAAGAAAAGGATATAGAAGCATGGACCATGGTTAATACTAACTACAACTTTTAAATTATTTTGAAATTGTTTAATTGCTTGTCTTTTTGCTCTGGAATAAAATGCCTATAAAAAGTAAAAAGAAATACCATCATATTTTTCTCTTGGAATGAAATAACCAACGAATCCCATATTAAAATTGTTTAAACATTTAATGTTGTTTAATATGACTTAGCAAAAAAAAAAAAAATTAAAAAAAAAAAACTTGAAATAATATTGCAACTCAAATGATTCTTTCTTCCCCTTTCCCTAGTTCAATCTGAACTTTAAAACTCAGTAAAATAATTCCATGTGTTCCACTCTAAAAATAGTTGCTGCAGTTTTTGCAGTCCTAACATTTCTTGTATTTTTTTTAACACATATACTAAATGAGCCATTGTTAGATAATGTATAGTAAATGGTGTGATTCATTTGTAACAGAAAACAAAACAAAACTTGTTTTTAGCAGTAATCAAACATTTCAGTCTGAATAGAAAATACCTAAAAAGTGGCCAGGCACAGTGGTTCACGCCTGTAATCCCAGCACTTTGGGAGGCCGATGTGGGTGGATCACTTGAGGTGAGGAGTCCAAGACCAACCTGGCCAACATGGTGAAATCCTGTTTCTACTAAAAATACAGAAATTAGCTGGGTGTGGTGGCTCACCCCTGTAATCCTAGCTACTTGGGAGGCTAAGGCACTAGAATCACTTGAACCCAGGAGGTGGAGGCTGCAGTGAGCTGAAATCATGCCATTGCACTCCAGCCTGGGCAACAGAGTAAAACTCTCTCCTGCCTTAAAAAAAAAAAAAAAAAAAAAGAGGAAAAAAAAAAAACTAAAAAGTATATTATGAATACAGAAAGTCTATTAATCTACAAAAAAAAAAAAAAAAAGAAAATTGGTATTATAAAAGGAAACTATCTTGCAGAAAAATGGAAATCAAAAGTAAATAATTCTTGTCTTTTTGGAAGTCTTTAAATTTGTGTTATCATAACTTTTACTTCCACAAAAAAATAAGGAAGTAATTTTCATAGAATTTGGATCTTGGAAGAATAAATAATATTTTTTACTTTTTATGTATAGGCATGGAGTGGAGAAGATTGTTAATTTTGTTTTATCAGTGAGAACTTGATGTTTCATAAGAAAAGTCAAGAGCAAATGCGTGTCCACAACAATACTAAATAGATAATATGGTGGTACTTTGTAGAAGAATCTGGCAAACTACACTGAAGTCAGAATAAATACAAGGATATACACTCTAATTAACTATTCCATATTCTGTGTGAACATTGTGATGTGTTAAATAGTTCTACTTGTAGTCTAGGGATACAAGTAAATTATACACCGTTCAAGATCATTGATTTCAAACTTAACATAGAAGAGAAACCAAAATGCTGTTGTTTTGGCAATAATATTACTTTGATACAAAAAAAAGTGCATGTTTTACTTTTTTAAATTAATGACACATATCCAACGTTTCTGAATTTCTGTAGACCTTTATGAAAAGCTTATGTATGTGAAATAGTATTGAGAATTGATGCTGAGCAAGTCCAGGATTGACAGCATAAACAGACTCAAAATGCCCATGAAAATAAGCCTTCATCTAAGATATTCTTCCACACATACTGCTCAGACAGGAATCATACTAAATGCTGCGAACTTAAACCTGACTAAAATAATCCCTAATTACAAGGAGATTTAATGGGAGAGATGACAGATACTTTGCATAAAATACGGTAGAGGCAATGAGACAGAGTTAAAGTATCACCTGGAAGGGCTCCTAATGCAGCCTGAGGTGAGCTGGAACATGTCCTAGAGAGGGTATAATCTTAACTCAGTCTTAAACTGTACATTAAAAAATGAGTCACAGTGCATTCTACGCTTAGGGTTTACCATGGACTAAGGGAGAAGTATGGGGATCCACAGATTATGAAGCGAACTAACTCAGTTTGGTGACATTTGAAGTTAAGGTGTAAATCAGAGAGCTGTAAAAGATATCTACAGTCAAGTCAAAATAATAGCTTGCTTATAATGTTAAGAGCATTGGATCTTCTAATGAGTATGTCATTTTGCTAAGGCTACCATAACAAAATACCAGAATTTGGGTGACTTGAATAACAGAAATGCATTTTCTCACAGTTCTAGAAGCTGGAAGTTCTGAATCAAGGTATTGGCAAGGCCTTCCCTTGGCTTGTAGACAGATAAGTCCTCACTGTGTCCTTACTTGGCCTTTTCTCTGTGGCTTTACATCCCTTGTGTCTTTTTCTCCTCTCATAAGGAGACGGGTCATATTGGATGAGGGTTCCATCTTTATGACCTCATTTAACCTTAATTACCTTGTTAAAGGCCCCATCTTCAAATGCAGTCACATTGGAGGTTAGGGCTTTATCATATGAATTTGGGGGCAGGGAGAGGCCACCGTGTGGTCCATAATAATGATGTTGAAGAGGTCTCACTAAACAGTTTTAAGTGAAGAAGCAAAATAAAATCTTGCATTAGGAGATTCCCTGTCTTGATGCATAATGAGGATAGAGTTAAGGGGAAAAGAATGGGGGTATGAGGATCAACTGGAAACATAACAAGTCCAGATATGAGAGGATTGATCTAGGGTGGCTGCAGAATGAATGGAGAGGGAAACTGAATTGACAGAAAACCACAGTGTTGAAATTGCCAGACAGGTTCTTCTTGCCCTCTATAGAGACAAAAGCAATGCACCAAGACTGTGGTATTACAGTAAAGAAAGCATTAAATTAACACTAACCTTACCATAGAGTAGTGAAGTTATTCCTCAAATCAGTCTCCCTAAAGGCTTAGAGATTAGGGTTTTCCAAGGAGAGTTTGATGGGCAGGGGACTAGGAAATGGGTGCTGCTGATGAGTAGGGGATGCAATCATGGGGGTGTGGAAATGGTCCCAGTGTATCAAGTCTGCCTCCGGATAGGTGTTCACAGAACTGGTGGAGTCATGAGTCATGAGACTGGGTGGAGTCAATTGGTTGCCAGAATTCAGAAGCCTGAAAAACGTCTCAAAAGACCAATCTTAGGTTCTACACGAGTGATACTACCTAAAGGAACAATTGGAGAAGTCACAAATATTGTGACCTCTGGCCACCTGACTCCTGAGCAGTAAAGCATTATAAAAGCTATGCTTACATTTTTGCAGATTTCAGACCTCTACCATAATCCTAATCTTGTGACTTTTCATCAGTTTTAAAGAGGCAGTTGCAGTCCCTGCAAAAGGAATGGGATCAGTTTTAGGGAGGCACTATTGTCATCCTTGCTTCATACTTAAACTAAATTCCTCCCTCGGTTAGGGTTAGCCTGGCCTATGCTCAGGAAAGAGCAAGAACAGCCAGTCTGTGAGGCTAGCAGCAAGCTGAAATCAGCCATGCTAGATTTCTCTCGCTGTCATAATCTGTGCAAAGGCGGTTTCATTGTTAATTGGATTCAGAGAGTGAGGAAAAGAAAAAAGTACAGAATAAATCTAAAGCTTCTGTCTTAGGAAGAAAGTGGTGGCATTCTGTAGGAGGAGATCAGTGAATAAGTATCTGTGAGGCCCATTAAATTGGACCAGACGGCCTCCACTGACTGCCTCCCACCTGCTTCACATGTTTGCACATACAGCTTTGACTTTTTGTACTCCCTATCTGGTTCTATCTGATCCAGCCATGATGGTATCCTTGAACTTGGCAGAAACCAAGCACCTAACATTGCTATTAGTTCTTCCATTGATCAAGTTAGCAGCATAAACACTGTTAATATTAATTGACTGTAAAATGCTAAAGACTATTTCAGAGTATATATAGAAAAATTAAAAATCCTCTAAATAAATACCGTTGACATTACACATAAACTGAAGAGAAAACAAGACAAAATCCTAAAACAATCAAACTAAAACTGAGGGAAATATTAGAAATGCAAAAGGAAAAAAAAAAAATTTACAACCTCATTTAATCCAGATTTTTTAAATGCATTGAAATTTGTTACTTAGCTATTTTGTTATTTATTTGGCTCTGTTGCTGACCTTTCTGAATATTTTACTGTATTTGTACAAGGAGATAATAAGAATGAGGGGGTGAAATTTTCATCTGTGAATTTTATTTTCTAAATATGTCTGTTTTCTTTTATGGACACTATGAGATCATAGATGCATGGAATTTACTATAACTTTTATTTATCTGTACTGTTAATTGGCAGTAGTCTAAATCACTGATATATGCAACAGCATAGTGATATGACTTACATTAGAAATATAACTGGGGATATTGGTAGTGACATTCAATCATCTCAGTCAAGTCATGTGACAGTGTTCTTGAAAGAAGGTTATTATCTTCTCTTGGAAAATTAATATTTCACTGACTATCTGAACCATTTAGAATTGCTTGTTTAAGATTAAGGTGAAAAAAAGTAATAGTTCTTTTCACTTTAAAATTTGTCTTTTTTTTTTTTTTCCTTTACAGTTTAGCATTCTGTTAGAATGGGAGATAATGCTTATTTGTTAGTGTTTATGTAGATAAGCCTTATCAACTGTGAAGCTATTAACTGTAAAAAGGAAGTCGCAGCAGGGATGAGGCAGGGAAATCATTGCCAATAATATTTATATTGGTTAGTCTGTTTGCCAGTTTTACATCGAAAAATATATCTGAGTTCCAAATTGTTTAATGTTTAGATTAATTAAAATTTGCTCATCAGTATTCTCAGAGGAATCTAAATTCATGTGTTATTCCTCACTTTCTAAAAAAAATAAATTTTAACTCTGCAGACATGTGCAAATACATAATTAAGGTATGTATTAAAAATTAAAAATACAAATTACCTAAATAAGTAAGGTATAATATGCTGTGTGTACTATTTTGGACCACACCCTAAATACTATTTTAAAACCTTTATTAGGTTTCATAAATTCATTTATAAGACAATGCCAGATTAATTTTCATGGCTATTAATATTTAATAGACTAGCTCTTAAAGAGGTAAACATGGTTCATGGAGAAAACACCCAAATTATTTGGGATTCATTTTTAAAGTATTTCATGTCTTAAATCACATTGTTAATATTGAGTTCAGTTTCCCTGTGTATATTTTGATTATTTTAGAATTTTTCCTCCTGAATTTTCTTTCCTGTATGTACAATCCTGATTATGCAGCCTAGCTTCACCTAATATTGTTATGTCTTAATCCCTCTTTCCCTCGGGCATGCCCTGTGTTATTTTCAAATGTGTAGCTTTGTGATAACAAATATATTAAATTAAGACCCTCCAGCTTCTGATCTGAATTTTAAAATGGTCTGTGAGCAGTCATTTTTTAATATACAGAATAAATGTGGCATAAATTATGCATAGTTATTTTAGCTACCTTTAATAACCCACCCCCCAAAGAAATTGAAATGAAACAGATATATAATAGGTACCAAAGATGTGTCATATACAGGGTGGTTTGTATTTATGTCTAAATACACACATTTATTAAAGTAAAAATGGGCAATGTTAGTAATTATATCAAGATTATAGTGGCATACCCAGAAGATTCTATACTAACTGGAATGTGTGTATGAAGTCTAACAAAAATAATTATATTTTTATGAGCATTTTATGTTAAAATAAGGGAAGTGATACACATACTTCTTATAAAAGAGCCTGATTTTATTTCCAGTGCAAGGGAATCTATGACATGAACATTTAATTTATAGTTTTATTAAATCTCTAACATAGCACCTTTTCTTTAAGTCAAGTATCACATTCCTGTAACTCATTCTTAATTTTAAACCTATGTACATAGTATGTCAGCAACTACATTTGTAAGGTATGTAATTTCAAATTCCGACATAGTAGATCACCTTCTATCAGGACTGATCTTTAAAGGTTGTGATGAACAAAGAAAAATTATGTCCAACCTTCGTAAACTACAACTTAATCTTTCATAATGTAAATGATGTGACAGATTAAGAGTAAACTTAGTCTAAGAATTTTTTTTTTTTTGAGACATAGTCTCACTCTGTCACCTAGGCGGGAGTGCGGTGGCATGAGATCTCGATCTCGGCTCACTGAAGCTTCTGCCTCCAGGGTTCAAACGATTCTCCTACCTCAGCCTCCTGGGTTGCTGGGATTACAGGCATGTGCCACCACGCCCAGCTAATTTTTGTATTTTTAGTAGAGGTGAGGTTTCACTTTGTTGGTCAGGCTGGTCTCATCCTCCTGACTTCTGTAATCTGCCCACCCCAGCCTCCCAAAGTGCTGGGTTTCCAGGTGTGAGCCACCACACCCGCCTCTTATTAATTTTTTCTAAGTCTAAGATAATTTCTCAAAATATAATTTTATTGATTTTATAGTGAGATGGTCAAAATATGATTAGAGAAGATTATATTTTCTCTTGATTTTTAGTAATACTGTAGACAAACATCCAAATGTTCAGTTAATCCTTCTAACGTATTATCTGCCTGTCTGTGGACAGATAAAAGAAAAGTGACTTTAATCATGGCAAACAGGACATTACATAATGCATTGGAAGGGAAAGTATCTTTTTCTTTCAAACCAGAATCCATTTTATAGAGGTCAAAAAATAAATACTAAAAAGATAGTAGGGTGAAGAGTGTTTGCATATAATCAGCATTATCAACTTGATTAAAAAGTGACAACTACTTATCAAAATATTTTAATATTCTTAGACATAGAGAAAATGTTGTCTTTCTTTCCCCACACAAGACCCTTATGTCAAAATGTTAATGCATGTAGGACCATTCTGTGTTAGGCAGATGTTAGATGCTCTCAGAAATAAACTCTGAAATTTCAGTGGCTTAACACATAGAAATTTATTTTTTGTCCATATGCATTTTTCAGAGTTGATGCTTAACAGGTGATTTTCTTTCATATGAAATTGTGATTCCTATTGTCCCTATGGCTCAGGAGTCCTCTGCGTCCAGCCTGTGGGGCAGACAGAAGAAATGGATGAGTTGCAGAAGAACCCTAACAACTCCATACCATGGCCTGGAAAGATCACCATTGCTTCCAGTCACAAACCACTGCCACAAACCAGTCACATGGCCATAGCTGATAAGAGTGTTGTGCTGGTGTATATAGTTTCCAGTGAGCAGCTACTTTCCACATGCAGCAATAAAAAACCTAGATTTTTTTGTTGAAAAACTAGCTGTGTATGTCATAGTAGCTATAGTAAATTTAATTTGATAGTGAAACCCATTTGAAATATGAGTATTAACAAGCTGTCAGAATGGCACCTCTAGGGAGGCAAGTTTAAGTCCTGGGAGAACAGAAATTTCAGTGAAAAATATCTTCAGTAATATCTTTTTTACATTTTGGATGAATACTATGTGCATGATTTAATGGTTTAAAAATTAAGGCCAGACACGGTGGCTTATGCTTGTAATCCCAGCACTTTCAGAGGCTGGGGTTGGAGCATCACTTGAGGCCACATTCAAGACCAGTCTGGGCAATATAGTGAGACCTCATCTCTGCAAATATTTTAACAATTTCCTAGGTGTGTGGTGCATGCATGTAGTCTTAGCTATTCAGGAGGCTGAGGTGGGAGGATTCCTTGAGCCCAGGAATTCAAGGTTATGGTGAGCTATGATTGTGTCACTGCACTCCACCCTAGGTGACAGAGTAAAACCATGATGTATGTATGTATGTATGTATGTATATATATGTGTGTGTGTGTGTGTGTGTGTATATATATACACATACATATATATACATACATTCATATATATATATACATACATATATATATGCACACACACACACATATATGCATACATATATATTTTTTTAAATTTGTATGTGGAAAGGAATGTTATAGCTAATTCATTTGCCCTCATGTTTTAGAGGAAGCCACATACATTTCCTGTTGAGTCAGCATGGTAATAATGTAAATTTGGTCATTTAAAGAGAATAAAGTTGAAAACATAAAATAGGACTTGCTTAATTTTTCTATTGTAAAATGTTCCCATATTAAAAAAACAAACAAAAAACGAATTATCTTTATTCTAGTCAGATTGAAATGTGGCCAATTTAAGCTTATGATGAATGCTACAGAAATGAAAGCAGATATAATGCAATTCTTGGCATGATTTTGATACCTTTCTGTCTTTCAGCCATGAGGTTATTGTGGATTTTGTCAAATGAATCATTTATTGGTGGGAAGCCTTCTCTCTTCACTTGTGACAGATCTCCAAATGATAGCCTCCTAAATGACTCTTTAGAAACCAGAAACAATAGTCAACGACTCACCAGCCACTAGATGGTAAAAAGAATAATGGTTATTTCTGTATTTTGCTCTGAAAATATCCACCTTTTAGTTATTTGTTGGATCAACCAAAAATATGAAGAATCTCTTAACTAGTTTCTAAAGAGTTCATATTACCACCATACCCTTTTGGCTTTTGCAACCTAGTATGCAGAATAAAGGGATAGATTTTATTACTCTGAATACTTCTGATTACTTATTACTATATATGGGATGTCTGAAGTGCTGTGCTCTCTAGTTTAGCCTAACAGATTGACCATAAGATTGGCAGTTCCACATTAGGTTATAGTAGGTGTAATCACCAGGGCATGACTGAGAGCTATTGAGAGAAGAAGAAATCTTAGAGCTTTTTAAAATCTCAACCATGTGCATTTGTTGTTTTTATTTTTTCTTTTTTTGTCATACTAAATCACTGTATAGGATATCTATATGTGATGTGAAGTAATTTGACAGAAGTGTTAAAGGAGTAAATTAGGCCTGAAAATTAAGTAATCATATCTCGTTCCTTACCATGGCCTTCAGTGCTCAACAGGATGTGAACCTCTAAATCCTATCATCTCCTGCTGTGTTCCCCATGCTCACCAAATTCCATTCACAAGTGATTTGCGGTGCTCGGTATGTTGTTTTTTATATGTTCTTTAGATTGATCTAGGGAATATTTGAAGCAGATTTAAATGGGGGTATAGTTTTTATTTTTCTTGTTTGTTTTGAATATTTTACTACAAAGAAGCATAATTTATATTTGACATAGTATATTTAAGACAGTCATGAAATTCTTGTATCCTGAAATTTTTCACTGATGTTTTCTTAAAATTGTTGTGTGTTTTAAAAATTGATCATAGTCCTGAGCCAGGTGCAGTGGCTTACGCCTATAATCCCAGCATTTTGGGAGGCTGGGGTGTGCAGATAGTTGAGGTCAGGAGTTCAAGACCAGCCTGGCCAACATGTTGAAACCCTGTCTCTACTAAAAATACGGAAATTAGCCAGGCACGGTGGTGCATACTGTAGTCCCAGCCACTTGGGAGGCTGAGGAAGGAGAATCCCTTGAACCTGGGAAGCAGAGGCTGCAGTGAGCTGGGATTGCACCACAGCTCTCCAGCCTGGGTGACAGAGCTAGAGTCCATCTCAAAGAGAGAGAGAGAGAGAGAGAGAGAGAGAGAGAGAGAGAGACAGAGAGAAGGGAGGGAGGGAAGGAAGGAAGGAAGGAAAGAAGGAAGGAAGGAAGGAAGGAAAGAAGGAAGGAAGGAAGGAAGGAAGGAAGGAAGGAAGGGAAAAAAGAAAAGGAAGGAAGGAAGGAGGGAATGAGTTCTATTTACATGTTGCAGTAATACATTTAATTGTAATCACATTAGTATGATGTTAAAGGAAATATGTAAACTGAGATGCAAATAGGGAGAATATATCCCCTATAAAAATGAGCAATGGAATAGTAATGCTGCAACTTGATACTACTGAGTGCAAGATTCCAACTGTGAAGACAGAGGAATGTATACCATTTCGAAATGCTGTGCATCAAAATCATCAGTATGAATTTGTCCAAAATTTAGTAGTAAAAATGATTAGTGAATAATGAATTTATTTTTCCACGTTTAATTTTTAAAAAATAGTACTTTTTTTTTTTTACAAAGGAAATAAAGTATCTAGAACTCAAAAAAATTACAAAATAAAAAATCACTGCTGCAAACTATATTTGCAGTATTCACAGTTACTAGCCAGCACAGAAAATTGTCTGTGTACTGGAAAATTCAAACGCTGCCAGCATAATACTCAATACAGAACTCTCACTAATAGCATTATGCATGCTTACACTGAGAATCACCTCAAAAAAATTGAATTTATCCCAAGTGGCAAACTTCAGAAGGATCTCTTTCCAAACTTTGTAGCATGCAGTTCATAAAGTGATTGATCTTCTTAAGCAATTGCTGTTGTCTGCTAGGAGGCAGTTAATGTTTAAGGTCACAACTTATTCTGTGTGCCATTCATCCCTCCTTCAAATGCCTTCACTGCAGGATAGGAACCATCAGTTGGGATCCTGATGACTAAAATCTAAAGCCTAGCTTCTGAGGGTTTCAACAAGCCACACTAGGTTTAAAGCAACTCTTAGCATAGTAATCACCCTATTGCTAACAGAATAAAGGTAAATTTATCAAATCTAATAGAGAAAGAAAATCCAGGATGTCAAGGAAGGACATATTGTATGTGGAATGATGAGCAATTTATTCAGCGTCTTCTTAAAAGTGACCTCATAAAATAAGTCTTTTCTGAATTCCCTGTCTACAGTAGCAGTCACTAGCACCAACTCCCATCAGACACACTTATTTTATCCTTTCTTTTATTTTTCTTCAGACATGACTAGCAGTCATTATACTCTATTTAAAATTTTTATGTATTTTTGTGTCATCCAACTAGAATATCAGCTCTATGAGCATAGAGACTTTGGATTTTTGCTCATTGCTTTATGCTAGTGTCAAAAGCAGTGCCTGGACATAAGCAACATTTAAAAGAAATAAGTACATGAATGATATGAAACAAGAAAACCTGTATTGTTCTCCTTTCTTACTGGGACAAAAGTAAGGAATTTGCTGTAAGCAATCTCAGAATATAGAGTTTTGGCCAGGCACAGTGGCTCATGCCTGTAATCCCAGCACTTTGGGAGGCCGAGGCGGGTGGATCACAAAGTCAAGATATTGAGACCATCCTGCCCAACATGGTGAAACCCCGTCTCTACTAAAAATACAAAAATTAGCTGGGCTTGGTGGTACATGTCTGTCGTCCCAGGTACTTGGGAGTCTCAGGCAGATGAACCACTTGAACTGGGAGGTGGAGGTTGCAGTGAGCCAAGTACCGGTGCACTCCAGCCTGGCAACAGAGTCAGACTCTGTCTCAAAAAAAAAAAAAAAAAAAAAGAAAAAAGATTTATAAATAACCCTTTATAATGAAAGAGAAGTTATTATTTGATGGCATAATGATTGAAAGATGAGTACAATTTGAAAGTAAATAAAAGTATTAGTTTGGGGTATTCCTGAGGATGAAGATTTTAGGAAATCTGTCATTTTATTGAGACTTGACTCATGAATTTGTTTGTAATAATTATTAAATTATCTTTAATGTGCTCATTTTGCTGAGCATTATATAAAAAGAGTAATTGATCATTTGTCCTGTCCTTCAAAAGCTCACAGTCAAGAGGAATGAGAACAAGTAAAAAATATTTTAATCAGTAATGTATCTGCTAAAATCAAAGCCAGTACAGGGATCTGTGAGAACAAAGAAGAAAAATGCCTTGCAATATTAAGGAGAAGAAGCTTCAAAAAAGGGGTACTATTCAAATGGAATTTTGAAATATGAATAAGGGTTTGTTGGTTGGTTAGACAAAAGAACAAAGAAGAAGACAAGTGTGAGAAAGAATTTTATAGACCAGTTAGAATACTCTGTGTGTGCGTGCGTGTGTGTGTGTGTGTGTGTGTGTGTGCGTGTGTGCGCGCGCTATGTGACAGAATAGCAGGAGACTCTGATGGAGAAAGAGAAAGGATACTTCGGAGTAGAAGGTAAAGAGACCGCCTTACTCAATTTAGTGAGTTATTTTATTGCTTTTGGTAATTTATGACTTGCATTGAAAATTATCATGGTTTTCTTTATTGACTATATATATGTGTTTTATATATATATATATATATATATATATATATATATACACACACACCATATATATATATATATATGTTACTAAAAATTTCAAATACAGGTTTGCTTAAATTTATTAGTCTTATTTTCTCTTTTCATTATTACATGAAATCAAAGGCAAAGTTCTTTTCAAAATTCCTTAAAGACATCTTGAGATAAGAGACAAACTTGCTCTGTAATGAATAGAGAAGTTTGCATCTCACAGTCTAAGAACATACATTTCAATAAAACTAGCTGTTTCATTATATTCAAGGGAAGACACTGCAGATATAGTAAAGGTCATATTGAACATTATGAGGAAATATGACAGACAGACAGTAGTCCAACAGATATTTATTTTTAAAGCCTGACAATATAAGTGATAGGAAAAGAAAACACGAACTTGAATAAGTTATTTGAGCAAAATAACTTGATCAGAATGGTAGTTTTATAATTGCTATGACTTAGGGATATGTTATTGGAACTAAAACAGCATTAGAAATGAGAGTTTTAAAAAGCAGCATCTTACTGAAAATATGAAAATATGTATGATAGATGCCTAAAACTCATATAATTGACATTTAAATATATAATTTAAAGCCATTAATATGTTTGCCTTGAGAGTAAAAGATATTGAACAGTTAAGTGGACAAAACAATTTCATTACTACTGGAGATTAATTTTCACTTTAGTAATCAGAGAAAGGAACTTGAATGTTGCTGTCCTTAAGATATAGTGTAGAATTTTAAGCAACAAAAAAACCACAAGAGAAGGCTTATCTTTCTCAAACAGCTTGATTATGGAAGATTATTTTAAAAGCAGTGCTGCCATTGGAAAAATAGTCTCTATCCAACTATTGACTGCAGGCTGACCAAGATTTCCTTTATGATTTTGATTGATAATTGAAATATGAAAGGCTGGATTTCTAATGGTAATTTGTGACTTTCAGTTCTATTCCTCATATTGTATGATGAGACTAATACGATAAAACATTAGGCTTCCATATTATAAATACATAATTTCTTACTTTGTTATCCAAAATCAGAAATGTTATCATTATTATTTAATTTTTTTTTTTTTTTTTTTTTTTTTTGTAGAGAAAGGATCTCGTTATATTGCCCAGCCTGATCTCAAACTCCTGACCTCAAGCAATCCTTCTACCTCATCCTCCCAAATTGCTGGGATTACAGGCATGAGCCACTGTGCCTAGCCAGAAATGTTATTAATTTGAATGGATTCTGAATATTTATACAGGATCCTATAATTTCTGGTTTATCTTTATAATAAATTCTTATATTTATGGTACAGTGAACACTGCTAATATTTCTTACATTTCATGAAAATCCAGACTAATTTCAGGGATCCTTTCATAGGCATAGGATTGATTAACTCTGATTCCCAAAAGATTTGGTAACGAAATGCAGGGTATGTGCGTTGTTCAATAGGATAGTATTTTCCCCATATTTTAAATGTATCAAAATGTAACCTCACATACAGAGTAGCATTTTCATTTAATATGATTTTTATTAATTCCGATATATGTTATTCAAGACAAATGGTGGCCTTTAGAATTTTTGCTGATTGAGTTCATTCATGTTTTCCTTATTTTCCTCTCTCTCTTTTTTAAACATTTCCTTCGCTGCACCTTTCTTGCACATTTCTTTAAGCTTGGTAAGTAAAAGAACTTGCTTACTCTAAGCCATTTCATGAACACTGTCTTTCCAGGTCTCTGATTCTTCTCATTATTTTTTGTGGTCTCTGACTGGTTCTTGCACTTCTTACATTTTTCCCAAAATTGCTGCAAAGTTTCCTGTAAGAGCAACACCTCTGCAAGTGAGTGTGAAAGAACCTTCCTTGCTAAAGCTCTGCATGTACAGAATGGGAAAAGTAAGAGGTGGCAAAGATTCAAACAGCATCTGCTCCCAAATCAAGTCACTTCAATGTTTCTTGCATAGTAGCTCTACTTTGTTTCTTGAAATCTGAATGTTATTTGTATTACATAAATCCTGAAGACATGCTCAATATTTTCTTCGCTAAGCAAAATCCTCAGTGTATTCTCTGTTAACATGTGTTATGAATCCCACTTGAATATCTATCTGCTTCCATTATCTAGCTAGGATTTTCTCCAACTGCTCTGTAGCAGGAAAATCAGAGTGCTTGTACTAGCAAATTCACATCAATGAACATAGGTTAGATATTTACTATTTGAAATATTTAATACTGAACTGAGTATAAGGGCTTTAATGACAATAACACATAACTTTGAAAGAGTTTAAAGTCTTATAGGGGATAAAGTCACATCAATAGAAAATATCAGCCTTATATTGTGAGCCTGGAACTGAGGAATAATCAGGGTTATGTTGGAATCTAGAAAGAGATTTCTTGGTGCAACATTAAAACCAAGGGAGAGTTTTCTGTAAAGGACACTGCCTTGAAAAGTAAGCAGGTAGGAAAGTTTTCTAATAACAAATCTCTGTTATTAGATATTAGATATAATGGGAGTGAGGAAAACTATGTTTTCTCTTTTTATTTAATAAAACACAGATTATTATTAATATTTGTTTCAAAATATTATCTTATTATCCTTGTGAATTTCAATCAGACAAACCAAGGCAATGCATAAAATCACTGTATCAGCTAGCTGTTTCTGTTTAACAAATTGCCCCAACTTGGGGCCTTAACACATTTGTCACATTCACAATTCTGTTTGTCAGCTGTGTGATTCTGATCTGATCTGAGCCTAATAGGCTGGGGCTTGATGGATCAACTGGCCACACCCACATTTCTAGTGGTTGGCAGTGATTTGTTTGGTAAGGGGAGGAGGGATCTCAGATGGGATTGCTTATCTTAGCTTTATTTGATCTCTGATTCTCTAACATAACAGTCCAGGTAGTCTCAAGGTTCCAAAGAGCAACAAGAAAGGGCAAGGCCCAATGTGCAAGCAATTTTCAAGTCTATGACTTTTACTTGTTCATTTGTTTATTTGCGTTTTGTTTTGGAGACAGACTCTCACTTCATCGCCCAAGCTGGAGTGTAATGGCACCATCGTAGCTCACTGGAACCTCAACCTCCTTGGCTCAGCTGGTACTCCCTCCTCAGCCACTCAAGTAGCTGTGACTATAGGCGCACTCCACCATACTCAGCTAATTGTTATTTGCTTGTTTTTTGTAGAGACAGAGTCTCTATGTTGCCCAGACTGGTCTTGAACTCCTGAACGCAAACCATCTGCCCTCCTTGGGCCTCCCAAAGTACTGGGATTACAGGCATAAGCCACCATCCCAGACCCCAAGTTTATGCTTAAGTCACGTTTTTTAAATGAGCTTTTAGGCAAAGCAAATCACATGGCCAAATTTGTAGAAGGCAAGTCACAGAGATAATTTATGGAGAAAGAAACAATATTTTTAAAGGAGTGGCTGCACATTCACGTTGCAAACAGACTATATACAGTAGGACAGAAACAACGTGTGGCTGTCTTTGTAATCTACCCATTGTGCATAGTCTTTTCAAAGTTTTATCATGAGTATGTCAGCCTCATGGATGTCCTTTGTTGTTTCTACTTGATTTCTCTAATCGTAATCATTCATGAAAAACTTCCTCCAACACCTTATTTTCTAGTTTTAATTTATTAACTGTTAAGAAATCAGAAGCAAGAAAATTATATTCTTTGGAAGGAGATATTGATATTATTTTTTAAAGAAATTTCTGTGCTACTGAATACAGACATTTGAAATGTTCTATTTTTTTTCCCATTGCTATATTGCTAGGTTTCTGCAGAATGTGAGATACACACACACACACACACACACACACACACACACTCTAACCATAACATTTGTGTGTGTGTGTGTGTGTGTGTGTGTGTGTATTTACATAGTTGTCATACTTTCGATTTACAGCAATCTTTATGATATTTTTTATCCAGTTTTCCCTGGTGTTCGAAGTACTTCTAGGTAGTAATTGAAACTCATCAGATGGCTTGTTGCTGCTTTCTGGCCATCAGAGTGCCGTTCGCAGCTGAGCCACTGGAGCCACTGCAGTTCACACTTGAAAGTTCTAGGGACTGAAACTGATCTCATATTTTTCTTTCTTTGTTCAATCAAACTATATCAACCATTTGAAAGGAAGCATATTTCAGCAAATAACTCTGTGTTATGGAGGAGGCAAATTTAGTTTCTGGAGCTTACTACTAAGCAAAAATGTGCAGCTTCTCATTCTTGTAATGGTAAATAGTTAAAATTTCATCTGTGTCAAGTTTCTCTTGCGAGTTTTTATGACTAAAGAGTAGAACTGAGTAAAATTGCAAATGAAAAATATTTAAATCAAATATTATTAAGTAATTTAGGATACTTTAGAAATATATATATGAAATAAGGCTGGCTTTGTGCTTCTTTCTGTAAAAAAAAAAAAAATGTGAGGGTGTCTTTAATGAATAGGAATACTTCCTAGTAAATATAATAGGTTAAACTCATACGACAAATTTCTCTGCCTTCTGAAACCCTGATTAAAATGACAATAAAGAGATTTTTTAAACATACATCCTAGAGCAAGGGAAAGAGCAAGACAAAAGACAGGAGATAGTAGCTGGACAGCTTTGGAAACTGGAAGGTAGATGGTTGAGTGATAACTACTTAAGGATGGCTGAGAAACTTCGATTCTAAACTGGCTTTGAGAAAAGCTTCGAATGACCTTTATCTGAATGTCTAAGGGAATGATGGTGCAAAGTTTTTCCTGAGGTGGAAAGTAAAATAAAAATAAGCTACTTCTTAAGTCAGACTCCCAGAGAAGCCTAGGTACTTGAAGCTTGGGTACCAGTGTTTCTTGTATGCCTAGCATTCTCTTTCCTTCACTTTTTAAAGAAGTAGACAAACAGTTTAGCTGGCTTTTCTAATCCAGCGTATAGTATATGTAATGTCAATTGTGACCTTTTTAAATGATAGTCCATTTCTGTATTATGAACAGATTTTATGATTTGTTTTTCATTATTATTTTTGAGATGGAGTGTCACTCTGTCGCCAGGCTGGAGTGCAGTGGCACAATCTCGGCACACTGCAATCTCTCCCTCCCAGGTTCAAGCGATTCCCCTGACTTAGCCTCCAAAGTAAATGGGACTACAGGTGCACACCACCACTCCTGGCTAATTTTTTGTATTTTAGTAGTGACAGGGTTTTACTATGTTGGCCAGGATGGTGTCAATCTCCTGACCTAGTGATCTGCCCGTGTCAGCCTCCCAAAGTGCTGGGATTACAGGTGTGAGCTGTTGCGCCTGGCCTTTGATTATTTTACGGATTTGTTATTTTTTTTTCTGTTTCTCTATTTGTTATTGTTGTTGTTTTAAATGATAAAGCATGTTTTTGGGACTCTTTAGAAGACTTACCTTAGTGAATGAGTACATGTTGATAATGAACAATCTTAATGAACAATCTTATGGCTTTATCTAACTTTGCTTAGTGAATTTATATCCTTTTTTTACATTTCTTCATTTATTTCAAGCTTCGTTTTTTAATCTATATCCTATCTCAAGTATATCATTTATTTTAATAACATTGATCAATGGAGACCTTGATATTACAATGAAATTATCACAGATAAAATTTTTGTCTGGATTTTAAGCAGCAACAATGGTGATAAACACATGACAATAACATTCTTTCTATGAAAGTTATTACTATCTTCCCTTTCTCTAGCCAGTCGACCCCAGGAAACAGTATCCTTGCTGCAAATTTATTAGTGTTTATAGTTGTTGGAGAACCTTATATGATAAATTGTTAAAAAATGGAAAAGGAGATTTATTAATTTTGAATTTTTTCATTAATAAATGTTCAGTGTTAGGATATTATATGTGAACACCTTGATCCTCTTCATTATCTTTTTTAAAAAAATTATAATCTTAATATTAGTGAAAACCTTTGTGAGTATATTAACTGTTCTCAGTATAACAAACATAGCCCATTTTTTTCTCAGTAGGCTTAGTTAATTCTTTGTTTTAAACAGCTAATTTTTCTTTTACTTGTGGTCATCAAGATAGCAGAGCTAATTAATTGAGTGAAACAAGGAGATTTTAGTGTTTTGTTTCCTTCGTGGTTTTAATTTTTGCCATGAAATTTAAAATTAAAGAAGAAAAGTAGTTATACCTCTCCTTTTTTTGCCTTAAAGGGAGAAAAAGGCAATTGATCTCCACCTCCAGAATTAATTCAAGTGAAGACTAAGGGTAGAAGAAATTGCTGTTTTTATCCGTGTCTGTACTTGTAAGCAAAACTTTAGTCAGACAATTAGACTGCAGTAATTATTCATCAAGAGTCTGCCTGCATGTTGGTGGCTGTGTTGGCATACTTATATCAAACCAGTGTTGCTTTTAGTGATTTCTAAGAATTTACAGAACCAAGTTAGAGGCATATGTACAGAACAAAAGAAACTTTGGGACTGAATTTCTTTTAAACATTTCAAATAAAAGTAGTCTTTTAAAGTAAAATTATATGGAACCATTGACCTAACATCAGAGACCTGAATCTCTTCATTTTAATTGAAAACATTCTGTAAATCCTTCTATATTCAGAGTAAAATCCCACCATATGCAGATTATTCTATTAAAAAAGAAAATGCTTATTCATACCAATATTGACATTATAGCTATTGAATTAGACAAAAATGCCCATAAAATGTTCTCACTGGGTGTTACAAAGGGCACATATACAACAATGAGAGGATAAACTCATTGGAAAAAATTTCTTAATTTAGCATTCTTATAATTGCCTCCCATTTTCCCAAAGATTTTCTTATCAATTTACTCTGATCCATTAAGAATCTTTTTATGCATGTGATGGGATAGTAATAATTAAAATAACAATCAAAATGATAAGCGGGAGGAGGAAGAAGAGATGACAATGAAGATGATGAAGAGGAAAAAAAGAACAGTTAACATTTATTAAACATTTACTATGTGCCAGGCATTCTGGTGTGTGCTTTATGTGGATTATCTCATTTAATCTCTATAAAAATTGGGTGGATACAAATTTTGTTTCTATTTTAAAAATGAGGAAAATTGATCTGAAAGAATTTAAATATTTTTCTAAAACTCACATAGCTAGTAAGTCATGGATTTCAGATTGAATTCAAAGCAATTATATTGAAGAACTCACTCTAACCATCACATTCTACTCCTTCGTCCTCAATGCCAAGTTGTCATATCATAAAGAAAGGATTATAATGTCATTTTTTTCAGGAAAAATTAAGCAATAAATGAAAAAACCACCTATTTCCTCACAATTTTTTTTTTCATTTCAGAGGGAAAGAAGATTAGAAAAATGCATGTTCCAGAGGTCACATTGATAGACTCAGAAACAGAAAATGGTTTTGAAAGCTCTCTAACTTTAAATTGTTTGCCTTTTTAACCAAGCATTAATCTTTCCCACAGTAACCTAGAATAACATGTCTAGCAATTTGAAGAATTGACCCAGGCTCACTGACTTGGAACCTTATTCTGTTCTTACTACCTTCTTTCATTTAGTCTTTGCCACGTCTTCTTCCCTAACTTAATTTCCTCAGTTGTTCTTCCTTCTCTTAGTTTAACCGTACACACCATCCCAATGAACCAATTCTCACTCAGTAATGTCTTGACTTTCCAAGAGACTATCCCAATCAGTGTGCTTTGGTTCTTCCAAAAGCAGGCAAAACAAAAGGTAACTTTATCTTGTTTTTAAAGAGAAAGATTGTGTTCAAGCAGAAGTATGTAGTCATAATCCTATGAATTTAAAATAATATGAATGAACAACAGAAAATACTATATCATCTTCTTTTGTGAGGTTAGAATTTTAGGATACAATCCTTTCTAAAATATCTCTGTGTAGATTTCTCCAACAAGAGAACACATTTCATATTTCAAGAACAGATTCAGTCTCTCCCATCCTTACCTTTCATTTCCAGTAACTAGTATGCAATGTGTCCCTCAATTTAATTCTTTCAGCAAGTATTTACTACATCTTCATATGTGTTTGGCACTCACTAGGCTAGGGGAGTCTCTGTTAAGGAAGGCAGACATTCCGATAATAACCCTGAGAAGTCTATAATTAGTCTGATAGATGTCCTCTGAAGGATAGCACTGTTCTTTAAGAGTACTTAATAAAGGAATGTGATCTAGTCTGGGCTGGTGGTGGTGGTGGTGGTGTTGGTGGTGATGGAGTGTGTCACATGTAACCCAACCTCTAAATTCAGGAAGTGCATGAACGTGGGATGGAACTAGTGTTCCAAGAAGAGGGACCAACATGGCCAAAAGCCAGCCTTAAAGACTCCATTTAAAGTTTGTAACTGGCATTCAGAGTACAAGGGGGTGAGTAAACAGTGACGCTAGAGATTCAGGCATGTTTCAGATTATGCGAGGTCTTACTGGCTACATGACAACATTTTGGTTTAAGCTTATAGACAGAAAAGATTTGTTGAGTGGATTCTAGAAATGGTGAAAAACAGACGATTCAATTTGCATATTTTAGGAAATGAATGGCTTAGTGAAAAAATAAAATAGATTTGCATTTTAAAGAGATGACTTTAGCACGATTTGATGGGCTGGAGTGGATATTCAAAATGGAATCAGCAGACAGCTCTATAGGTTATTAGAGTCTAAGGGAGCTATGATGGCATTGTAGACAAGTAGTGAAGAATGGAATATAGAAAATGAGGCCATGAGATATATTCAGGATGACTCCTGGGTTTTTTGACTTACATTATTAGATAGATGATAGTAAGGAAGGAAAACTGGAAGAAGAACAGTTTGGGGCAGAAGATTCATTCAGTAAATATTTCGTGAGTGCCGACTCAAGCCCTTCCCAACCAGGGTTCCTTGAAAGAATTAAGTCCTAAATGCCTCCTAAAATATCTCTTGTATATAATGAATTGCTTCTTTCCTATGCATCTAGAATTATACCAGTTTTATAATCCTTAACATAATTGAAAAAATAGTCCATAAAGTCATTTTATATAGGATCTAATTGTTTTGAGGAACCTGGGTTGAGAAAGGCTGAGATACTCTGTATCACATAGTTTACCTATGCCTTGAATCTAATGGATATGAGATGTTGTTAAGAATTTGTCTGGGTACAGTGACGTGCGCCTGTAATCCCAGCACTTTGGGAGACTGAGGAGGGTGGATCACAAGGTCAAGGGTTCGAGACCAGGCTGACCAACATGGTGAAACCCTGTCTCTACTTGAAAATCCAAAAATTGATCAGGCGTGGTGGCGCGCACCTGTAATTCCAGCTACTTGGGAGGCCGAGGCAGGAAAATTGCTTGAACCTGGGAGGCGGAGATTGCAGTGAGCCGAGTGTACCATTGCACTCCATCCTGGGTGACAGAGTGAGACTCTGTTTCAAAAAAAAAAAAAAAGAATTTGAAGTGAAGAGAAACCATTGTCAGAAGATTAACTGTAATGTTGTAATTTTATTTACTAAACTACCTCCAAAAGTAACTTCACTATTTCATTATATATAGTTAGGGAGTCTATTTTTAAAACTTATAAATCACTTAAAAATTGTAGTAGATATGCCTCATTAATGTCCTCATTCTCAGATACTTTAGGGATTTTTTTTTTGCCTTTTATTAAAAAATGCAAATTATTTTGAAAAATTGCCTAGGTGATGATACTGACCCCAGAAGAGCCACAAATATAGAAAGTGAAATTTAGAAAATAAAATAATGTCCTGTGAACTTTGAATCTTGTATGTAATTACATTAAGATAAAGTATTGTTTTTCATCCAGCCAGATTATTCGGCAGCTATTTATTTAGTGCTTGGTATATGCCAAGTAATGTTCATGCCACTGAGATAAAGTAGTGGACAAACCAGATAAAGTTATACATGTTTGTGGCTAGGGTAGGCCATGTTGCTGTTTATACTGGGTGCTCAGAAAAGTCCAGTCATAAACATAATTGGTAGTATTTATTCCAAAAAGTAAATGAACTTCATGTATAAATATTGAACGATTTAATGCTAATTTTTTAACTTTCTTTAGATAGTAATCTTGTTAGAATAAAGCAAATATATATATATATATGTATATATATACACACACACAAAAGCACACTTATATACATAACACATACCAACATGAATTGGTGTATGTGTATATATCAGCACATACATTAGTTACAGTGTTAATTTATAATTTCTCTCTATATCAGCCCTTAAATATTTTCTACCTATTAATTTGAGTATTTTTAAAGTTGAATATAGGCCATTTGTCTCATCACATACCTTAGATTCCTAATGAGCGGTCAGGCAAATATATAAAAGTGCATAATACAAAGCTAAGAATTTGGATAGGGGTCAATACAGGGTGATGTAGGATCACACTGGTAAATCGTGAGTCTCAGCACAATATGGTAAAGAAGACTTTACAGAGATTCAGCTTCTTAAAGGAGGAATAAAGATTAACAGAGGTGTGGGTGTGAGTATTCTAGGCATGACATTAAACTAATTTTGAACAGAAAGTAAAGGGTGAAAACTGCATTCATTGGCAGTATTCCCTTTTACTCTATTTTATGTATTTCTGTATAGCATACAACCATGATCAAGTTTCTGCAAGTGTCTATTAAGAACTCTTCATGACCTTGAAGGCAGAAGCTTAGTCATCCAACCTTTCAAAGTCCACCACTCACGGATTGACATTTTTATAAACTTCCTTGTTGAAGGTGAGGTTCCTCTGGCCAATGAGAGTGACTTTGGAAAACAAGCCTGCTCCAGGATTTCCTTTAAGAGCACTCTGCCGGTGGTTTCTCCACTGGCGCCCAAATAAAAGACGGATTTATTCTGCAAAAAAAAAAAAAAAAAAAAACCAAACAAACAAACAAAAAAAAACTCTTAAGTTGTTGTAGAATACATTAAATGACATTATACTTTCTTAGCATTCTACAGTTTAGAAGATATATTTACATGTTGTTTATTTGATCTTAAAATCAAATTAGAAAACTCTGGGTAAAAGTATTAAGTCATTTCTCACTTTAAAATATATAAGAATAAAATAATTCACTTTTTTAACGTGATGTAATGATTTATTTTAGTCAGGAATATTACTGGGATAGTGATTAAATGTTTACATAGTGACTTTTGTTTAAGTGTGTCTTAGCTCTGTTACTTTTTCTCTAACCATTTATTTGGATTAAACTGCTTATCATCAAGTATTCATATTTTCATACAATTAATAATCAGCCTATTTCTTTAAACACAAAAGCTAGGTAAGAACCAAGTTGGTGATATTCACTGTATGCCATTTATAATCGCCTCAAACATCTTTAAAAGGTAATTTTTTTCTCTTTTGATCTAATATCCTATTAGTATTATCTACCCTATGGCAAAGTTGAAACAGAGCAATTTCTTCTTTAATTTCTTCTTTCTCAAGAGGGATCAAGCACAACAAAATCATTAATCACTAATTAAAAATTTAACTTTAAGACCAAGGATATGTTTCCTAAGTAATGTTTATATAAATCCCTTATAATTGTATTTTCTATTATAACTTTATGAAGGAAAACTGGAAGTAGTTTGGTGCTGATGAAAGAACACAGCTTTAAAGTGATACAGATCTAAGTTAAGTAACAGGCTTTATTTATCAGTGAAATTATCTTTTCATAATCCTCTTGAGTTTTACTATTTTAATCTCTAAAGGAAAATAATATCAACTATTACTGTATAGGTCTTTATGAAAATTAAACAAAATGTCATATACTACTCAGACACTTCAGTATATTTGACTTAGAAGTAGCGCACAGTTGTATTTTCTTTTGACTTCTTATCTGTATTTTAAATTAGATATCTGTCATTATATTTAACTATTAGGTTGATGCAAAAATAATTGTCAGTTTTGCCATTACTTTTAATACCTAAAACAATAGTATGCTTTATCGATTTATAATTTTAATCTAGATTTGCTCCTTTTCAAATAAAGTAACCTTCTACCCTTTGTTGCCCCTGGTTAATATTTTTGTTATCAATTATCATTTCTCTCATGAATAATGAGACATTTTATTACTACCATTCTGCAGAATTCTGAACCTTTACTTGACCTTGTATTTATTTTTCCTTATTGAAAATTTATCTTTTCTACCTGTAGCACGTGAAAATAAGACTTACATTTTTAGAAATCCTCACATATGTTCCTTCAGAGTTGGCACAGTGTTAATTATTAATAATGAATAGTTGGCCTGCCATGACTCACGCTTGTAATCTTAGCACTTTGGGAGGCCGAGGTGGGTGGATCACTTGAGGTCAGGAGTCCAAGACCAGCCTGGCCACCATGATGAAACACCTCCCTGCTAAAAATACAAAAGTTAGCTGAGTGTGGTGGCAGGTGCCTGTAATCCCGGCTATTCAGGAGGCTGAGGCAGGAGAATCACTTGAACCCAGGTGGCAGAAGTTGTAGTAAGCTGAAATCACATCACTGCACTCCAGCCTGGGTGACAGAAATGAGACTCCATCTAAAAACAAACAAACAAAAACACAAACAACAATAACAAAAATAGCACCTTTTGGTATATTGGAATTACAAAAGACAGCATTTTTAAAAAGTAGAATAAATGGTAGGGTTTGAGTGTTTCAAAGGGGATAGTACCCTTCTAAGTTCACGCTGCCTGCTTATATTGCTTTAATTTCCCAATTTTTTTAAACCTCTCTTTTGCATTAAACTTTAACAAAACATGAACACATTGCTTAGAAGATTATCTGAGTCTGTGTAATATGTTTTGTGTTAGGGTGTGATAAAGGATTGAGCAGATGAAAGGAGGAGACTCAGAAATAAGGCTCTACAGATAGGCAGGGAGCAAACCTGAATAACAAGGATGCCTGGCCCAAATGGGTGCATATTACAGAATAACTCTCCTTGGAGTTAATTTGATAACATGGTACACATTCTAATGATAATGATGATAGTAATCCTAATAGCAGCTAATACTTACATACCATGGCTATGTGCAAGGCTTGCTATTAATTTACTTAATTCTGTAACCACACTTAAATATAAATAATAATATTGGCTCCTATTACATTATGAAAAAAAAAAAAAAAAGCTGACAGAGAGGCTTAATTACTTTGCAAACATTACACAGCCATGAAGTGAGGAAGCCTGGCGACAAATCTAAGCAGTTCAATCCTAGAGTCTCTCTCCTCTTCGCTCCTACCCTGCATTGCCTACCTGATCATCCTTGTTGGTCCTACCTGCTACTGACAGCTACATTGACTTAATGATTAGTAGGATGAACGTAATGCATGTTTCATATTCTTTGACAAAGTATTCACTTTAAGACAAAGAAGCTCTGAGAGAATAATGAGTATTTATAGTATGGCTTACCCATGACTGAGTTCATTCTGTAATTTCATTTAACATTTTTCATCTTACTAATGTTAAGTTTAATTTAATTAAAAATAAAGGGTATGAGTCTAAATCACAATGTGATATATTAACCTCCCTCCTTAGAAAGTTCTGGTATGGTTCCCTAGCATGGAGGGTGGTTGGTTCTTTTCTCCTGCAGAAAATATTATTCTTTGCATTTTTTTCATTCTTGTTCAGGTTTTGAGGGTAGTGTTCATTTTGTCTCAGAGACGGCTGTAAAGATGGTGGGAACTGCTTTGCCAAAATTCAACGTACTCTGTTTCAAAATTCAGCTTAGGGACAGCCCTGTTAGAGAATCTCAACATTACAGAAAATAAAATTGGACTTTGCTCTTGTTGACAGTATGTAAAATCCCCAGAGAGCAAGTGCTGCCACAGGATGGTAGTGGTACTTTCTGTTTACATAGCATCTATTTCTACAAAGCAAATACAGCTTCACTTGCATGAGAGCCTCCCAGTCTCTGGAGATCTTGCTACAGCAGTAGGGTAACAAATCCATGTTGAGAAGACAAGTGAGACTTTGGTGAGAATGATATGCTTTGCAGACAAGCAGGGTGTGAGAATTAGTGAAATTGATCATATACAGATGGAGACTCTTTGGGAACCTCTTTTGCTTAAAAGTACTATGGAGATAGAAAAGAGTCATTTTCATTTTCTGAAAGAACTATTTGGAACATTTGCAAATAATTGATGCTGACACTATTAGAAATTAACGGAGAAAAATGTTTATCTTCGTGGCAATGTAGTGAGAGAAATTACACCCCCATTATTACTTACTTTGTAGACATGTGTTTGTAGTTTAACAATATAAATCTATTCATCTTGTTTATTCAGGGCCATCAACTATTAATATCTCAAGTTGTTCTATATGTTTTTTCTTCATTTTTAAAAAAAGTCCAAGTGGCTAGATGGAGTGGCTCACGCCTGTAAGCCTAGCACTTTGGGAGGCCGAGGCAGGCAAATTATAACGTCAGGAGTTCACAACCAGCCTGGCCAATGTGGTGAAACCCCGTCTCTAATAAGAAAACAAAAATTAGCCAGGTGTGGTGGTGGGTGCCTGTAATCCCAGCTACTGTGGAGACTGAGGCAGGAGAATTGCTTGAACCTGGGAGGCGGAGGTTGCAGTGAGCTGAGATTGTGCCACTGTATTCCAGCCTGGGAGACAGAACAAGACTCCATCTCAGAAAAAAAGAAAAAAAAGTCCAAGTAATTTGGATTCATCCAAAAATTACAATGCAGACTGCCAGAATCAGAGTTATTTGCATTGAACATGTGTCCTAATTGTATCCATGTGTTGAGATGATATTCTGTAGAGACTAATTCTAATCGATTCTGTCTAAACATTCTGGATTTCCCATCAATTACTATGCTAAGTCGTTGACACAATTCCTGCCAGTCTTTGGGCAAATGCCTCCCCGTACTGCTATTTTAACACCCCAGAGTGAGAGCCATATGACAGATCTCTTCATCTATGTATTTTGCATACCCACCTTCTATAAATGTGAAAGACTACTCCTATGAAATCAGTATTTCAGTTATTATAGTTTGCATGGATTTTAGTGTACTGTGTAGATTGGAACAGGGCATTATCCCAGTTTTCTAAACTGAATTGACCATTAAGTTCTCATAGGGTTTATACACATGTAATATTTCAGGCATACTTAAACCTTCCTATTTAATGTAATGTTTCTTGAAAGGTGAAGTAATTTTTTTCACTATCGATGTTATTAAAATTTCATACATGTAATTTATTCATGACATTTCTGTTTTAATCATAGCTCTTTTTACTGCCAGTAATAAGACTCAGTAAAGAATAGCTTGATTGAGAAAACAATTTTTTTTGGAAAAATACTGTTAGCTGACTTCATGTTGTCCTGGGACAAAAACTATAAAGACATCAGTGAGTCAGAAAGCTCCATGCTGTTGTTGTTCCTTGTCCTCTCACTCTGTCTTTCTCTTTTTATCCCTTGCCCTCTTATAACTCTTTCTTTTTCCCCTCTATTTTTCTCAATGTTAAATATTTTTTACTGCTAAAGTGTGCAAATGACCAAAATTCTCATAGTAATTATGTTTACATGTCTGCAATTTAAGAAATCAGCTACAGTTGGATAGCTAGATACCAGGAAAGAATATTTGGTTAGGTTGTAAATCTTGGTCACAAAGTAGATATATGAATATGTGCAAAGAACATATGGAAGTTTTATAGACAGGGAGATGGATGGTAGTTCTCAGAGAATAGGTTTGTAGACCCCTTGACAGAAGGCCACTTACGTTGTCATTTAGTAGATACTATAGCAGTCATTGGGTATTATGGTTGAAATAGGACCATGATTTTCCCTTCACGATCTATCTTGCTATTCTAAATAATTCTGAATGCTAAATAAATGCTTACTACATGATTAAATGAATGAAGTAATGGATGGCAGACATGTCTTGTCAGTGTCTCAACTTATGTTGGTAATTCTATTATTTTCTCATCTCCCGGGCTAAAAACTGTGGCAATTACCTTGACTGTTTCTTCTGTTTTGTGCCCTTCTACAACGCTCTCAAAGGTTTTCTTTTTGCTGTTGTTCCTTTAGTATGTTTAATGAATTTGCACCTTTCTCAGTATTTCCAGTAACATCTCTGTAATCCTGACTTCACCTAGATCAGCACTTTCTAAATTCAGTTTTATGGAATAGTAATAACCAGTGAGATATTAATGAGTGTTCTGGAAAAAAAAATAATAAAACGTTTCTAAGGTCAAATAAATTTAGGAAAGCTGCATATTTTATCATCCCTTGGAGATCCACAGTGCACATTAGTGCCTTTAAAAGTTCTATAGTAAAGAAATTCATTTAATGTTGATTAACCCAACATTTCTTTAAAGCATCTAACCAAGGAATCCTTTTCATCATAAAGTACCTGTTAATATCACATAAGACTGGTGTTCTATAGATCAGCAATTGGGAAATGCTGAGGTAGACTCTTAGGAGGAATTCCCACTTTCTCTTTGCTTATTATCTAGCTGAGTCTCTCCATCCTATACCTTGCTATTGAAATAATTATTACAAAATAGCACCAGGTAATGGGCACACAGAAAGTAGTTACCAAGCCTTTCTTGGCCACATTAACTACCCAGATGAAGAAGAAAATGAGTTTAATTAAAATCAGAAATTGCTTCCTAAAATGTGACACTTGTTACTCAACTAAAATGAGCTTAATTTCAAAAAGAACAATCTTAATTAGTAGTGTTTTCTTTAAAAATAAACTCTTATTTATGTACCTATATCAATGAGGTGCCTATAAGAGAACTATGAAACAGTACCTAGAAAACTTTTTAGAACACACTCACCAAGTCAAAGATAATTGCTAATAAGACAAGTAAGTTGCTTTTAATTTTGATCATTGCTTTCTTCATTTTTATTTGCCTATGTCTGATTTTATTATTTTAGTCAAAATGATGAATACTAGGAAATGGATTTTCCATTTTTAAATTCCTAACTAAAAATAATTTATATTTTCACACTAGAAATTTTAAGGCTGTAACCTTTTTCACATTAAATAAATGTCTGTATATATTGTGAAAGTCACATTCAGAATGAGAATATCTTATTGAGTCTTTAAATCTCTATGAGTATTAGCTTATTCTTTTAAGTTAATGAAAGAAAGCAATAGTCATCATCAAAGCATATATTGTTTAAAAATCAATTAAGGAATTGCCCTCTGTGTTGCTCTTCCTACTTTCATTTACTCTTCCCCTGCCTGGAAGCTTAGGAAGAGTCTTTGTTCAGCTTTTAGATGTACAGTCTGTTGTCATGCCTGTTAAGTCCATGATAAAGTTGAACTAGTGTCATAATCTAACCTAGATTTTGGCCCTTGATGTTTTATACCAGGAAGCTAATTATCAGCTCCCTTTTAAGATCCTCGTTATACCCACACAACTGTTCTGTTTCCTTGCTTATTTCATTTCTCTTGGCAAGTGTAATTACAGTAATTCTTACTGTTTCCTTGTAAAGTGTAAATACAGATTACCTGTATATTATAATCATATAATGTATGAGATAAGTGACCTTTCTGGATCTCCAGAATATTTTAACCTGAGTTGATCTACCATATTTGCGTAGCATTGATGTGTTATATACAAGTCTAAGATATTGACATTTTAAAAGGCTCATTACTAATTTTTTCATGAAATAACACTGATAATTTTTAAAGCCTAGAGCTTCCAAAATATTAATGGTGTTGTTCACACTAATATTTGCAAACTGTTTTACAGATTTTCAAATATACCTTCGCGTATTATTTCATTTGGTCCTTGCAGAACCTTGTGAAGATTGTAGACATTATTATTCTTTGTAATGAAGGAGTGAACTGCTCATTAGAGAAAGTCAATTGCATTGTGTCCTCATATACATAGTGTTGGAGCTGACTATTGGAGCAACTCTAATGCCAATTTTTCTTACTCTCTTATTCTTGAAGGTGTAACTTGATAAAACTGGACCTATACTGCAGTTTTGGGTTTTAAAGCATGAATATTGTCTTGTCACACATACTTAGGGTTGACATCACGTATTATTTTCTTTGGTCCGTGCAGAATCCTGTGAAGATTATAGATATTCTCATTCTATATAACAAAGCAGTGAACTGCACATTAGAGAAAGTCAATTGCGTTGTGTCCTCATATACATAGTGAGTGTTGGAGCTGACTATTGGAACAACCCTAATGCCAGTTTTTCTTACTCTCTTATTCTTGAAGGTATAACTTGATAAAACTGGACCTATATTGCAATTTTTAGTTTTAAAATATAAGTATTGTTTTGACACACATACTTAGACTTGACATCTATTTTACGTACAATCCTAAGTTTATTTTATCTTTTGTGTGTTCCTTTATAATATAAAAATAAAGTGGACAGTCTCAGTGTTAATGCTAATTGCCAGTCATCTCTGAATTATAGCGTTCTATCAGCATATGCTTTCATATCAGGTAAGGGCACAGAAATGAAGCAAGTGTTAGTATACCGAGAAGTAAAAACAGTATACTACTTAAAAGCTGCGTACAAAGTCAGACTGCCTTAGCTTAAATTCATCCATTGCAAGCTCTGTGACCTTGCCCAAGTTACTGAAGACTCATTTTTCTTACATGCAAAGGGGCCATCATTAAAGCGCTTTTCTTGTGGTGTTTCTCTGAAAATTAAATGGCATAATATGAGTGAGATATTTAATGCAGTGCGTCTATTTAGTAAACACTTGAAAATTGTTAGCTATGAAAAATATGGCATAAAAACTTCAAACTGTATGGAAGCCCTAGAACATCAAAACACACAGCTATGAAAAAAAAAAAAGAGAGACAGAAACGAAAAGGAAGAGAAACAATTGGGGAGATGAGAAAGAATAATTAAAAAGAAATATGATGGGCTGCTGTTTTTTTTTTTTGTTTTTTTTTTTTTTTAGGATGTAGAAGGTTGTAAAAAGAGAATGTCCTTCCCAACCTAATGATAAACATAAGCTTTATAATCTACAAAATCAATTATTTTAGCTTGTCAAAGAGTAAGGCCCAAAGAAAAAGTAATTGAGTGAATTAAAATTCAAATGTGATTCCTCCTACTGTTTATAGGATATATAACTACTTTAATTTTTGAAACGAACATTTTTCATTTAAAATCTGTAAGAGCCCTATTTAAAAATGGGAATCTTTTCCTACTCCCCATCTCTTTTCCATTCATCTTCACTGAGAACTCATGAAGAAAATCTGAGACGAGGGCAAGAAAACTGAGAAGGGAATCTTTAAGGAACTGGCATACTGAGTCGACCGTAGTCTGAGTGTGAGCAGTGAGAACTGAGAGAAGGGCCTCTGCATTTTAGGCCTTACACTGAGCCAGTGGCAGAGACAGTCTACCGCAGGAGAAGGGGAAGGAAAATTGAGAGATCCCCTCCCATCATAGGTACATGTGCACAAGACTGGACCATAAGCTGAGGGAGAAGGGGAGAAAGAAAAGCGGAGACTTACCTTGCAGACTGCTAAAGCCTTAGAGCAATGGAGTGAACTGAGAGAAGCCCCATAGACACTCTCCACTGAGTGACCCAATGTGTATCTTACATTCAGGGAGGGAGAGAAGAGTTAAGAGCAAAGTCTCCTATCTCACAAGTTCAGTGCATTGATGGTAGAGATAAGAACTGAGAAATCCCACAGGTGTTCTGGGCTGGCCTTGCAAAAGTACCAGGAAATGGCCCTATACCACTGGGACAGGCAAAAGAGAGTTGAGGTATACCTCTCTTGCATCTGTGGACAGCATATGAGAACTAAGAAAAAAAACCTCTAGGCACTGAGACTCTAAGTCCTGCTACAGAGAGGGTTCTGATTTTGACCTTGAAATTTAAGCCCATGGTAAACTGAATTTACTTAAAACAGCAAAGCTCAGACTCATTGTATGACTTTCCTAGGGCTGCCATAACCAAGAACCGCAGACTATGTTGCTTAAATATTTTTTTTTTTTTCTTGTGATTTTGGAGGCTTGAAATCCAAGCTCAAGTTGATGGCAGGGATTTTTTTTTTTTTTTTCTGAAACCTCTTTCCTTGGCTTGTAGACCACCACCTCCTTGTGTCTTTACATTGCTTTCCCTCTGTGTGTATATGTGTCCTAACTTTTTCAAAAGACACCAGTCATATTGGATCAGGACCTACCATATATGTGTATCACTGGTGCACTTTATGCAAGTTTTAACATCTTAATGACCTCTTTGAACTTTAATTACCTCTTAAAAGACCTTATCTACAAACATAGTCACATTCCAAGGAACTGGGAACTTCAACATAAGGATTTGAGCAAAAGGAGATACAATTCAGCTCCTAACCCTTATCAAAACTACACGGTAGACTAACTCATTGGGCTGTACTGACACCCTGTCTGAACAAATGATGTGCCTTTTTCGTGTGTTAATATTATTTCCCTCAGTCCTTTTTTTTTTTTTATAGACAATGCTCACATTCACTAAAAAAATTACAATACACAAAAAAGCAGGAAAATAGAATTATTTACCAAGAGAGGAGGAAAGAATCAATAGGATCAGAGGTAGACATACCTCAAATGTTGCAATTATCAGAAAGGGATTTAAAAATGCCTATAATAAATATACGAAGGGATTTATTTGAAAAGGTGGCACATATGTGGGCTAGTTTCTCATCAGATGCCGTGGAAGCCATGAGATAATGCAATGACATTTTTGAAGTTCTGAAAGAAAAAACTGTCAGCCTAGCGTTAATTCTCCACCAAAGTATTTTTTAAAAAGAAGTTGAAATGGAGGTACTTTCCAAAATTTAAAAAAGCTAATTTTTTCTCTAAGGCTCTTATACTACAGAAATGCTTTTACAGTGTTTTTTAGGCTAAAAAGAAATGATGCCAGATATATATCTAGAGATCTTTGAGTTGAAGAACATTTCAGGGAATCATATGTAAATAAATATAAAGAAATTTTCATTTATATAAATGGGATATAATATGTGTATGCATAAGAATATATATGTAGGAATAGATTTAGGCAAATACATATAGGATGTATGTACATACATTTATATAATAAATATACATATATTTTTTGTTAAACACACTTGTCTGACTTAAGGAAAAATAATAACAATATGAAGTGTTTATAACATCTGTAAAAATAAAACATAACAGTAGGAACATGATGGATGGGAGGGTGATAAATGAAAGTACACTATTGTAAGGTTCTTAGGTTTGTCATGAACTAGTGGACTATTTTTTCAAAGTAGACTATAATATATATCAAAGGTGCATATAACAATATTATGAGCAGAAACTAAGATGAACACAGAGAGCCACTGTTACAGGTTGAACTGTGCCCCTCCTCCCCAAACCCATATGTTATAAAGTCCTAACCCCCAGTACCTCAGAACATGATCTTATTAGAAAACAGGGTCACTAAAAATGTAATTAGTTAAGATAAGGTCACATTATAGTAGATTGGACTTCAAATCCAATATGACTTGTGTCCTTTTAATAAATAGGGGAAATTTGAACACAGGCATGTACACACGCATAGATAGAAAACCATGTGAAAGTGAAGGCAGAGACTGGGCTCATGCAGCAGAAGCCAAGCAACGCCAAAGATTGTCAGTAAATTGCCAGAAACTAGGAGAGATGATAAATTTCTGTTGTTTCAGCCACCTAGTTTATGGTACTGCAAGACAGCAGCTCCAGGAAACTAATATGGGCATAAATAAAAAGTCAATAGAGGCCTGGCATGGTGGCTCATGCCCATCATCCCAGCACTTTGGGAGGCTGAGGAGGGCAGTTTACTGGAGGTTAGGAGTTTGAGACCAGCCTAGCCAACATGGCGAAACCCCATCTCTGCAAAAATACAAAATTTATCCGGGCGTGGTGGCCCACCTGTAATTCCAGCTACTCATGAGGCTGAGGCACAAGAATCACTTAAACCCAACAGACAGAGATTGCAGTGAGCCAGGTCATGCCAATTGCACTGCAGTCTGGGTGACAGAGTGAGACTTCATTCCCCTACCCCCCAAAAAAAATCAATAGGGAAGATAAAATGGAATACTAAAAATAGTAGAGTCATCTATTTCCAAAACAAGGCAGAAAGAACAAAGAAACAAAATGCAGATTGGATTAGATGAATTCAAACACCTGGATAGTAGACCCAAATCCAAACATTACGATAACTGCATTGAATATAAACATCCCAATTAAAAGACAGACTGGATAATAAGTGTTTGTTAAGTTTCTCATAAAAATTAATATATATCAACTTTATAGCCCAGTTAATTTGAATCCTAAGTATTTATCTATGAGAAATGAAAACCTACATCAAAAAAGAAAAACCTGTTTAAGAATATTCATATTACCTTTGTTGATAATAGTCAAAATCAGGAAGTAGCTTAGATGTTCATACATCTAATGGATAAACAAACTGGCAATTCCTACAGTAGAAGATTATTGCCAATAGAAAGGAACAACCTGCTGATGCAGGCAACACAATGAATGAATGACTCTCAGAAACATAATGTTGAATGAAAGAAGCCGGGCACCACAAATTTAGTGCTGTATGACTTCTTGATAATAAAAATAAGATCAGTTGTTTTGGGGGTCCAATTGAGCGGGGGGGTTCAGCAAAAGAGAATTTGAAGATGCTAGCGTAGTAGGATATCCTAAACTTCACAGTGGTATTTGTTAAATGAATCTAGGCATTTGTCAAAACTGACCAAAATACATTTAAAATTACTTTGTTTTTGATATGTAATTTAGAATAAAAAAAATACTTATTCTGGCATCAGTCCACTTTTTAAATCATAGTACAGTTTATCTATCTTTACTGACCACAGTACACATGATTTAGTCTCCTGTTACGTTACTACTACTACAAATATTTAGTAGTAATGTTTATACACTGAGTTCCAGTTTACAAAATATTCTACACAAATAGTGTTTTATTTAGCCTTCAAAATTACTGTGAGTTAAACAGGAAAGGCTCAGTATGATTATCCCTCCCCTGTGAAAAGGATAATGTTGCTCATATGTTTATCCAGAATTGGTGATGTGATCAGTGGTTAAAGCAAATCTTAAATGATGATATTTTGGCTCTGACTCACTTCAGTGAATTTCTTCTATCAAAAACTCAATTATATGTAAATTTAGTTCCTCCTGCTTTCCTCTTCACTTAATTTGAGTGCTCCCATGCCTCATATATGTGAAATAGTTCTTTTTAAGCATCATATGGCATAAGGCTTGGTGGCCTTTTGTACTGACCACATTTCCCAAGCCAGTCATACTACTCCCACATCCCTGAACGAAACCTGGTTAATGAAAGAAGCCAGAAAACCAAAGACAAAAGTGAAATTATTTCCTATTTGAGCATAATAGATTTCGAAGCGAAAGAAGTGATGATTCAAAGTGTCTTTGTACTCTAAAAGAGAAAACCCATTTTTAAACTATATTTTTCTTCCAGCCCCATACCCCCACTGCCTCAAGGAGGTTAGGCATATTGTGATGATCACTGAAAGGTCTTAAGTTTTTGAGACCTTTGGTCTTCATAACTGTCTTAGATGTAAGATAGGAGTCTGGGATGTTTAATGTAGTAGATGAATAATGCCATACCTATAAAAATAAAATGGTCATATACAAAATTTGAAAAAAACAAATCAGAAACACTGTCTCCCAAAATAGGATTGAACATTATTACTGCCATGTTCTGAAATTGGTTATCTAAACTTATACTGTATACTTTTAACATAGAAAGGAAGTTTCAACAGTTACACTTGCAGACATAGGAAAGGGTGAATATAAATTAAAATCCCTCTGGAGAATAGGTTTACTATCCAAAATAATACTGATTCATGAAGGGAGTTCATTTAACTCAATTAATAAAATATACTTTCTGCTGAAGACTTTACTAAAGCAACCATATACTGAAATAGAGAGGTTATAAAATCTCATTAAACTGGCTTTTAAAACTATAGTCTCAGTAGTGGGTTAAATTAATGAAAATGAATCCACATTTTTCTCTTTCAGAAGTATGTGTTCATAACTATAATTTTTCAACTTCCGTCATATAGCCCATATTAAGTTCTAATTAATGTTGACCATCTTCTCTAATGAATTTACAATCTAGATTTCTACTTAGTCTTTCATGTTACAAGTTACATAGACAAACAATTGAGACTGTCTATATTTCATAGAGGCTAACTAGCACTCACACTCATTAAAGGAGAATGGAATTGTCTGAATAAATTACATCTGACTTTCCTGCTGTCAGCTGGAACCTGGGGAGCCGTTAAGTGTATAATATTCTGACCTCCCTCTGTAAGACGTGGCCAAAATAGTTAACACCTGTTTTTACTTTCAGCAGCCTGACTACTTAGAATCATTTAAACTGCTGTGACCAAGTAATCACATTAGATCATGCTGCTGCCACCAACCAAAGCTGTTAAACAAGCAGAAGCTGGCAAGAGGAAGTAATAGAGTATGTCTTCATTTTGAATAGAAGAAAAAAAAATGCAAAAAAAAAAAAAAAAGAGAAGAAATTAGATACAAACACCAGATTTGTAACATGTATTTTATGAGAATTCGTTACATAACAGATCGTTCCCCCTCTGACAAGATTCACCAACACATTTGCCTTCTGTGGTGTTAACTAAAAAGGTTCATGTTGCCCCAAAGATCCTGTTTACATATTTAGCTTCAGTTGCCTTTTTAGGACCAACAGTTCCATTATGTGGGATTTTGTGAGCAAACCCTTCTTTGTTCCATCTTCCCACTATGTGATCTTGTACCTGTGGCACAGTATCATCAGCCTTTTGATTTATTTATCCATATCCATCTCTTCTTCGTGGAATAATTCTGTGATGGTGAAAACTGTTTTGTTCATTTATGTGTCAGTGATTCCTGGTTCAGGACCTGACACTTATTAGACACTCAATGAAAATCTTTTATTTGCATGTAACACTTTTTATTAAGAAAGCTATATTGACTTCCGCCTGACAGTGCTTAGAAAATGAGACAATATTTAGTTCCTTACATCTGTTAGTCACTAGGTCTCATTGTTATTCTTGAGTGCTGCTTGGATGAGTTATTTTGTTTTGTTTTTTAACAAAAATACTTTGTCTAGGATAAGCTTATTTTCCTTTGTGAATTAACCAGTATTTGAGAGAATGAGGTTCTGCTTAATATTCTTCTAATACTCAGTTTGTTGGATTTAATGATACATTTTTCAAAGTTTTTTTTTTATAAGCTCTTTTAAAATATACTTTTGAGTACACGTGTCCTTATAGTAGAACAATTTATAATCTTTTGGATATATACCCAGTAATGGGATTGCTGGGTCAAATGGAATTTCTTTTTCTAGGTCCTTGAGGAATTGCCACACTGTCTTCCACAATTGTTGAACTAATTTACACTCCCACCAACAGTGTAAAAGTGTTCCTATTTATCCACATCCTCTCCAGCATCTGTTGTCTCCAAATTTTTTAATGATCGCCATTCTCACTGGTGTGAGATGGTATCTCAATGTAGTTTTGATTTGCATTTCTCTGATGACCAGTGATGATGAGCATTTTTTCATGTGTTTGTTGGCCTTATGTATGTCTTCTTTTGTAAAGTGTCTGTTCATATCCTTTGCCCACTTTTGAATGGGCTTGTTAGATTTTTTCTTGTAAATCTGCTTCAGTTCTTTGTAAATTCTGGATATCAGCCCTTTGTCAGTTGGGTAAACTGCAAAAATTTTTTCCCATTCTGTTAGTTGCCGATTCACTCTCATGACTGTTTCTTTTGCTGTGCAGAAGCTGTGGAGTTTGATTAGGTCCCATTTGTCTATTTTGGCTTTTGTTGTCAATGCTTTTGGTGTTTTGGTCATGAAGTCCTTGCCTACACCTATGTTGCAGCACTGTTTATAATAGCAAAGACCTGGAACCAACCCAAATGCCCATCAGTGATAGACTGGACAGGGAAAATGTGGCACATATACATCATGGAATATTATGCAGCCATCAAAAACGATGAGTTTGTGTCCTTTGTAGGGACATGGATGAACCTGGAAACCATCATTCTCAGCAAACTGACAGAAGAGCAGAAGATCAAACACCACATGTTCTCACTCATAGGCAGTTGTTGAACAATGAGAACACATGGACACAAAGAGGGGAGCACTACACACTGGGGTTTGTTGGGAAATAGGGAAGGGACGGTTGGGGATGGGGAGTTGGGGAGAGAAAGCAAGGGGAGAGATGCCAGATGTAGGTGATGGGGAGGAAGGCAGCAAATCACACTGCCACGTGTGTAACTATGCAGCAATCTTGCATGTTCTTCACATGTACCCCAAAACCTAAAATGCAATAAAATAAATAAATGGAATAAAAATATGTATATATATACTTTTGATCACTATATATTGTTTCCACTTAAACACTTTATATTTTCTAAGTAATATTGAGAAGAAGACAGAATACTGTGGTCATTAAAGGATAGGGCCAAATAAATTGGGCTTCACATAAAGTTCCTGCTAATGTTATTTTCACCCATTTTTTAATTTGAAAATAATAATAATAGCAACCTCACATGGTTATGATGATCAATTGTTTTGTGATTAAATGATGTGATGCCTACTTGGCCCAGCGCTTGTCATGTAGTAAATAAAAATAAATACTATTCTTTACTAAAATTACTTTAATCCCCTTTAGACATTGAAATGAGTAAATACAGGATTATATGTTTACTCTCATAATACTTTTGAATTTTTTTATCACCTTTTTTTAGCTCATCACAGACACTTAAGTGCATCCCTTCTTACTATTAAATATTCAAATTATGATATCCTTCTGCCTTGTCCTTTCATAGTCTTTATTTTCTTTTTTGGCCAATGATACTGTCATCAATTTTATTTATTTTTATGCTTTATTTCTTTTCACATATGTGTATTTATGTGTGCATATGTATATGTATGTGATATATAACATCTTAATTTTTTTTAAATAACAGTAAAAATAGTAATTATTGAATGATTATTCTCTAAATCACTCTACAGTAATTCTATGATTTAACTTTTAAAGTTGCCTAAAAACTTTGGTTTCATTACTTTGAATTTACAGATGAAAAAATTAAAATTAATTGAGTTTTGTTATCTTATAAAGACAGTAGAACTAGAATTTGTACTCATTTCTGAGTACCTGTTTTTTCACACATTGGTAGACATGAGTATCAAATCGTGACTTTATGCTGCATGAAGTTTCATCGATGGTTTCTATGTGAGGGAGAAAAAGTATTTTCTTTTGACGTTAGCCTTTTTGTGGTAGGTGTGCCATTCACATTTTGAAGGATTATGAGAACATCAGTAAAAAAATAAAATTCTGTATGAGCTGATATAAATTTATTTTGTATTCCAGTGTTTGCTGTGGTAATTGCTCTATATTGAACTTAGCGATAAGAGTGCAAAAATTAACAATAGACTTCACACTGAAATTCACTTTTAATTATATGAGTAAAAACACTGTATAAGGAACTATGTAAGTAGAAAACATGCATTTATTAATAGCCTTTTATTTTCTTTCCACCAGCTTTCCACTGTATATTTTCTTTCTTTCATGTCCTCTCAAATATCGGATATTGCTGTATGTAAAAGGAAGCTAGTAAGCTTTCTTCAAAGTGAAACAATCTTCAAGTAAATTTTTATGATCCATACAACTCCTACACTGTGGGAAGACATTTTATATATAACCACACAGACACGAACACATAACATATTCCTATAAAATGTGCATGTTCCATTTCCTTTTATTTCTTATAATCATTCTTTCAGAGAGATTGAAATAACATGTATTTAAATCATGGCTGTTATTATTTCAATTCCATATGCGCTGATCAACTGTGCCAAAGCCAGGTGAAGGGAAAGAAGGCAGTGTACACACCCTGTATATTCCTTTAACATTCTGCATGCTATTTGACTTTGAGTATTCCAGATCTTATACCACCTTAAAAAATAGAATGGGGAAAAATATGCAAAAGAAGAAATCTTTTATATTTAATACAGGATTCTGGTGAGTAGCTTTTTAGAGTTAGGGAATGAAATCTGCTTTTTTTTTACTTTAAGTTGAAGACAACCGTTAATGAGTGACTTTCTGCTAGGCTCTATTGAAATGAGACACATTCCTTTCTATGCCACTAAGTTAATCAAGTCCAGGATTTATCTCCATTGTCATTCTTACCAGTCATAAATTAATTTGCATTAGGAGATTTTTTTTTTTTTTTTTTTTTTTTTTAGATTTTAGAAGTATTTTTCTGTGCTGAGTAATCCTCTTTTAAGTCTGTGAAGCTAAATTTTTAATAAGCTATGCTTCTATTCTCTAGCTAAAGGAGAAAGAACAGTCTGGAATATAAAACATCATTGCTTTTCACTAATGAACAAGGGAGAAAAATGAGAGAAATGGCATTCATTTAGTAACTGCTGTGTGCCAGACACTGTTAAGCACCTTACATATATCATTTCAATTACTTCTCATCTAAACCAGTCATCTGGATATTGTTCCAATTTTATTGATGAAGAAATTGAGGCCTAATGGATGTGGTTATTCTTATATATAGTTTTATAACTTAAAAGTGTTAGAGACATGATCAGAACAGTTTTTCATGACTTCGAAGTTATCGTTTCTTAGCATTTTCTATATTCTTTCTGACTTTTAAGCTTTTCTCTAAATTATAATGTTTCCCAACAACCCCAAATCTATTTCCTGTAAGTGACCACTTTTATCAGTCATGTTTTAATACCACTTACATTTACTATATATAAGAAAATAAGATCTTACTCTATCTACTGCTCTGCAAGGAGATGTTTGCAGTTAAAATGTATTTTGGAAATGTATGCTAGTAAATATAGTCCCACATCATTCCTCTTAGTAGTTACATATGGATGTAACATCACTTATTTGCCAATTTAAAAAAATGAAGTTTATAAATTTTTAAGATAAGATAACTAGATATGTGTGCCTCTAGGATTTGATATTATATTAATAAGATGAAGGTTTATAATTAATTCATTCTCAATAGCAGCAACACCTAAATTTGCCAAATTAAAGGTTTAAGGCTGTAGGTCTTTTTAAATTCTCAGAACCTGTTTTTCTATTGCTTGTATGCATTCAGTCCTCCATAGATTTGTAGGTGGAAATTTGCTCTTTCTTATTTTATTTATTTTCTGAAGATTCTTTACTTCTTTTGCTGGATTTATAATTTATGTACTTTGTAGAAGAGTTTAGCCTTTTATCATTCTCTGTATTTTAGTGATTGATAATTGTGTAACACATAGCAAAACACAAAACCTCCTTTGGGCTAATTTTAATAATTGGATGTCTTACCATTTTGCATCCTTGTTTGTTTAAAATGAATGTTTAGAGAGACTCCAGTCTCTTTGTTATAGGCAATAAAATAAATGTGTCAATCCTAATATGGTTCAATTAGTCAGCATCAATAAAGACCAGAAATAACAGCCATGGTACATTTTCTGTATCAGTTATTACCTCTACAAAATATTGACCTGCAAAAATGTGTGTGTATAATGTGGACTTGAGTTATAACCCAGGTTGCTTTTTTGTTATAGTGACCCTTCATATTTTAGTAGGGAATTGTGATTTTTGTTCCAGCAGAAGTGACAAAGATTTACTGACCCAGTCTTGCCTAGACATTACTGTGACATTGTTCAGGATGGACAAGTGGAGTTAAACCTACAGTCTGTTGTCTGGCTGTTTCCTGCCCTTTTAGAAGAATACTGCAACTAGTAACTGTGGTAAAGAGGAGGAACATTTTACGGCAACTAAATCTACTGAGAGAAATAATAGTATTTAATCTCTGTCTTGAAGAAGAGTAGATGTTTTATGTGTCACCCTATAAGTATGTATAATGTAAATTTATTAAGCAGGGTAAATTTTTTTTATAAAATAAAATATGATTTTTAATAAACTAAAATGCCATTTTTAGAAACTATAATCAAAATTAGACTGCAATTAATTCTCTCAAAATAGTTATTCTATTACTTTTTAAAAATAAACAGTAAAAGAAACACATCCAAAGTAACATGAGAAACAGTGTATTGAGTAAAAGCATGTTACAATGCTCCCAAAGATTTTTATCAGTTTCAGTAGGAAGTGATATTTTTAATCCTGTGCTCTTATCTTGGCTGAGGTTTCTCCATATTTTTTGTAATGACATATTGCAAAAGCTTAAATAGTAAATTTTATTTCTTAATGTTTTTACTCACAATATTAAAGAGCTTTGAATCCTAGCTTTCATGGTGGTGGTGGTGTTTTATTTTCTTTAAATATATTTTCTGGGTTATTTTACTTTCTTTTTGTTGACTACCAAATAACTAAATGAGTAAATAATAATAGCTTGATAGAGGTCTTTATAAACAGAAGAGGACAATTTGACTTTCCAACTGCAAGGCCATGGTTAGAGTGCGTCCTTCACCTTAACCTTAGTACACTAAAATTGAAATCACTTTGAAAATAATGAAAATGAATATGGTTTCTAGATTTATAAATGAAGCAGTAGTGAGCTGACACTGTTCATGCTTATTCTGAGCAGTGAATAATTAATAATTTTAGGAAGGATATCTTTTGAATATTTTTTTTGTTGTCTGACAAAAATAAAAAGAAATAATGGAAAATAGTAAAGAATCAAGGAAATGACAGAGATTTAAGTAAGTAATCTATCACTCATACTCAACCTCAGTTAATATGATTCTTGGGGCAAAATTAAATATTTTTCTACTTACTTGGCAATTTAAAAATATTAGGAAGAAAAGTTCCAGCTTATGGAGGCATTTTCTATGTGAGAAAGGATAGAAATCTTAACAAATTATTAATTGTTCACTAGAAAGTGGAAATTACTCTTTTTTGGGGATCATATTCCAAGAATAGTTGCTATCTCCAAATAGCACAAACGGGATAAGAAATGTTAATAAAGATGCCCCATGAATATAAATCCTTTATGTTTATTCTGACTCCTAAATCATAAAATATTGCTAAATATATGTATATTATTTTCTAAATTGAAAAATTACTAGATCGCCAAAATTCCTGTGCCATTAATTGCTATGTGAAAGCATATGCAATAGCCTCATCAACATCCTCAGTTTTGATTATATATCTCAAGTAGTAAAGGTTCTGCGATTTGGAATCAAAATTCCATATAGACTAATATTTGTTTGGGGGACGGCTTAAAGTATTATTGAGTAATATTTTCAAAATAAATAACTTTTTAAGGTCACTTTAATAACGTTTAAAAACAAAATTTGTATTAAAAAAAGAAAAATGTATTAAGTCAAAAAACAAATGAGTAATTGGATCAAGTGTTCATCGTTAACAATTTTTTCTGACATAGTTTCCGTGTACATATTCAAAAGGAATGTATTTAATACCCTTTAAAAGAACTGGAAAAAAATATATCAGAGAAAACATAGCTTATTTTCTGTATTTTGGCAAACATTCAAAGAGTGGCTTATAGTGTAGATAGCTTTGTCAGTTTGTCAGAATATCGAGAAGTTTTTTTTCTTTTTTTTTTTTTTTTTTTAAGATACCAAGATAATGCATGGAGTACAAAGCGTCATAATTAAAATGGGGAAATTTTTCATATTATTTCATAAAATTTTGAATTATAGAATTTTAATATTACTTTTACTTGTATTTTTTACCCAGTCTAAAGATTAAAGATACATATTATTGTTGAAACCAACATGAAAGTTTCTTCAGATCGATTGGTTAAATAAAGCAGAGTTCAGCAAGCAATGGTCATCATTATGAACTAAGCCTGTTTCAGTACATTTTGTGTGTTTTTTGCTTTCTTGCTACAGCGACAGAGTTGAATAATTGTGACAGAACCCATCTCTCCTACATGACCTAAAACATTTACATCTGAACTTTTTAGAAAAACTCATGCTGACCTCTGAAATATTAATGAATAAATGCTATACATACATTGTCAGCCATATTATGGTGTATATTTTAAAAATCACTTTGTAGAAGAGTATCTGGACACCTACAAGCTCATCTAAGGTTATCTCTATGTATGTTTCCCTGACCTACAACATTTATATTTCTGTCATAATTATAACGGCTTTATCCCCCTGTAAGAACAGGTTTCATATAACTGCTATTAATAGAATAATTAATGCTTTAATCAATTACTGAGAATTTGCTATAGGCATAAAAATGTGTTAAATACTAATGATACAAAAGTGAATAATGTTCACAATCCAGAGAGCAGGTCATTGATAATTTAAATCCGTCCATGCTGCTATACCCTGAATAGTGTCTGCCCCCATCCTCTCAAACTGATATGTTGAAACAAATCAATTTCAACATATTTGACTCTTTGGAGTTAAATATGTAAGTTAAACCTTAACTTATTTAAGGTTAAATTAGGTCATAGGGGCAGGATTCTAATACAATAGGATTAGTAGCCTTATAAGAAGAGAAGGGGAAAGACTCATTCTCTCTCTCTCTCACTCTCTCTCTCTCTTGTAAGAAGAGAAAGAGAAAGGGGTGCTCTCTCTCCTCTCTCTCTCTTTATCTCACACACACACAGACACATCCCATATGAGAACACAGAAGACAACTGCCTGCAAACCAGATAGAGAGCCCTTAGCAGAAACCAAGCCTGCTGGGCCTTGATCTGGGACTTTTAGCTTTCAGAACTATGAGAAACAAACATATGTTATTTAAGCTTCCCTGTCTGTGGCATTTTGTTATGGCAGTCTGAGCTAACTAAAATGTATGTGTTGTATGCCCAAGACAAAATGGAGTTAGGCTGGAAGGAACCACAACTATTCAGGACTCTCAGTTGCAAGGAGTTCAACCCTAACTGAAAATGCCTTAGAGAGAAGGAAATTATTCTTTTAATGGAAAAGTCCAGGGTTGACCTCGCTTTGGATTTCTCTTCATCTAGGTGCTCAAGTGATGTAAGCAGAAACCTGTCTTCCTCCAATTCTTTTGTCGTTTGTATTGGGCTTCATTTTTAGGTGAACATATTGACCCTCAGCACCACCAGATTTATTTGATTAATCTTTCAAACGGAGTTTTAAGATAACCAGCAAACTTTCTTTCCATTGTTTTTAGCAAAAACTCCAGATTTGGAAATCATTCACCTCTCTTAGATTCGATGCCTATCCCTAAACCAATCACTGTGATGAGGGACATGAAGTGGGTGTACATAGTTCACATACCCGCACAGATTGAGAATATGAATTAATGATTCTCCAGAGAAAAATCCAGATGTTCTTGTAGGAGTAAATACTAGGTGGGCAAATAGATATCGCTATATTCAATTAGCCCAAAAATCTGTTGTTCTCAAGAAACTTCAATAGTATACTAGTTCCATATATTTAGGATTTCCTCCAGTGATTTTTTAAAATACTTTGGGCTAAAAAGAATGTGACTTTTGTCTTAGGCAACATACATGGGAAAAGTACCCTATGGGAGAGGATTAGATTAACAGTAATTTTTGGTAAAATTTTGAATTTCTCATATTATGTACCTCCTGGTAGTTAGTTAATTCAGAAATTTGAAACTTCCAACAAATCTTTTGTTTTTTTTTAAATATCCCTGATAATAGAAATATCATAATTTATACTGAATGTGACTTTTTCATTAAAAATTTATATTTGAATTTTCTCTTAACATTAAAAAATTTACAAAATTCATATCAAATTTGGGTATGTGTACAAATATAGCATGATTTTAATATTAAGTTTGATTTTTTTACTCGTTATCTATGTGGTGATTTTAAGCATTTCTAGATGAGTATATAAAATTCTTAATATGCTATAAGAATGTACTGGCTTTAAATTAAATATTAAAAAAATAACACTTCTGTAACTTTTGGAAATATATTTCATTTTATGTTCTATTATTTTCAAAAATAAAAGTAATTATGAATATGTATTACATAGTAATAATACTTGAGTCTACTTTTAAAGAAACTAGGTCAGATGCAGTGGTGCACGCCTGTAATCCCAGCACTTTGGCAGGCCATGGCAGGTGGATTACAAGGTCAGGAGTTCAAGACCACCCTGGCCAACATGGCAAAACCCTGTCTCTACTAAAAATACAAAAATTAGCCAGGTGTGGTGGCAGGTGCCTGTAATCTCAGCTACTTGGTGGGGCTAAGGCAAGAGAATTGTCTGAATCTGGGCAGCAGAGGCTGCAATGAGCCCAGATTGTGACATTGCATTCCAGCCTGGAGACAGAACCAGACTCCATCTCAAAAAAAACAAAAAAATAAACTTAATTCTTTTTTTTTGTCAACCTCTGTCTTTTTATTTTATTTTATTTTACTTTACCTTCTGGGGTACATGTGCAGATCTTGCAGGATTGTTACAAAAGTATATACATGCCATGGTGGTTTGCTGCCCCCTGTCACCTACATTAGGTATTTCTCCTAATGTTATCCCTCCCCAATCTCCCCGCCCCATGCTATCCCTGCCCTAAGCCCCCACCCCACAATAGACAGACCCCAGTGTGTGATGTTCCCCTCACTGTGTCCATGTGTTCTCATTGTTCAACACCCACTTATGTGAGAATGTGTGGTGTTTGGTTTTCTGTTATTGTGTCAATTTGCCGAGAATGATGGTTTCTAGCTTCTTCCATGTCCCTGCAAAGGACATGAACTCATCCGTTTTTATGGCTGCGTAGTATTCCATGGTGTATATGTGCCACATTTTCTTTATCCAGCCTATCCTTGATGAGCGTTTGGGTTGGTTCCAGGTCTTTACTGTTGTAAACAGTGCCACAGTGAATGTACATGTGCATGTGTCTTTATAATAGAACATAATCCTTTGGGTATATACTCAGTAATGGGGTTGCTGGGTCAAATGGTATTTCCGGTTCCAGATCCTTGAGGAATTGCCACACTGTGTTCGACAATGGTTGCACTAATTTACATTCCCACCAATAGTGTAAAATCATTCCTATTTCTCCTCATCCTCTCCAGCATCTGTTGTCTCCAGATTTTTTAATGATCACCATTTTATCTGGCATGAGATAGTATCTCAATGTGGTTTTTATTTGCAGTTCTCTAATGACCAGTGATAATGAGCATTTTTTCATATGTTTGTTGGCTGCATAAATGTCTTCTGTTGGAAAGTGTCTGTTCATATCCTTTTCCCACTTTTTGATGAGGCTGTTTGTTTTCTTTCTTGCAAATTTGTTTTAGTTCTTTGTAGATTCTTGATATTAGCCCTTTGTCAGATGGGTAGCTTGAAAAGAACAAAGTTGGAAGTGTCATGCTGACTGACGTCAAATTATACTGCAAGGCTACAGTAATCAAAACAGCATGGTACTGGTACCAAAACAGAGATGTAGATCAATGGAACAGAACAGAGGCCTCAGAATTATCACCACATATCTACAACCATCTGATCTTTGCCAAACTGGACAAAAACAAGCAATGGGGACAGGATTCCCTGTTTAATAAATGATGTTGGGAAAACTGGCTAGCCATGTGCAGAAAGCTGAAACTGGACACATTCCTGACACCTTATACAAAAATTAACTCTAGATGGATTAAAGATTTAAACATAAGACCCAACACCCTAAAAACCCTAGAAGAAAACCTAAGCAATACCATTCAGGTCATAGGCATAGGCAAGGACTTCATGACTAAAACACCAAAAGCAATGGCAACAAAAGCCAAAATAAACAAATGGGATCTAATTAAACTTAAGAGCTTCTGCACAGCAAAAGGAACAGTCATTAGAGTGAAGTGGCAACCAACAGAATGATAAATTTTATCCTGTAGCTCATATATGTAAGTGTATAGAAAGAAATGTAAAGGAAACAGTGTTTTGAGGAAATATTATCAAAGACTTACAACTTTTCTTAATGAGTTGTCTTTTCATTATTATTATTTTATGTGTGACTCTTCTTATCAGCTGTATTAAAATATAATAACATTGTCTTCTTTGTGGCCAGCAGTGTATTCACACATACTATATGACTTTGCCTTTATAGGGTTCATACAACAACCCTCTCAAGTGTGGGTACAATTACTATCTCCACTATGTAGATGAGTTTGAAGACTAGAGGAGGTTAAGTAACTTGTATAAGTTACTGACAAGTGTATAAGCTGACAAGTGACTAAGGATTCATCTTCAAGTTTGCCTAATGTCTGAGAGAATATTTTTAACTGATACAAGCCTGCCTCTCTACCACTGTGATGCAACTTGAAACTTACACATTCAAAAAGCACTTTAATAAAAGCAAAAGTATATAAATTTTTCATCAGCAAATTATTTATTATTTTCTTTAATAGTAACATGTTTTCTCATGCGAACACATATGCTATTAGTCTGAACTACAATAAATTAAATTAAATAATTTATACTTTCTGAAAAAAACAGAAATACATTTACATTTGGAAAAAAATAACTTAAAGTTTGAGTTATTTTTATTTGAGTGTCTGTTTTGCTTGTTTAGCATTTTGGCCCAAGATGGGTTGTGGTCAGTAGCGAGCAAGGTCTTTATTTTTCTCTTAATTGATAGATTCATTCAAAAAGTTTTCTAATTAGTAATTTCCATCTGGTGAGTGCTATGGGAGATTGTGATATAAAATGACAAACTATACTTTCACATGAATGAAGTTCCCAAATAAGATTTATTTTAGTTCTTACGGAATTCCAAATGTACTGTTAACTTGAATTTAATTCAGATGAAACAAATCAAATGTTTATATTTTTAAATTTTGACTAAAAACATATTTTTCTTTAAATTCCTGATATTCTAGATTTCTTTGGAATGTGATTACTCAATGATATTAAAAAGGAAAAATATATGTTTCCTTGTCAATGTTGAAATTCAGAATTGGTGGTTGACTTAGTTCCATCTGCAATGTTTTCCCCAGTGGCGTGCAATGCATTTTCTTAATCACAGGTGTTTGATGTTGAAGTAAAGCATTAGATGCTTACTCTGTTGCCAAAAGGGCAATAAAATGAAAAGGTAATGTTCTGATGAGGCATACTTTTCATCATTCAGTAGATAATAACACGTATTTTATGAATGTTCCTTAATGCTATTTTTTGGTACTATCACTTATATGTGTAACACAGGATTTTAAATGTCTTTTAAAAAATTAATATGACTCAATTTATGATGTCTATATGATGCTAAACATATGTGTTACCATTCGTTAATTGTAATAACAATGTGCAATAAAGGTACATTTTTTTTTTTGGTTGAAATATACAAAAGTCACATTCTGTGCTGCTTTTTTTCATTGTTGCATGCAATGGCCTCAAGAAGTCCTTGAAAATTAGGGCAGATATTTATTGAGACCAATATTCCTTAGTTTTGGAATCCCAACTTTAAAACCACAGATAAAAAATGACTATATAGATGAGTTATTTGGTTTCGGGGTAAAATTAAAGTCAAGGAAAGATTTTACCAAAGGTATTTGAAAAGTGTGCAAAAGGTTGTATTCTGTTTTGATTTTTACAAAAGGTATTTGTGTAAATTCTGGCAAGTTGAGATGTAGCAGTTGTATGCTACATTCTAAGACTGGGTCACGACTGACAGAAAGGAAATCCAAGGTAGGATTTAGGCAGTTATAATAAAACAATGAATTTTCAAGCTTTAACCACATCCTCACTCAGTGTATACCATCATGCTTGCTAGTTGACTAATTATTCAGGTCCATTTAAACATTTTAGATGTTCATTTGGATATTTCAGCTGCTTAATTTTTCTGTCTTGCTATTTTCTCTGTCTGCCAAACTCCTGCTGCATTTCTAAGTTGGCATGCTCTTAATGGCAGTCTCCCAGTATTCCTTTTCCCCTTGCAAAGGCACAAAACACATTCTTCAGTTTGCACACTCTTGCCAAATGTCTATTATTTTGATAGTTTTTATTTGCAAGCATGTGTTTATTTATCAAGTGGATTAAAATGCTTGAAATACAGTAGCCAATGAAAAACATGTTTTCCCCCTCTGCTCTGGTATTTGTACTTCACTCTTAGAGTTCTCCGTTTTCCCCATCATTTTTATGTAACTTGCTTCCAACTGAGAAGCCGTAAGAGTGGCTTTCCCTTAAGCTGACGCAGGTATTGCTCTATAATTAGACTATAGGGAATGCTGCAGAAGGAAACAGCCACCTTCTTTCAAGCCTAAAGGGACTGTCTGTCATCCCTTCAGCACACTCAAACTTCATATCCCCCAAGAGCTACAATCTGCAGACATCCATATATGCCTTAGGTAAATAAATGTTTATTTATCTTTGCACGTGTTTAAAATGTATTGCCAATCAATGGTAACTCAATATCTGAGATTATGGAAATGTTATTCACATAGGTATTGTTCTCTCTATAGATTCAAGTTTTTTTTTTTTTTTAATGTGATATGAAACATCTGATTTAACACCAAGAACCAATAAAGAAAGTTGTCTTTTAAATACTATATTGAACCAACTACAGTTACTTGAACCATTTTTCAAATTTTATTTTTGATAAAGTCAAGGCCTTCTCAATAATTTTGAAAATGTCTCTTTGGAGAAAAAAGCAAACAACAACAAAAACTTCAATGTTATAAATGTATACATATTGCATTGGAAAGGGCTAAACACTTCAGACATATCTGTTAGAAAACCAAATGATTGCTGAAGTTATTTATTTTGACATTGGGAAATTGAGGTTTAGACTAAATCTTTTGGGAATAGCAATCAACACTGGAGAGGAAGACAGGAGTCTGCTTAGCAGGGTGCTGCCTCTATCTGCCCACATGGCACGTTCTAGCATGGTATTGCAGAGGATCAATGCTTGCTGAAAGACACTAGAGGTTTGCTAGCAGCCATTCAGTGCTCTTACTGTGTGCAAGTTAACACACAACGAGTACTTCATTTGTCGTTTTCCTAAGGTTGGCTCACCATACTTTTGCTTCTTTTTGTATTCTTTGTCTTCGTGGGTTGCCCCACCATCCATTCATATTCCAAAACTGGAGTCCACCTTCTTTCCTCCCTCCTTTTAACCCCTGACATTTCAACTAATCATCAAGACTTGCCAGTTTTCCACCTTAAATATTTCTTGACTTGACTTATTTTTCCATCTCCACTATGAGATCTTTATGCCTTCAGATCTGTCCTTTACTGTACCAATTCATTTTCTACAAAAATGACAGGCTTACCTGGATCAAAAGCAGTGAGACCGTATTATTCCTTGCTTATAAAATATTCTATGATTTCATGTAATCAGCTATATCAGTCCAGGCTCATTTAATTATTAGCTGGATAGCCTTTACATAACTAACATAATTTCTCAAAGCCTTAGTTGTTTTCACTGAAACAGCTCCACTATTGTGGAGAGCCATTGCAAAGATTACATATGATAAGGTAAAGAAAATACATTGCATAACGATGGACACAGTGAAAGCAATCAACATGTGTTAGCATTATTTATTAACATGTTAGCAACTATTATTTACTAACGTGTTGTATAAAAATCTCTATATTTGAGCCTTACTTACCTCCCAACCTTTTCACTTTTCACCCTGTGCCTTCTAATCTAAGAGCACCAATGACCTCCAGATCACTATAGTACCATCCTGTGTCAATTCCCTTTCTCTTTTGAGAGTAGTCTCGTTCATTTCACCAAGCTGATGAACACTTGTCCCTTAACAACCAATTCTGGAGTCTCCTTTTTCAGGAAGCCTGCCCTGAAAGCCCTTACTCTGCACAGGTTAGGCATCTGTGTTGGTTTTCTGGGGCTGCTGTAACAAAGTGCCACAAACAGAAATTTACTCTGTCATAGTTCTAGCGGCTAGAGGTGCTAATGTATCAGCAAGATCATACTGTTTTAGAAGGCTCTAGGGAAGAATCATTGTTTGCCTCTTCTTAGCTTTTGGTTGTGGCTATTAATCCTTAGCATTCTTTGACTTGAAGCTGCATCATTCCAATCTCTGCCTCTATTACCATATGGCATTCTCCCTGTGTGTCTCTGTATCTGCATCCAAATTTCCCTCTTCTTATAAGTACACTGGGAAAATTGGATTGAGGGTCTACCCTCAATTCCAGTATGACCTCATCTTACTTAACTACATCTGCAGCAAGCTTATTTCAAAGTAACATTATATTCTGAGGTCCTGGAGGATAGCTCTTAAACATACCTTTTTGGGGACTACAAGTCAACCTGTAATAATGACCCTTGTGTATTTTCTTATCATCTGTGCATAGATGCACTAAACCTATCATATACTGATAACCTGTCCAGATGCCTGTTTCCTCTAAGACATACTGAGTTCTTGAAAGCATGTTCCATGTCTAATTTATATTTGTTCACAGCAGTGGACACATGGTAGTTTTTAAATACATGTTGATTAAATGAATAATCTAGGCTGGGTGTGGTTGCTCAGACCTGCAATCCCAGCACTTTGGGAGGCTGAGGCAGGCAGATCACCTGCGGAGAGGAGTTCGAGACCAGCCTGGCCCAAAATGGTGAAACCATGGCTTTACTAAAAATACAAAAAAAAAAATATTAAATATAGACTTGTAAATCTTTAGCTGAGTGTGATGATGGGTGCCTATAATCCCAGCTACTTGGTAGGCTGAGACAGGAGAGAATAGCTTGAACCAAGAAGTGGAGGTTGCAGTGAGCCAAGATTGTGCCATTGTACTCCAATCTGGGCAAAAAGAGCAAAACTCCATCTAAAAAAAAATGAATAATCGAATTTGCTATTTTAAAAACAGGCCTTGGTCTTATGATACAAAAGATTATAAGGATTAAAAATATCACATAATGTCTAATAACCTGCTTTATATTATCCCATTATTACAGAAAAGGGAAGCAAAAATACCTTGAATCGAGAACAAAGAGAAGTCAGTTCTTTTCCCAGGGTCTTCATTGTTCATACAGCCTTAGGAAAATTACTTAATTTCTTCATGCATATCTATAAAATATAAATGAAAGAAATGTTAGCTTACATATTCACTTTCAGATATTTATATTTTGCATTTCACATTTTGGAACCACCAGAGACTCAATTTAATCAGAAATTAGAGACTACTTATGTAGAGCCTGGTATTCATGCTAAGGACTTTGGTTTTCACTCTGGAGGAAATGGAGGGCCATTAAAATCAAGTGAAGATTACAAAAAAAAAAAAAAAAAAGCTGTAGCGAAGCTGGTTATGAAGGGATACACTTGAGATAAGGAGGAGCCCACACAGGATGTGGGACTGATTGGATATTGGGAGAACAGAGGAGAAAGATATTCAGGGAGCACTTTTAAATGAATTTGTGGAACACACCTTACCAAATGCCAAACATGACCCTATAGAGGCTGGAATCTAAAATTGTAGGCTTTGGTTGAATGATATTCCTGAAACATGTGTGAGGGTTTTCAGTGTTTTTCTTTGTGTATGTGTACCTCAGTGAGACCTCTTTGTGATACCATATAATTATAAAATATTTACATTTCCTCTACAGTTTCCCATGTCATATTAACTTTGATGTAAGGAGGCAAAGCTCTGTTACAGTCCCTGTGGTTTTACATGAGTATAGTAAAACTCAGAAGGATAAAGTTGTTTGCTTGCACAATTGTTACTTGGAAAATTGTCTTTTGATTCAGCACCTTTTTCTTAAAGCATATATATAATTTTAATCATACATTTCTCTGACTATTCCCACATGTATTCCCATTTTTAATCTATTTTTAATGAATCGATTTTTATTTAGTCATTATTTGCAAGGAGATCTCCCTTAAAGTTAAAAATACTGTTTATGTGGAGATGGAGATGGTTTTAAAGTCCAACCCAATTCTCCCTAACTAAATGGTTTTCTATTTTTGTCTCCATTAATCAGGAGTACTCTAATTAAGCTGTCCATGAATAAAGTCTAATGACATAGTGATGTAAAGATTACCATGCATTAATAATCTCAGTAGATGGTGATCCACTGTGAAGAAAGAAAAGTGATTTTTACAGTGCTAAGTGGAGACTTATGTGTAGAATATTCTTACTCTTTAAACAGCAAAGCTGCTGGGCGAGGTGGCTCATGCCTGTAATCCCAGCACTTTCGGAGCCTGAGTTGGGTGGATCACCTGAGGTCAGGAGTTTAAGACCAGCCTGGCCAACATGGTGAAATCTCGTCTCTACTGAAAATGAAAAAAAAAAAAAAAAAAAAAAAAAAAAAAAAAAAAAAAAAAAAAAAAGCCAGGCATGGTGGTGAGCGTCTGTAGTGCCACCACTCTGGAGGCTGAGGCAAGAGAATCTTGTGAACCTTGGAGGCGGAGGTTGCAGTGAGCCGAGATTTCACCATTGCACAATCTAGTCTGGGAAACAGAACAAAACCCCGTCTCAAAAAACAAACAAACAAACAAAAAGGCAGACCTTTACTTTATTTTGATACTGTGTGTTACTAAGTAACACCTGGAAATGCAGTAACCATCTTAACCATCTTAAGACCATAAGAAAAATCCAAGAGAATTTAATAGAATCCAAGCCATGGGAACAACTCTGGTTAAATCTCTGAATTAATAAACTTCAGACCAACTTGCCTTTCAATGTTTAATATAAAATGATATAATTCTTATTTTTAAGCCACTTATATTTACATTTGCTGGTTTTTGTATACAGCATTCTTATATAAATAGAGATGCCATCACATTTCTCTTTTTTGCTTCCTGGTGATAACCGTAAATTGAAGCAGGTAGGACATAGATTGAGATGTGTCTCTCTAAAGTCATGGTCGGACTTACTGTATCAGAGTCAGCCTGCCTAGCCTCAGTACTAAGTGGGAGATAAACATGTATGGAGAAAGGGGCCCATGAGAATTATTTATTTTCAGTCACTGTCGTTTGTGAGCTCTGCTTCATGGTTTGTTATGCTGTGCCATGTCTGTCACATTATTCTTATAAAGCATGAAGACAACTAAGATTATTTTATGTAGTATAACTTACTACTACACTCTTCAAAAATGTGTATATGACAGAGTTAGATGCCAGACTTCATTTCCCTCTGATGTGTATTCTTGTTTTGGTAATCTTTAAAGGAAAAAAAAAAAAAGGCTAAGTATATATGCACGCACACAGACACACACATGCACACATACATAGTTATCCCTTTGCTTTTTGTTTACAACTTTATGAAAAGCAAATATAAGAAGTCAAAGACATTTTTCCTAGCTCATCTTTTTTCTTTTTAAAGGCTTTCATGTTACTTAACTTCAGTATCTAGCGTTAGTAAAAGTCTCTTTTCTTTCCAATTCTCTTTCTAAAGGTTTAATTCTGTTTCTCCTTTTTTCAATCATACATAAGTCATTTGACTTGGAAACATCACATATTGACAAGAAAAAAGTCTTAACTCAATGATTCAATATGACATTTCTTGTCTCAGCCCAGTCATGCGAAGAGGACATTTCTGTTGCTCAGAAAAGAATGCCTTACAGCACTCTATTGAAGTATAATGAATTAAGTCTGTCCCTGACTTAAAGAAAAAAAAAGAGTAGAATAACGTAAGTAGTTCAGTAAAATGGATTCAGATAATAATATCCTAACTAACTCACAGTGAAATGGACGATGTCTTAACTAAGAGAAATATATTAGCATATTATTTAACATATGCAATATGTAAGGTGCATATAAAATATTGTTCCAATATATTAGGTCAAAGTAAGCAATATTGTTATTTGCTACACTTTCAGATAATGAATTCAGGCACATACTCCAACTCATTTGGTTAAGCATATATACAAGTAAAGAATGTTCAGCCCTAAAATGCTGCCACAAGTAAATAGTAATAAGTGATTACAGATGCCATTCCAGTTATTTTTAAATGCAAACCTTTTACCATTTTATCTGGCCATTGATAAAGCATTTAACTACTGAAAGATTACAGCTTAGAAATCACTGGTACAAAAACAAGGACTGAAATGCTTTTCAAAGCAATGTATGTAAACTTGTTAATTTTGAAAGCATATTTCCATTTATTTTGCATGCATCTTTCTATGAATTTTATTCATGTGTCTGACATAGCTAATCATTTTATTTTTGGAATGAGCTCTGTGAAATATTCTATGGGTGTTGACTGATGATTATGAAAATTTGTTTTATCAAATATTGTCCAGAGATGTGTGGAATAGTGGGAAATTGGACTTCTTTGCAAGATTACCACATTTTCAAATGCATTTCTATGTTTTCAGAATATTATTAAGTCAATTTTATATATTCCTAGGAATAAGACTTTAAGTTTCATACATTTATAAATATACATTTATAATAAGAAAATCAAAAGAGGTTACTATTTTTTAAATTGCCACTGAAAATTTTTAGAGCACAGGCAAATAAGATCTTCTAGTACAGTAGGGAATTCATAAATTGTATTTTGTCGGAATAAAATGATTTATTTCAGTCCATTAACATGAGTCATTTTTCATTTGTTTCTGGAAAAATGTAGTAATACTGAAACATAATTTAATATAAATCAGTGGATTTGGTTAAAAATTTCTTAATGTTTGATATTTCACATTTTATGAGATTTTATGTAAGTCCAAATTGAAAATACATTCCAATTTCCATAAAATTCTTTAAAAGTTTACCTTTATGGTTAGCTAAAATGAAGCTCAATTTCTCTCATCTACAGCAATACGCTTTGTATGCTGAGAATTCCATTGTGATAAAAGCAAAACAAACAAACGTAATTTTAACCAAATTAAAGTCAAAATGTTTATTTGTACTGGAGGATAATATGTATAAATGGGAGCATACACTCCTTTTAAGAAAAATAAATATACATTACAGGAATAATGAACACTTTAGTCATGCTCCATAGCAATGACATGCATCTTACTGTCAGACTTCAAGGTGCCCACCCCAAGAGACATTGTTTTCAGTATGTCTTTTTACTTACTTGTGGTAGGACGAATAATGACCCCTACCCGACCCTGATATCATAATTCTGATCTTCTCCATAACCTGTGAATGTTACCTTATATAATTAAAGGGGCTTTTCCTATATGATGAAGCTTTATATCTTTTGAGATAAGCAGATTACATTGGATTATCAATATGGGCCCCAAATGTAATCACATGGGTCCTTTTAAAAGGGACATAGGATGATCAGAAGATGGAAAATGTGATGTGACTTTAGAAATGAGGAAGAAATGGTGCTGTGTTATGGGACCACAAGTCAGAGAATGACTGCACAGCCTCTAGAGTCTCGCTAAAAGGAAAGAAACAGATTTTCCCCAGAGCTTCCATATGAAACAAATGATGCCAGCATCTTAGTTTTAGCAAGAGTTAGTTTGGTATTCTGACCTCTTCTGACTATAAGAGAATTAAGTTGCATTCTTTTAAACCTTTAAGTTAGTGGTAGTTTGATATAGAAGCAACAACAACAAAAAACTAATACAATATCCTAATACAAATACCTAGGATATTTTCTACACTCTTCCTTACTCATCTCTTTGGTTATGTTTTCACTTGCTGGTTTCAAATTATATTTCTTTAAAGTAAAGGAATATTAGTGAAGTAACATATAAAAGGATATAGGAAATGAAAGAATTGGAGCTAGAGAATTGCTTTATGAATCACAGATCTTCATTTCTATACACTGGCATAATGTCCTCTGAAAGATCATATAATACTTTTAGTTTATGATTTAGAAACAATTTTCTCAAAAAAAAAAAATGGAGGCCTGGCACAGTGGCTCATGCCTGTAATTCCAACACCTTGAGAGGCTGAAGGGGAGAATCGCTTGAGCCCAGGAGTTTTGAGAGCAGCCTGGGAAACACAGTAAGACCTCATCTCTCCAAAAAGCAAATATAATTAGCAGGGCTTGGTTATGTGTACCTGTGGTCGCAGCTATTCGGGAGGCTAAGGTAAGAGGAGAGCTTGAGCTGCAGAGATCAAGGATGCAGTGAGTCAAGATCATACTGTTGTACCCGAGCGAGTTTAAACAGGAGCACCACGCACTGAGTTTGTTAAGAGTCGATTTTTATGCTGGTGTCCAAGAGTCAGCCAGAGCTCAAACCTCTCGGCCAAGAACAAAGGGTGGTCCACAATTTTATGCCAGTTTAGGGTCAGGGGGTGGTAAGCAGGTTATTACAGAAGCAGAAGGAGCGGGTTAGGAGAGAAGTGGGGGGACTAACAAAAAGTTCTCATTAAAATTGTTTTTTCACTCAGAATGTGATGTAGCAGTGCAGGGTAGCAGTTACACAGTTACAGATACAGGATGTACAGGGCTAGTGGGCCCTGTTTCTCAGAAAATTGGTTACAAAGATGCCAGGTGTCTCAGACCGCAAGTTTTGGAACAGAATGCCCTACACAATTCAGGGTGGACAAACATAGCTCAGGGTGGGCAAAATGGAGTTGGCAGGATTGTTTAAAATGTATTCATTATAGCCAAGCTCAATCAGGGGTATTTCAATACCACTGCACTCCAGCCTGTCCAGCCTGGACAACAGAGTGAGTCCCTGTCTCAAAAGTTTTTTTTTAAAGCCAGATTAGGAGCCTTACTATTTTTATAACTGTTCTTAAATTGCCCTTTAAACTGTAAATGGACAACATCATTAAACTTTTTAATAAGTGCTGAATGTATGGCTACAATATATATATGGAAGAATTTCTTTTATTTTTCATCACGATTAATATTTTTATTTCTTAGTCATTTAGTTCTCTTTTTATTTGAAATCTAGTTGATGTTTTTATGACCTATGTATTTGTTTTCTACCATTAGATAGCTGTCTCATCTTTTTTGGTCTTCTAATTTCAGAATGAATGTCATATCAGCAGGTCTCAGGATGACAGACAGTAGAAAATAAGGAAACTATGGTCTTGAGGAGGAAAAAAGAGACCTGTTCTGTTTATTGACACAGAGCAATATACCGTTGATATTCATGCATTTATTTGTGTGTTCTTCTATTGCTACATTCCATCCTGAGAACTAAAAACTCCTAGTTACTGTGATAACCTAACCCATTTTAAGATTTTTAACATTGTTATAATATGACGTGGCTTTTTAAATTACAAGAAATCTCTAAAACATTTTTCTCTTGGAGAATAATTCCATTTCCCTATATGAATCACGCACTGATTCATCATATGTTATATGCTATGAACTTCTTGAGTATACTAAGTGGATGTGTGTTTTTGTATAACACATGCTTTTGTATAAATGTTATATAATAAGTGCTAATATAAATTCATATGATTAATTTTGCTAACGAAAAGACACAAAGCATTCTTTTTTAAGCATTATCCTATTCTGTCTTTTAAAAGTCAGTGCTTTTCAGTGGAGTTTAATACATGGCTGAAACTTCATTTAAAAAGTTCCTTAACATTCTGAGGAATAGCTTGTTTGTATACACTGACTATAGAATCTGATAAGCATATTTGATTGAAGGTTTTATTAACCTAGAACCCCTGTGAATTACATTGACAGTATGTAAACACCATAATATTTTACTTAAATTATTTTAATGATACTATGTTAGGTCAATAGTGCTGTGCAATCAACTTAAATCATCTTTATCTATTATGTGAGAATTTTTAAAAATGTACTTACATTTAAGGCTAATTTTTATGTTTCATACACAAGCATGTTATAATCAAACATGAGATACTGGGCTGATAATTTTTATCTGGATAATGGAAGTGAAAGAAACACCATTTTGTAGCAATCTCATTACCCGTTAGTTTAGCGAGATCCGAGTTCTTGTCCCATGAGCAAGGCATGTAAATACCAGAGAGTGAGTAAGGCAGAATAGGAATTATTAAGTGACAGAAAAGCTCTCAGCAGTGTGAGGGGACCCAAAGATGGTTGCAATAAATGGGGTTGAGTTTTGGGTCTTTTATGTGGCAGACAAAGAGTCTTCTGTGGGTTCTGTCTTAATGGGAGGGGTAAAGTTACCCCCGGGTTGTTGTGTCTATGCGTGCCCTGGGTTGACCATAGTGACTCCATCTTGATTACCCATGAGTGCCTAAATGAAACCCACAGGTAGGCTAAAATCACAATGCTAATCGCATTATAAGGAGTTCAGGGTCATGTTAGGATGTCCTAAGTCCTTATCTGCACCTATATAGGTAGCTAGAAAGTTCCTTCTGAGCAAGTATCTTGGTAAAAGAGGAAGTTATTAACCATATTTCTTCCTGCTAGCTGCATAACAGGGATGGTGCAGGTGTGTTCCAACAGGCATTGTCTGTCTTCTGAGACTCCCCCTATCTGCCTAAGTAGCCCCTACCAGCCTCCTCTCTAAATTTTACTGAATTTAGCAGGAAAAAAGATGTAATAAAATTATTACTATTTTATATGTAATAAGACATTTTCTGAATAGTCAATATGCATGTAAATCCACAGTATCATTTTTACTATATGGTTCTGTATGTTGTGGCAAATATAGGAAAGGTTTACCCAGAGATGACATTTTCATTTCACACTTGGAACTTTTTCTTCTACACTGCAATGAACCATGTTGAAATGGACAAGTTAACAGTAAATGATCCTCTATCCTTTTACTAATCCTGTGATTACGGAAAAAATGTATCTTCTATGGCAGTCATCATATGACATTCTTGAATTAAACAGTATTGCTTTAAAATTAGTACTAGTAACTAATAGAACTCAACATGCTAACATCTATTAAATTTGATCAATAGATGACCGTTGTATGTAAATTGGAGGTTTATATGTGGGTTAAATTAAAATTGCATGTCTTTTTGATTGTGAAAAAGTCTATATAAATAAATATGCATCACTCTATTACTATGTTCAGAAATTTATCTTTCCAATTTCCGTATGCCAATTTGAATTGTGAGGACCTGGTTATATAATGCCTGATCTACATCATGACTGAATGAATTCTGGGGCACTTAGATATTTCACAGATGGTGTTTATTTCATCAGATCATCATAGTACTCTTGAGAACCTATCAGGCCAGGGTGAATTAAATCAGGACCCCAGAGTGACCATGAAATATATGACTCATTCTCCCGCAAGACAGCAGTATCATGATTTTCAGGTCACTGTTCTGGATTCCACTGACTATCATTTGATTACTGAGAGTCTGAAAAGCCATTTAACATCTTCATTCCAATTTCAATTCTGTAAAATTGAGGGTAGCATTATTCATCTCAGAAAGAAGTGACAAATAGGTTTAAAAGTATTTTCTCCCATTCTGTATCTTGTGTCCTCACTTGGTTAATTGTTTTATTCGCTGTGCAAAAGGTTTGTAATTAGATGCACTCCAATTTCTTTATTTTTGCTTTTTTCGCCTGTGCTTCAGGGGTCATATTCCCCCCAAAAATGCCCAGATCAATTTCAAGAAGGTGTTTGCCTATGTTTTCTTCTAATAGTTTTATAGTTTTAGGTTTTACATGTAAATCTTTAATCCATTTTGACTTGGGCTTTGTATATGGTGTAAATTAGAGATCCAGTTTCATTCTTCTTCATGTAGATATCCAGTTTCCCCAACATCATTTATTGAAGAGTCTGTCCTTTCCTCATTGTGTATTCTTGGCATCTTTGTTGAAAATTAATTGACCATAAACGTGTGGATTGATTTCTGGGATATCTCTTCTGCACAATTGGTCTACACATTTATTTAGGGGTTGATATCCAATGTATATCAGGAATTTAAACACCTAAATAGCAAGAAAACAACCTAATTTAAAAGTGGACTCAGTCTATCTGTAATTAAAAATGATAAATATTTCTTGAAAGAAGACAAATGGCCAACAGGTATATTAAAAAGTGCTCACCTTCACAAATCATCAAGGAAATGTGAATCAAAATCACAATGAGATATCACTGCACACGTTGTAGGATGGCTATAATCAAAAAGACAAAAGATAAGTGTTGATGAGAATGTAGAGAAAACAGAATCCTTATATACTATTGATGGAAATGTAAATTGTTATAGCCTTTATGAAAAACAGTGTGTAGGTACTTCAAAAAATTAAAAATAGAACTACCATATGATCCAGGAATTTCACTTCTGGGTATGCCTATGTAAAAGAAATGAATCAGTATCTTAAAGAGGTATCTGTAGTCTCATCTTCCTTGTAGCACTATTCTCAATAACGAAGATATATGGAATTGGCCTAACTGCCAATCAGCAGGTGAATGGATAATAAGTAAATGTGGTATACATAAATATATAGTGGAATATTATTCAGCCTTGAAAATGAAAGAAACTCTGTCATTTGTGATGACATGTATGAACCTGGAGAAAATTATGCTAAGTGAAATAAGTGAGACATAGAAAGAAAAATACTATTTGATCTCGCTTATATGTGGAATCTAAGAAAGTCAAACTTCTAGAAGCAGAAAGTAGAATGGCAGTTGCCAGGAGCTAGGGAGATAGGAGAAGTGGGGAGATGTTGATCAAAGGGTGAAAAGTTTCAGTTATGCAGCAAGAGTCAATTCTGAAAATCTGCTGTACAGACAGATAACCACAGTTAACAATACTGTATTGTAAACTTGAAATTTTCTGTGGGAGTAAATCTTAAATTTTCTCACCACACAACACAGAAAGAGATAACTGTGAGATGATGGATGTGTTAATTAGCTTTATTGTGGTCATCATTTTACAATGTATACATATATCAAAACACCAGGTATGAGGGATACTAAAAAGCATGTTTTTTAATTTATTGTTTCAATGTTTACATTAAAAATAAATGATGAAACTTTAAAGCATTTGAGAACATTAGATTACTTTATCTCACTTTTTTCATCTATAGTATTTTAGAATGTATTTTAAAAATTTTGAAATAACTATAAAAGGAGGCTTCGTGGACTAAGTTGTTTACAACTCTTTAATTATATCTTAATATATTTTAACCATTTTTCAGCTTAAGACATTCATTAATGAATCAAATTTAATTTAGGGACTAAACAAAATCCTCATTAAACCTGACAAATGGTAGCCTCAGGTAAGCAAAATGTATTTTTCACACTAAATCAAAGTGAGTTCTGCTCTAGATGCTCCTTATGTTGCCAGTGACCTTGCAAGTATTCTGAGGTCATGTCAGAGAACAGAACATCTCCTTCAGGAATTAACAGAAAAATCTAGCTCTGAGGTGTTATACTTCTGAAATAAGTAAACAAGATCATAAAACACGGGATGATTAGAGTATCTCATTTATATACTTTGTGCCAATATTAAGGGTAGGAAAAGCCATTACTTTTCTATAGAAAATATACTTAAGGATAAATTTTTGAATTTAGAAAGTTTCTGAGTAAAATTCACAGTAATTAGTCCACTAATTATGTGAATATGTATATATTTTTCAGAATTATAATTAATTTCAACATGTTTATTTTTCCCATGAATTAATCAATTCAAATTTGTTTAGCCTATTTGCCACGAAAGTGCCCAAGTTTGTATTTATGTTTTTTTTTCTTTTTCTATGGTTTTATTTGTTTGTTTATTTATTTTTGTATGGATATAGTAGATGTATATATTTATGGGAACATGAGATGTTTTGAAAAAGGCATTTGATGTGTAATAATCACATCAGGGTAAATGGGATATTCATTACCTCAAGTATTTATCGTTTGTGCTACTAACAATCCAATTATATACATTGAGTTATTTTTAAATGTACAATTAAGTTATAATTGACTGTAGTCAATCATAATTGTGCCATCAGATTTGCCAGCACCAATTTTGCTGTCAGCTGCTAGGTCTTATTCATTCTTTCTAACCACTCTTATACCCAGGAGTCATCCTCACTTCGTGCCTTCCCTGCCCCTCACTACCCTTCCCAGCATTTGGTAACCATCTTTCTACCCTATAGCTCCATGGGTTCAATGGCTCCCATAAATAAAAACATGTAAAGCTTGTCTTTCTGCACCTATTTCACTTAACATGATAACCTCCAGTTCTATCTTATATTTATGTTTTAATAGTAGTATGCCATTATTCTTTTTATAAATTTAAATTAATTATATTAAATGATAAGATATTGGCATTTGTGATAAGTAATTCATGAGGATCATATCATTATTTGACTGAATAAAAAGAACCTAACAATTAATTCCTAAAATGGTTTTAATCAGTAATATTATATAATTTACACAAAATAAATTCAAATATCCATTTTAATATTTAAATATTAACACTTTTCTAATTTTTTAGGCTTGGATAAAGCTTTTCAATACCACTTTTCATACCTTTGAAATGAATGTCATCATAGTCAGTGAATTTATTTTACAACTGCCTAATAAACTCTGTGGTTATATTTTCTAAAATACTTTTTTTTGTACCGGACTGAGTCTTTCCTATCAAATAGTCTTTCTTACTTGTGTTCACATTGGCTATCTCCTGTGGACTAGTTAGTGTTTCTTCAGCAATATTTAACTTGTAACTAGAAATCATGCTGTATTCAACCAAATATTAAATTAGTTAACAGCAAGCTGAATAGATTGATTTTAATGTCTAGTTTCTAAAAAGTGTACTACAGATATTTTCTTAATAGGCCTAAAGCCCCAAATCAAGCAAAACCTTATTTAAATCTGTATAACAGGAACTAAAAATAAATCAGTGTTGATGTTGATAATAATTTAACTTTGCATAAGCTTACTACTCTTTTCCTTTCTTTTGACTTCAGATGCAATAACAGAACCCAGTGTGCAGTGGTGGCAGGTCCTGATGTTTTTCCAGACCCGTGTCCAGGAACCTATAAATACCTTGAAGTGCAGTATGAATGTGTCCCTTACAGTATGTATATTCCTGTACTTTTCTTGGAAAGAGAAAAGATATTAAACTGTGTTTTGCATGCATTAACAAATATTCTCTATGAAAACATAAATCACATAAATTTAATGTAAAAATGGGCTAATATTAATTTTTGAGGATCATAGACCCTCCCCGCCATCAGAATTAGATATTGCCTACCCTGTCCTACAGAATTTACTTTTGATTATTTCTGTATATGAGTGCCTATTCTAACACACTTTTCTTAATTAATGCAAGAATATTAAACATTTAGAAAAAGGTTGGGGGAGTGTTATACCAATCCTCCAGGTCCAAGCAGATAAGAATTGAGCATGAACAATACAATTGTATATATAATGTGCAGAAACTGATAAATTTTAAATTTGATAGAAAAATTATATCTAAACTTCATCTGCTGTCAACATTTTGAGAATTAGAAATATTCTCATCCAGAGAGAGTAGACCAGATGGAAAGAAAATATAAAGATTAAAAGAACTAAAGTATTCATTAGACTATATGTTTTATAGTTTCAAGAAGTATATCTTTGCGATGTTTTTGTCAGATATGGTGTATGTCAACAACATATTTTTTTCTTCAGGAATAATGAAGAATCAAAAAATATAAAATCAAACATTTTCTGACTTTCCCACTCAAAATAAGAATCACCATTTCAAAAAAAATTATCTAACTTGTTAATTATTTATGAGTTTCTTAGTGAAAAATAACTCAGAAAATTATGTATTCTTATAATAGATATTCAGCTCATCCCAGAGATAGAAAACACCTGGGATCAAAAACAAATCCCAGGTTTCAACTTCCTTTGATGTTTCATAAGAAGCAATGTATCTGGGGATCAGCAAGTTTACTTTTGTAAAGATACTTCTACGCTTGCCTCATTCATGCTTATTAAAGAAGCAGGACATTATTCATGAGCTGGAAGTATACATACTTCAATAATAGAAATTTTGCCAATAAGAGATGAATTGAAAATTTAAAATAATAATGAAAACAATTGAGAGAAAATTTCATTTAGCTTCATTTATAGAATGATTGATTAGAGAAAGTTTATCTCGTGAAGTTTTATAAACTGATCTTCATTGTTATGAAAACACCTCAAAGTACAGGATTTATTGATATCTCCTTTAGGTTATATGCATCTTACACTGTTATCCCTGTAGGCCCTTCCATGAAAAGATAAAGCCCCTACTGACCGTTACTGTTCACTAGTTATATTTTAAAGAAATAAAATGTGTAAACCATCTTGGAATTGGGACAATTATATTTGGGTTGCATAATAAGACCTTTGAGAAATATAAAGACTCCTGTTCTACAAAGGCATTTTATTTAAAAATCCAATCAGGTGTACCTTGCTTTTAAAGAAAGCTGAAGTGAAATTTCAGATTGTAGATTTTATCATAATTTTTTTTAAATTAAAGAATTTCACAGCTGTCTCTTCAATTTCCTGTAGTCCTTTAGAGTGTCTTTGAGGATAGCCACTTCAAAATCCTCTGCCAAACTCATTCTGAAATATCGTCTACTTAAATCACTTTAATATAAGTAAGAACTTGCTCATACACTTTTGCATAAAAGGATTATGGTTTACCACAGATTTCTTCTCTCTCATAAATTTTTGGAGATGGGCAATTTGGTTCCTTAATATCCTATATTTATAGAATTCTGATAATCCTGAAAGTTTACTGACTGCCTTCGAAATATGTCTATATTATATCAAAATGTTTATCTGATAATTTCATTAAATAAGAATTATACATCAGGTATACCCACTTGCCAGTTTATACACTGGTTTAATTTATAAGTTGTAGCCTGTTCGTGTCTGTTTAAATTATCTGGAGTATGTTTACTTAAAAGTGTAATGCAGAATTGGAATTCATTTAATAAACTTAGCATGATTTGAAAAGAAAATAATTCAAAAGAAAATATAAATCATAAAATAAAATATAGTAACTCGTTTGAAAGGTAGATTAGTTTAGGAGAAAGAACCAGAAATCAGAGTGCATGGGTGTATTTGTTTAGTCTGTTTTGTGTTGCTATAAAGGAATAGCTCAGACTGGGTAATTTAGAAAGAAAAGATGTTTATTTGGCTAAGGATTCTGCAGGCCGTACAAGGATAGCACCAGCATCTACTCAGCTCCTGTTGAGGCCTCAGGGAGATTTTACTCATGGCATAAGGTGAAGGGGGAGCAGGTACATCACATGGAAAGACAAGGAGCTCCCAGACTCTATTTAATAACCAGTTCTCACATGAACTAATTACCATGAAGAAGGCATCAAACCATTAATGAGGGATCTGCCCCCATGACCCAAAGACATCCTGTGTGGCCTGCTTCCAACACTGGAGGTCATATTTCAACATGAGATTTGGAGGGGACACACATAGAACCATATCATTGGGTTTAGAATACAGTCTGATTACTTGACATAAAGCTAGGTCCTTTTCCTGGATCTCACCTTGTAGACCTTCCCTGATCTGTTAATAAATCCTGATTTATAACAACACTGAGCTGTTTTTCTTTTTTTAAGCATAACATCATGACTCTTTAATGGTGAAAAGATTTACTTATTTAAAATAGTTATAGTTTATTGACACTTAACCACATGCCATTTTCTTCATAGATAGTGTTTACATGCATGGTTTATTTAATATTCACAAGATCCTCCCTGTTACATGTATTACCATTTTTCTGAAGAGGAAACTGAAGTTCAGTAGATTAAGTGAAATGTCCCATGTAAAATGTAGACTAGCTAGAGAATGGCAAAGACTAGATTTGAGCCTGTTTCTAGTACCTCTTCTTAAGGACCTAGCTGTATTTGTCTCCATAATTGTTTTTCATTTATATTTTCATGAGATATTTAATCTCCTATAATATTTTTAACTCATAATTTTCATCAGTACCTTAATGGCATGTGGTAAACGAAAGTGCTTCAGGGAGAAGACCTTTTTTCTTAGTCATTTGCCTATTATTTTTAAGGTGTTTTTGTTCGCTTTCTTAAAGCCGCGGAATCACTGCAAATTTTTATTCTCCCACTTTTTGAAACTTTATGGCGTAACTAGTTTGTACCCTGAAAATACTACGTGCAATTTAGAATGAGGATCCTAAGTAAGATAGTTATTTTTAATTACCTGTATTAGAGAAAATCCGTGTGCTTAATGATATTTTTATGATTCTTGATAAGAGATCCCTACTTCATTAGTGTGACAGAATCTTTAGGCTTAGGATTTAATATTAATATTGGAAAATTTTCTCATTAAACAACTGAACAAACAATGTTAGTTTCCGTTTGTTTTACAGTTTAGTAATATCCATTTCTATTTTGGATTTATGGCCACAAACTTTAGTGTTTATAGTAATATATTTAGAATTTATGAATGTTTTATTCTTAATATTGATATGTGGAAGAAACATTATTATTGATTTTTTTTTCTTTATACATACTTGTGTGCGTATGTTTGCATGCCAGTATTGATTTTTAAAGTGAGACTTTTCATGGAAAAAATGTAGAAAAACAAAATTTATAGAAAAACATAATAATAATGAAGCATATTAAAGGTAATATACACAGAGTCAATAAAGTTCATTGTATCACTTGAAAGAAGTAAAGTTTAAAGTATCTGAGAAAACTTGCAATAATTATTGCACAGAATTTTAGGAGTCAAGAGGTTAAACCTTGAGGTTAAACATTCAAGAGGTTAAACCTCACATTTACCAATGACACATTTTTGTTCTTCCTTCTGTCTTCTTCTCACCCTACCTCCTTCCTTTCTGACCTGATTTGAGATTGAAATTGTGGCATCTAGAGCTGCCTTCATTCAGCAGGGTTACAAGGATAAATAGGTACATAATTGAACAATGACAATTTTAGAGGAATCGTAGCATGAATCAATCAAATGATATGATTTTTAAAGATGCCAGTGAGAAAGAAAATAAGAGCTAATTTTTGAACTGTTTACTGGGACCACCTTCTTTGAGTGTTCTGTACTCATTTTTTGAATCACTGAAGTTATATGTAATCTTTTCTAAGTCTTACCTTCTTAGATCTGTTCTGTATTTTCTTGGTTGGGCTCACAGACATACTTTTTCTGACAAAATTTAGAACAAATGAATCGATACTTTTCTCTGTTCCTGGCACACCTTAGTTCCAGTGTGACTTTTGTAGCCTTTGCCTTTTCTTAGGAGGTTTGATATTCTTCCTTAGTGGATATTTTCTCCCCAGGAGATGACCCAAATATTCAAGAGGTTAAACCTCACATTTACCAATGACACATTTTTGTTCTTCCATCTTTCTTCTTCTTCTCATCCTACCTCTTTCCCTTCTGACCTGATTTGAGATTGAAATTGTGGCATCTAGAGCTGCCTTCATTCAGCAGGGTTACAAGGATGACTTGTGTTAGAGAGAAAACAATAAAACAACTAACTCCCTACTCAGAGTATTTCTGAGCAAAGCATCTTTACTTTGTATCCTGCTGACAAATTGTCTTTCTTGGGAGGCATACAATTTCATGCACATTACACTCAAAAGGTGTTTGTCTTCTCTCAGAATCCAGCTTTTCTATTCAATTCTTTCTCTTTTTTTTTGGAAGTATAAAGCATATATTACGTATTCTAGCAATCTCCTCTCATGGTGAATTTTCTTAGGAAATTGTATGCAATTTGAAGATGAACTAGAAATGTGTGTTTGATTAAAACAACCTTGTTATAGCACTTAAGACTTTCTCACTAGTCAGTTAGCCATTTGAATAGTTGTGTGTATGATTATCTTTAGGAGCAGGCATGAAAGATAAACATAATTGGAAAATTGATATTTATAAATAATTATGTAACTTTCATCTTTTTTACTAAAAGAAAAATGTATTACACGTTTAGCATTTAAAATAATTTAAATATTTAATTACAAACAATTAAATATATTTTGCAACTAATGTCCCAATGAGTGCATATTTAAATTTGTACACATTTAGTTCCTGTTATGTAAATAAAGTTACATATTTTTTAGCTCGTGCTGAAATTAACTGATATTTTTAATTTTAGAAGGATCTCAAAAATGTCCAAGATATATTTTAATTTCCAGTGCCTTTTTCTGATTCATACATACAGTAAGTAGACTTTCAATAAATATGTATTGAAGGACAGGAAATAAAAAGAAAATTTAGTCAAAGGGCTTCCCTAAAATCACTGTGTTCATTGCCAGAATGATAAACACAAGAAACTCTTGTCTGCAAATAAGACCTTATTAATTCAAAATAAAGATCTATTTTTAAAAACATACATAAATAAATTTTAGTTTTTCTAAATTGGTTGGTGATTGCAGTCCTCAAGTATGATACCAGCAACCAACTTTTTCTCATATTATTATTATCATATATGCCTTTGTATAATATAGCAAGCATTGTCCCTTGTTTAAATATTACTCTCTCTGTATCAGCTATATAATTCTTTTTAGAATTATATTTATAACAAGAGCAACAAAATGTTCTTTTCTTCTCTGCCAATCCTATCCCTTACTACAGTTTCTTCCCTCCAAATAATTCCTCTCTCCTTCACAGTATCTTTTACAAAACTGATGATTCATAAAGCTCTGGGAAATGAACCAATGATTAATTAATAATTAATTTAAATTCTGCTTATATGCTTATATGCCAAAAATATTACATATTCATAAACATTGCTATCATCATCCTGTTTGGAAAACAAGAAGCATAACTGGAGTTACTTTCTTTCTTTAAAAAAAAAATATATATATATATATTTTGTAGACCCAGATTCTCACTATGTTGCCCAGGCTGGTCTTGACACAATCTTCCTCCCTCAAGCAGTCCTCACTCCTAGGCATCCCAATGTGCTGGGATTCCAGGCATGAGGCACTGTGCCCAGCAAGTATACTTTCTTAGGAGTTCTAATCATAAACTCCCTCCTACCTTTGTTGAACTGCTTCATATGTGCATGGACATTGTTCTCAACTAGATTATATTACTTGCTTGTGAGACTGCTTTCTTTTATCTTCCTTTCATTCAACATCTATTGAGTACCTATTGCATTTGAGGCACTATAATAAAATATTAGGAGACAAAAACTAAGATAAAAATTCTGTCCTCCCTCAAGGAAGTTCTGTCAAGTGGGGCTTAGAGTCCCTAAATTTACAATGTTAGCTTAAGCAATTAAGTGTTTCACATTAGAAACATACAGAGAAGACACACTGATCCAAAGTGGCTGACATTTGACTAGGATGGTGGTGGTGGGAATAGATGTCTTCACTGACACTGTCCTAGAGAAGGTGACCCTTAGAGAGCTTTTTTTTTTTTTTTTTTTAAGACATGGCCTTGCTCTGTCACACAGGCTGAGGTGCCGTGGCACATTCACAGCTCACTGCAGCCCGCTGGACCTCCCTGGCTCGAGCGATCTTCCATCCTCAGCCTTTGGAGTAGCTATAGGCACATGCCACCACACCCAACTAATTTTTGTATTTTTTGCAGAAATGGCATTTTTCTTGTTGTTGCAATCTTTCTGCACTTTAGCTTAGCTAGGTTCAAGTATCTCACAACCAGGAAGAATTAGGCACATGTATATACTGGAGACTAAGTGGAGTAAAATTTATGAAGCAAAGAGAAAACTCTCAGCAATGAGGGGATACAGGGGTGGTTCCTGTACCTGAAGATGGGAAGGTCCCCCATGTGGCTGGGTCTGGGATCTTTTATGAACTAAGAATGGGGAAAATGTGCTGATTGGTTTCTGAGTGAGCAAAAAAGGTTAAAGTGAAGACACCACTCAAAGGTGGGCATGACAGTGTAGAAAATCAATCAGGAAAGGGTAGGTATATGTAAAATAGGTGAAGGGTGGTTATCAGAGGAAAGCACGCTAAACAGAAAATCAAGTTCTCAATCCAGTCCAAGGCTTTAACTAGTAGCTTGGCTTTCAGGCTTAAAATGCCTTCGTCTTGGAGGTAGGGTTTTACTGGGGACCCACCCCTACCTGCCTAGGCGTTTAGCTGCCTCCTGCTGCTCTCATTTTGACCAGGTTGGTCTCGAACTCCTAGGCTCTAGGGATTCTTCCACCTTTGCCTCCTAATGTGCTGGGACTACAAGAATAAGCCACCACACCCTGTTCTAGCTGAATCTTAAAGTATGAAATAGACTTTTGTGAGAGAAGAAGGGCAATCATTTTAGCAGAGAGGACAAGATAGCTAATAAATTATGTGGAGAATGTAAAACCAAAACCGTTTGACATTTGCATGAAAAACTAAATGCAAGAGGGACAGAAAATAAACCCATAGATGGGCAAGGCAGAAATCTTACACTTCCCTTTCTGCCGTGATTCCTCTGGAATCTAGTACCAATTGCAATGTACAACATAGAGAAGGTAGTGATTCATGCCTGAATGTCATTAGTTAATATATTATTAAGAAATGTTTGCTTGAAAATCTGAGAAAACCAACTTTGGCTAGTTTAAGTTAAATAAAACAGAGGTTTTTATTGGGCAAATACAAAGTGTTAGTTCCAGAAACAAAGGGGAAAAAAGGTGAAAAACCAGGCCTCTGAAAAAGTGAGAGCCAGTGATCTAGAGAGAAAGAACTCCTAGACAGTCTCATCGAGACTCTTGTGTTTCCTCTAATCAATTCCTGAAATAATTTAGGCTGGGATATAAAGACTTCGTGAAATCCAGCAGTGGAGTATTGTTATGAAGGAAGAAAAATGGGCTGGTAAATAGCTAAGCTTATGTGTGACCAGGAAGGGTCAGACCCCCATAAAGACTTTAGAGCAAAGACTGCAGGGCAGTGGTGGTGGGCCAGATTCAGCCTGCCATGGGATTCCCTAGACCTAAAACACCTAAAAGTCAGATTTAACATAAAGTGTGGAACAACACAGACCTTGTGTTCCTTTGTGCAGCGACAGACTAGCACTGATTTGGTTCTGCCCACTTTGAGTGGGTTCTTTCTTTTCTGTTTGTTGTATTTTTCAGTAATTCATTGTACTGTATTCTAAAAGTTCACCTGAATAATTTCAGATGTTTCCTTGCTTCTGAAAGGTATTTAAATTTGCAACTGTTCCTCTAGAGTTTCATTCTAATAGATGTAAAAGCATTCTAAATTGTTAGCCATTTTTGGTTTTTTTTTTTTTTTTTTTTTTTTTTAAAAAGAATCTCACCCTGTCACACAGGCTGGAGTACAGTGGCACAATCACAGCTCACTGAAACCTCTACCTCCTGGACTCAAGTGATTTTCCCCCTCAGCCTCCCTCCCAAGTAGCTGGGACAACAGGTGTGTACCACCACACCTGGGTAACTTTTAAATTTTTAGTAGAAACAGGTGTCTCACTATGGTGCCCAGGTTGGTCTCAAATGACCTCAGCCTCCCAAAGTTTTGGGATGACAGACATGAGCCACTGTACCTGGTCCATTGTTTTCTTTTAATTCTCAAAAGCTAGTAATAAGTTCTTGCAGCAACAATAATCCTATCAAAGAGGTTTATTGCTGCCTACTGTGGTCCAATAAGTGTGCTAAATGCCAGTGAAGGTGTCAGTCTCACTGGTAAGGCAAATAATGAGCACATGAACCAATACATGTAAATAATTAAAGTTCATGATAAAAGAGAAAATAAATATTATTCTGTGATAAAGAACAATAAAGGGGCTGATTTGCAGAGGGTGTGATGAAAGGCATCTCTGAAGAGGATATTTGAGATATGAAGAATAAGAATGAGATAAGCTAAGAGTCTTGGAAAGAAATTTCAAGGCAGAGAGAACAGCTCCAAGGATTGGTTGGCCTGTTCTCATACGTGGTAGAAAGACACCGTGGCAAAGTCCAGTTAGATGAAGTCGACAGGCTTGGAGAGCTACTAACCAGCAATTAGCACTGTCACCACTACTGATAATGAAAAGCAGTTGTTTTCAAGTTTCTAGGATCTGTTGAGAATCAAAATATGTTCATAGAAAAAAACTGAGTAAACTGACCTTATCCTTCTAATATATATTTTAGAAAGTATTGCATTATACTACAGTAATATGAAGGTATACTTACATAAAATAAAACACACATCAGATGCTGTCAACATCTAGATAAGCTTCATATAGGCTTATATTAGATTAACAATATGTACATATACACTCCGATACTAATTAGTAAGGAATCAAGATAAATTGAGAGCATTAAAAAATTAATTGGATTGACAGAGTTAGGGAAATATTTGGTTAAGGAAGCAAAACTCTATTATAGACATAAATAAAATACTGAAGGGATTAGCTCAGCTGTGCTCATTTAGCTTTATTCAGAATAGTAAAATATAGAACTTATGCACTTAAGTTAAATTTAAAGAAATTTTTATAACTTATTCAAATCAAACAGTATAAACATGTGGGATTAAAATATCTTGTTTTAAAAATATACCGCATATAAGACGAATAGTAAAAAACATGCAAAGGTAAAGTTTTTAATTTCAAAGTATTTGTTGCTCAAAAGATCTTGTAGAAAACATGTTGTGTGAGATCTATGAAGTAAATTTCCAGATAAAACAGTTCTAAATAAATGTAAAATTGAGTAAAATGCTATATATTAGCATTGTTGATATTCTTCTACTTCAATCATCAATCTAATGAAACTCAAAATTTTAAATAATTGGTTTAGAAAGCATTTCATTTTTCAGATACTTATTTAAAATATTTGTTTTAAATTGACACATAATTGTACACATTTGTGGGATACAGTGTGGTATTTCTATACACCTATAAATTGTGTAATGATCAAATCAGAAAATCAGCATATCCAGCACTTCAGAAATTAATTTGTTTATGATAAGAACATTTAAAATACTCTCTTTCATCTATTCTGAAATATACAATATGTTACTGTCAACTATAGTCACACAACTGTGCAATAGAACAACAAAGCTTATCCTTCTCATCCAAATGTAACATTTTACTTGTTGACACATCTCTCTTCATCACTCCCTCCTCCCCATCTTACAGCCTCTGGTAGTCACTGTTCTACTCTTACCTCTAACAAATCAACATTTTTAGATTCCGCATATGAATGAGATCATGAAGGATTCTTCTGTGCCAGGCTTATTTCACTTAACATAATGTCCTCCAGGTTCATTCATATTGTCACAAATGGCAGAATTTCGTTTTTTTTTTTTTTTTTTTTTTTGTTTGGTTAAATTTAACAAGATATCTCATTATAATTAGTAATTAGTAAAGGAATATATATGTTAATACTTTTGTTTATATTTTGGAGAATTTATCAAATGGCAGGGTATCATAATTCTTGTTAATACCATAAAAATTTTAATTGCCTAATTTTTTCCAAACCCTTTAATTTAACCCAAAATTAAATAAATACTTATTATGTGATAGGCTCAATAAAGTTCCCCCAAAGAAATCCATGTTCTACTCTTCAGAATGAATATGTCACCTTAAATGTCAAAAGAGATTTTGCAGTTGTGATTAAATTAAGTATATTGAGACAGGAGATTATTCTGGATTATCTGAGTGGTCCCAATCTAATCACAAATGTCCTTATAAGAGGAAATCAAGAGAGTCAGTGTTGGGAAGGGGATATATGACAACTGAAACAAGGGTGGAGCGGTATACATTGAAGATGAAGGAAGGAGCCACTGGCCTCTGATAGTTTCACTTTCTAAATAAGATTATTCATTTCTAATGCATTATTTTAAAAATGTAAATATATACCTTCTCTGTCATGGACTAGGGAAGGGTGAGATGTACAGTACACCATTATAGATAAAAGTTATTTTAATTTCATTTATGAAAAGATTAAATTCAAGGCAGACCCAAGTCAAATTAGCGTTTAATAAAATTTATTTTTACTATATTGCACTCATCTACTATTTATATAAGGCAACAAAAATAATGAATGGGCAAATAAAGAGCTGGTTGTGAATATATATGTTAGATTAATGGGATGAATAAATGTAGTGAATTTTCTATTTATATTTTCTCATATCTTCAAACAGGCAGAAATTTTTCACAGTAGCTGACTTGTAAAACTTGAATTATCTGCATATTTATTTGATTTACAGGTCTGCTTTGTGTGTATTAATTAAATCTTACCAACATTTTATGAAAACTTAATTATGTTGAAAACATTGTATGAAATCCAAATTCCCAACCCCCCCATGATACAAATATGACTGGTTCCTAACTTCCAGAAACATATATTTTCTCATCATTCTATTATCATCCCAGTAATTATATCCAGATAGGCTCAAAGGCTGGGAAAGGAACTCTATCCATTTAGTTCTTTATACTGTATATCACAAATATATGTTTTCTTCTTTCTAGGGCTCATTGCTTTTCTACTTTGGCTAAAAGAAAGAAATACAGAATAGAATAATACGTGATTTGGAGAAAAAAGAAGTGGCTGTTTCTTATTATGTCTCTATGGCAAAGACCTAGCCTAATTATAATTTACTTCTGTTTTAGGTCTGGCCACATTTTCCCTGTATTTGCCTTATCAATTTCCCTCAAGTGCTAGAGAATGTAACTTAGTAGTTAAGAGTAAGAGCTTTAGAATCAGCGTTGAGTTTGTGTTCTGGCTTTGCCAGTTGCTAGCTATGTTCTAATGAAGTGACTTTACTACTCTGAGTGAATCCCTTCACTTAAAAAATGGAAATGGTAATCAATTGACATAGTTTCCATGAAAAATTAAAATGAAATATCATCAAAAAGCTTTGTGCAGTGATGGCCACATTAGAAATGCTCAGTATATCGTAGCCATTCAAATTAATACACCTATTGTATCCCACTCATTTGCAATGTCTTCTGATAATCAGTGCTTTCGGGCACTGGGGCTTGGAATTATGTAATCCCCCTAATTTATTCCAGGATTTGGGAAGCACCAGGCATCTTAGAGTTATAGTATTCTCTACTTCCCTTGACTATTTGTGTAATTTCTCAGACAAGACCTTTGTCTTAATTCTTCATTGTTTATTTCAAACCACTGCTGGATTTTAGGTCCCACTCTGAACCACACAGAGCTAATTACAAAAGTATCTGTCATATGATTTAGCTCTTAAACCAGTTCTCTTTTACTGGGTTGCTTTCTTTAACCCCAGGTGATAGCTAAAATACATCAGACTAATTTTTTTGTTTAGTTATTTATTTACTTCTGTTTTTTGAAGGCAGGATCTCACTCTGTGGCCCAGGCTGGAGTGCAGTGGCATCAATAATGGCTCACTGTAGCATCAGGCAGAATTTCTGAATCTACACTCAGCTCACTGGGTTATTTTGTCACTGAAATTTCCTGTTCTTCAGCCCTTTTGTACTTGACATGTTGGTACTGACAATTTCATGAATCATATGTCTTTTATTTTCTTGTTTTCCTTCCACTGGTGTTAGCTTTTGTTACTAGTTAATTTCCAACCAGGCCTAGTTCTCCCCATACATAACAAACCTCACCCTCTTCTTAAGGAGTTGCCAGTGTCCTCAAATGTTTCCAGGTGATCCTTGGGCCATATTCTTTTATTTCATTCAACGAATATTGGCTGAACCTGAGTATATGTGTCCTGACATACTGTCTCTAGATAGTAACAATGGATTTTAATTATAAAACAATCTAAACCATCGTTTAATTATTTTTATAGGTGAAGAACTTAAGACTTAGAATAAGTGAAATAGTCCATGATTATACAATTAGAACTCATTGGCTCTTAATTGCCTTTTTACTTCTCTGTCCATCATGCTACTTTGTTTCTTGAAATTTCCAAAGTAATTTTTCTATATTCTACTGATGGAATGAGTGGTTAAGGCTTACTCTCAAAAATATAAAAGATTAAAATATATTCTCTTTAATTGAAATTTGCATTCTATTCGGTTTCTCATTTTAAATCATATTCTTCCAGAGAAAACCTGATGTGACTTATTGATTGTTTGGTTTTGATTGTTTTCAATATGATCTATAATAAGGCACTTGGAGGCATATTGACATATCAAAAAAACAACTTTCTCAGTATTATAAAAGAACAGTTTTTCTATGCATATGGTTGGTTCTCAAATTTCATAGTCTTTCTTATAAATTTGTTTCAATTTCACCTGAAGAAAGCCAGTAAATGAACTTTTTTTTTTTTTTTTTCAGAGAAGATGGGTGTAAAATTTGCTTTTATGTCCACCACACAGGAAATCACTACATACCAACCATTTGCTTTTTGGATGCCTTCAAATATGCGTTTGAATTTCTTCGGTAAATCTTTTCTGGGCTTAGTTTTTAAAGAAGTTTGAAATGTGTTCAATGCTTGGTAACAAACTTCGTAGATATCAAAAGTTGTCTGAAGTTGTCCAGGCAAAGTAGCTCATATCTATAATACTGTCTCTTTGGAAGACTAAGGTGGGAGGATGGTTTGAGGCCAGGAGTTCGAGACCTTCCTGGGCAACGTAGCAAGACCCTGTCTCTACAAAAAACAAAAAATTAGCCACGTGTGGTGGTACGTACGTGTAGTCCCAACTACCGGGGAGGCTGAGGTAGGAAAATTGCTTGAGCCCAGGAGGTTGAGGCTGCAGTGAGCCATGGTCATGCCACTGCACTCCAACTTGAGAGACAGAGCAAGAACCCCCACCTCCTTTTTTTTTTTTTTTTTTTAATTTAAAGTTAAAAAACTATCTAAAGAAAACTAATGGAATTATGGAGAGAAGGAAAGAATGAATTTCTCAAAAGATAGGCCATAACAGTTTTCCTACTATGGTTTTCCTTGACTTTATTTGCTGTCTCCTCTATTCAACTTACCTCATTGAGAATACTTTTGACGTTACATTTAACAAGATAACAGGAAAGGATCAGAGGAGAGATCATATTCACTTTTGCTGGAGAGAAAATGTATTTATTTCTACAAGGTTTCCTTTTTTTTTCCTCTTGACTTCATTCTGATTACTCAAGGACCAGCAGAATTGGCAGCTGGCTACTTGTATCAGAGTCTAAGAGAAACTTTTAATGGCAGTATTTGGTCTTATCCTGCTGTATTGCTTAACAAGAGCTACTCACTCAGACACATCAAGCTAACTTCAAGAAACTTGCCTAGTTTATGTATTTGAACTACAATAAACCAACCCTTTTTATATAAAAAAAAGAAAAAAAAAAAAAAAGAAACTTGCCTCCTTAGCAAAGAATATTACTGGAGATGTTATAAAGAAAAAGCTCTAAGAACTCCTCTTTCTACTTTATTAGGTACTCACTAATCCTCATATAAAATGGGTTCAAATACGAAGTTTGAGTTTCATTAATTATGAATGACTCCTCTGCAACAGATGGCTTATATTTCTCTTTCTAAGAATGAATGGTTTAAGTGTAAAGTGAGAAACATATGTTACCCTGTGTCTTTAGGATTCCATATATCTTAATTCACTTATCAATATGGTCTACATTTGTGACTAGCACTGCTTCTAACACACAATTCAAGAATTTACAATGAATGATATTACTTGATCAAACCTTGATAGTCGCTGCTGCTTAGGTTTCAGATGATAGTTTCTAAAATGTTGAAATATCTTTGTCCTTAGTAGCTTGAACAATATTAAGAGCTGTTTACTAAAAATCCCATTTATCACTGGTGTTGAAGATCCAGGGCTGATAGGGACCAATCTATGAAGGCAATGTTGGCCTTTTTTTTTTTTTTTTTTAACCTAACTTGTGGAAAATAGGACCTTTTTTCCTTCTTTATGGATGCTGGAGATAAAGAATCTCATCATTTACTACAAATATCCAAGTGAAACTGATGCTTTTGAAAAATGGTTTATTTCTTCAATGCAAACCCTTACCTCATGGTCACTTTGACTGTTTGAATAAGTAATTCATGTAACAGAATTAAAACAGTTTCCAGCACACAAGTAGTGCTTGATAAAAGTTTGCTATAATGACTTTAAAAAAGTCTATCTAATATGGATATTCAGCCTATTTTTGGACAAACTAAACCATAAAGTTCTGAATATCAAGCTGTAAAAATTACTGTATTCTTCTGATTTAAGCTCTTAAGATATTCTACCTGGATGTGCTTTTAAGAGTTAAAATTATGACATTGATTAGGGTTCATCTAACTTCAGATCCTTTTAGTAGACTGTAGACTTTTACAGAAACTCTGATCTAATTTTATATTAGTTATGGTTGCTAGGTAACTTTTTGATGCAAATTAATCATTAAACATTTAGCAGCTCATTTTCTGATTGGAGTGGAAGCTAGAGTGACTTAGAAGATGATGGCCCAGGAAACAATTGATTGAGAAAGAATATTCTGGGGTGTTTAATAAAAATAGATTGTGACTCTCCTACTTGATTTTCTCCTCTTTGTCATAATCAGAAAAGGAAGATAAATTGCTAGGGAAAATTAAGAGCTTCTTCCTAATAGTAGATGCTATTCACTGAACAAGTACCCTGTGCCAGCACTAAAAACGATATTATCTTATTCTCATGGTAATCTGTTTAATTAGGTGATATAATTTTTATTTTAAACCTAAGGAACTTAGAATATGAATTAAGTAGCTTGTCCAAGTCATCAATTCTTTTCTATCCTCTTCTCTGAACTTCCTTTCATTCCCCTTTATTTCTCAAACCCCATATAAAGAACCCAGAATCAGAGTATGTACTGGTTAATTCTGCCTGCCTTCTAATTGTCCATTAGTTACCATTTAGTCTCTTTCTCTCTCTTCCTACTTTTTCCTTTTTCTTATGTATTTTATTTTATTTTATTTTATTTTATATTATTTTACTTTTTTGAGATAGTGTCTTGCTTTGTCACTCAGGTTGGAATGCAATGACCTAATACCAGCTCACTGCAACTTCCACCTCCCAGGATCAAGCAGTTCTCCTGCCTCAGCCTCCCAAGTAGTTGGATTTACAGGCGCCCACCCTCATGCTGTACTAATTTTTGTATTTGTAGTAGAGATGAGGTTTCACCATGTTAGCCAGGCTGGTCTCAAACTCCTGGCCTCAAGTGATCTGCCTGTTGAATTTCCCAAAGTGCTTGGATTACAGGCATAAGCCACCATGCCTGGCCTCTCTCTCCCTCTGTTAAAGATAGTATTAATACTTCTTTAAATTTTTGAATACCTATTCCCCAGTTCAACCTATTACAATTTTTATTTTACTTTGAAAAGTTCCATGATTCTACTCCCTTAACAAACATCTAGTGGGTACCTTTAGTGTGTTCTTGACCAGTCATGGAAAAATGTGAGCTCTTACCCTGAAAATTAGCATGCTCCAGTCAGTTTCCTTTTTAGCAGCTCCTCATGTCCCTAAACAGTTGCATACTTTGATTTGTTATAATGCTTCTCTGTGTGAAAGTAGAACTTGCAGGAAAATGCCAATGCCAAAACTTATGAATAAAACTACTTAAAGAACCATTTTTTTTATTCTTCGCTTTGTAATGCTTAATGATCTCCATTTTGTGAAAAGTAATAATTGGATAATAATAGAAAGTATGACATTTTGTTTTATGCTGTTCTTTTATGCTTTAATTCAAGTTACAAGTATTTAGTTTTCTAAATAAATACTATTATTACAAGTATTTATGTTGTTTTCTATGTAAAGTAACCAAATTAAACTGTCATGTTCACCTTTCTAAAGCTTCAGAGGAATGGATAGCTCTATTTTTTTAACGTGTTAGACACACCAAAGATACAGCATGCCAGAATTCTAATGGGTGACTCTAAAGCTTATAATGTTAGATCCCTAAAATCAGTTTTATTAAATCACCAAGAAGTTTTAAAGTGGTGGAATAAAGATTATGTTAAGTCTGAGATTAAGCTGTCACATCAGAGTAATTTGATTTTAAGGCTCGCTCCATCACCTCCATTAGCAGTCACATCCTTGACAGAGACAAAGTTCATCCAATATGAGTTCTCGTTGTGGGTGAGGTATTGATGTTTTGTGTTACTTTGGTCAGTCAATAAGGTTAAAAGGATAAAGTTTATTTAGTTTTCAACATTGCCTTCTTGAAGTCAAATGTCTATTTAATTAAATTTTCCAATATTTGGCAAGAAAGGACTGGCAGTGTCAGCTTTCTTCAGCTTGGTATTAAATAGCATCTTGTGAAATTTGATAAAGACTATCTACATTGACATGAAACAGATATACTTTGATTCCACTTATGAGAGCAGTGAGAAGTCCAAATTCTTTGTCAGAGCAGTTAATAACTTCTACATTTCCTAATGTTAAAAGTATGAATTATGCCTTTGGGTCTTAAGTATGATATTCATTTGCAAACTGGCTTTTGGTGACATAGAATTCTACTTCTACAAATATTGAACAACAACAAAATACATATATATGCAGTATGTAATTCTCAAAAGATGGTAATAATGACTTCAAAACAGTGTGTCTTCTATATCTTATCTGCAACTCAGGCACCCATTTTATAATCATGCTATTTTTCTATCCTATACTATTTTAAAATTCTGTCATTTCGTTATTATTTTTTTTAGAGACAGGGTCTTGCTTTGCTGCCCAGGCAGGTCTCAAACTCCTGGCCTCAAGTGATCCTCCTGCCTCAGCCCTTCAAAGTATTAGGACTACATGCTCCTGTCCCTAGTCCTTTTAAATATAGGCATACTTTAGAGGTATTGTGTGTTCAGTTCCAGAATGCCAGAATAAAGGAAATATTGCAATAAAGATTTTATCTGTTGTTTTCCCAGTGCACATGAAAGTTATGTTTACATTATGCTATAGTCTATTAAGTGTGCAATATATCTATAAAAAGAATGCATGTATCTTAATTTAGGAATATTTTATTGGTAAAATGTGCTAACCACCATCTGAGCCTTCAGCTAATCCTAATCTTTTTGCTGTTGGAGGATCTTGCCTGGATGCTGTGGACTGCTGACTGATCAGGGTGGTAATTGCTGAGGATTGGAATAGCTGTGATAATTTCTTAAAATAACAACGATGTTTGTCACATGGATAGACTCTCCCTTTCACAAAAGATTTCTTTCTAGCATTTGACCCACAGAATAACTATCAAAATTGAAGTCAATCCTCTCAGACCCTGCCACTGCTTTATCAACTTTGTTTATGTAATATTCTAAATACTTTGTTTTCATTTCAGCAATTTTCACAGCATCTTTACCAGGATTAGATTCCATATCAAGGATCTACTTTCTTTGTTCATTTTTAAGTAGCAATTCCTCATTATTCACTTTTAACACAAGATTGCAGCAATTCAGTCATACCTTCAAGCTCCACTTCTAATTCTATTACTTCTCTTGCTATTTGTACCATATATTCAGTTATTTCCCCCACTGAAACACTCAAATTGATCCTCAAGCGTTGGAACCAACTTCTAAACTCCTGTTAATGTTGATATTTTACTCTCCTGTGAATCACAAATGTTTTTAATAGCATGTAGAATGGTGAGTCCTTCCCAGAAAGTGTTTAATTTACTTTGTTCACATCAGAAGAAAATCACTATTTATGGCATCTTTAGCTTTATAAAAAATGTATTTTTTAAAATAGTAAAACTTAAACATTGAAATTACTCTTTGGTAATTTGCATGGGCTGTAGATTGAATATTGTGTTAGCAGGCATGAAACATTAATGTCCTTATACATTATCATCAGAGATTTAAGGTGACTAGGTACATTGTCAATGAGTAGTAGTATTTTGAAAGTAATCTATTTTTCTGGGTAGCAGGTCTCAACAGTGGGAATGAAATTTTCAGTAGACCATGCTGTAAACAGATGTACTATCTTCCAGATTTTGTTATTTCATTTATAAAATATAGGCAGAATAGTTTACCATGATTCTGAATTGCCCTAGGATTTCAATAATAGTTAATGGGCATTGGGTTCCACTTAAATTCACCAGCTACCTTGGCCCTTCTAAGAGACTTAGCTTGTCCTTTGAAATTTTACAGCCAGACCTTGTCTTCTCCTCTTTAGCTAGAAAAGTACTAGAGAGCATCTTCTTTTTTTTTTTTTTTTTTTGAGACGGAGTTTCACTCATGTTACCCAGGCTGGAGTGTGCAATGGCGCGATCTTGGCTCACCTCAACCTCCGCCTCCTGGGTTCAGGCAATTCTCCTGCCTCAGCCTCCTAAGTAGCTGGGATTACAGGCACGCACCACCATGCCCAGCTAATTTTTTTGTACTTTTAGTAGAGACGGGGTTTCACCATGTTGACCAAGATGGTCTCGATCTCTTGACCTCGTGATCCACCCGCCTCAGCCTCCCAAAGTGCTGAGATTACACGCTTGAGCCACCGCGCCCGGTCGATAGCATCTTCTTCCAACAGAAGGCTGTTTTGTCTACATTGATAGTCGGTTGCTTAGTGTAGTGTAGCATAGTAATATGTTGTTTAATTGTCCTTCATTGATTATCTTAGATCTCTGAATAAATTGCTGCAGCCTCTGCATCAGCATCTGCTGCTTCATCTTGTGCTTTTATGTTATGGAGATGGCCTCTTACCTTAAACTTCAGAAACCAGTTTCTGCTAGCTTCTAAATTTTCCTCTGCAGCTTCCTCACCTCTCTCAGCCTTCACAGAAATGAAGAGAGTTAAGTCTTTGCTCTGGATTAGGCTTTGGCTTAAGGTAATATTATGGCTCATTTGATCTTTTATCCAAACTGCTGAAACTTTATTTCAGCAATAAGGCTGCTTTGCTTTCTTATCATTCATGTGTGCACTGGAGTAGCACTTTTAATTTCCTTCAAGAATTTTTCCTGTGTATTCACAGCTTGACTATTTGATGCTAGAGGCCTAGCTTTCAGCCATTCTGAGGGCAGAATTTCTTGATCAAATTTGTCATTTCTGAATCTGCATATGACTTTAATTCCCAAAGTCATTGGGAATATCCTGTTGCAGAAAGTAGTGTACTTTCTAGGATAGGGTTTTTCCTGTCCAGGACTGGTAAGTTACCTGAAGATGATATTTAATCTTTATGGTAATTTTACTTTTATAAGACAGCAGTAGATTAACTGTGAATTTAATTATCTACTTATTTCTTTTTCTTTTCTTTACCAATACTATAAGAGTAAGTCATGATTTATTAATTTAACTATTTAGTGTACTTGAAATTCAAGTAGCTTATATTTTAATTGCCACAGAAAATATATTTCAAAATTCTACCTACCACAAAAATCATTTTTTAAAATTTTCATTGTATAAGTATTTACCGAATGCCTTCTATATGTATGATAGGTGATATATTCCCCAAGTTCCTTTTTTTTTTTTTTTTTTTTTTTTTTCTGAGATATAGTCTCACTCTCTCTCCCAGGCTAGAGTACAGTGGTGCAATCTTACCTCACTGCAACCTCTGCCTCCCAGGTTCAAGCAGTTATCCTGCCTCAGCCTCCTGAGTAGCTGGGATTACAGGTGCCCACCACCATGCTTGGCTGATTTTTTGTATTTTTATTAGAGATGATGTTTCACCATGTTGGGCAAGGCTGATGTCAAACTCCTGGCCTCAAGTGATCTGCCCTCCTCAGCTTCCCAAAGTGCTGAGATTACAAGCATGAGCCATGATGCCCAGCCACATTCCCTAAGTTCTATGTGGTCAGGAACTGTATCTTTCCTATCTATGTTCATACCCCCTTATGTAACATACTAGCTAATATACTATTTAGTACTATTGATTAAATAATCAATTGAAGATTAAATACAAAGATAACCTCAATATCCTTAAAAAGTTTATCACCAAACAGATGAAATAATACAAATGTACAAATGTCTATTAAAATAATTAATGGGTAAAATCCAAAAATATAACATGTAAGGTGCTATAGTTGGAGAGAGAACTATTTAAACAAAAAAATCGAGAATTGGGCTGGTCAAGGTGGCTCACGCCTGTAATCCCAACACTTTGGAAGGCCAAAGCAGGTGGATCACCTGGGGTCAGGAGTTTGAGACCAGCCTGGCCAACAAAACCCCATCTCTACCAAAATACAAAAATTAGCAAGGCATAGTAGCAGGTGCCTGTAATCCCAGCTACTCGGGAGACTGAGGCGAGAGAAATGCTTGCACCTGGGAGGCAGAGGTTGCAGTGAGCCAAGATTGCGCCATTGCACTCCAGCCTGGGTGACAAAAGTGAAACTCCATCTCAAAAAAAAAAAAAAAAAAGAAAAAAAAGAAAAGAAAAGAAAAGAAATATTATCCAGAATTTTAAAGAAGAAGTAATATTCCTGGTGAAGGATACTAAAATAGGCTTCAAGAAAGCTTTGAATCAAACATTTGCTATTATTTGAACTCTGATAAAACTAGGTAAAAACATCAAAAAGTTCAATGTAACCAACATCAGAGGACCCCGTGCAGGAGGTGTAAGTGGCAGGGGTGTTTTCAAAAAACAATCATCTGGATTCCTGTCTGTTCTGAATCTTCCAGGAGCTGGCATAATAATTGTATCATACTTTAGTTATGCGTAGGGTATATTGCTCTTTATATTTATCATTTAACCAGAAAAAATTCTGTTACGTGAAGCCCAAGAATGATCATTAGGTTATACCAGGTCATCTTGCTCCATACCATTAACTCTTAAGCTATGGAAACATATTTAAAATCAGGAAGTACTGTTCAACAGCCTTCCTACCATTAGGAATTGGGAGCCATAGAAGAGAATATAACTTGTTCTCTGTGGAGATTCTAACTCTTCCTTTGCCTCACCAATACCAAAACGTACTTGCCTATTTGAAGTTATATAGTATTAATGATTGTGAACATTACTGGTTCATTAAAAAAAAATATTCATTGAGCTAGCTCCAGTGCTGTGCTATGCATTGGGTGGAAAGCTAGGCCAAAGGAAAAAAGAGGTTACACTTATTCAAGTTCTTGTGATATTCTCAAATATGTTTTTTTAAATTCCAGTAATTATACATGAAATAAATTATTGATAAAAGTTTTAGTAGTTGATGAGTTTATCTTTGAAATATGTGATTAGATATTACAGAGAATCGTTTTACTGTGTGAGTCTCCATTCAGTCATGGTGTGTTGCAAACTTTGATTCCAGCCACAGCTTATAAACTGAGATAATTTCGTATTACATAGACTTCCCGAAAATCCACTTAAAATTATGTAAATGGAAGACTATTCTTACTCGATGGGTGGCATTATTTAATCCAGTTAAAATTACTTTCTTTTTAACTGTAGGGTTTTGACTTAAATTAGTTTATCTTGAGGCTTTAGCATCTCACTTAAACCATTAGTGTGCTTCTTCCTCTAGGGACTTCCATTTATACTTTCCCGTTCAGAATGTAATCCTATCAGAAATGGTAATAATACTTTGTACTTGGTAACATCTTTCATTCAAAGAAGTCTTGAGCACTTTAAAACATGATCTTGTTATTAGTGTTTGCAGCATCCCCGAGATGTAGACAGGCGGCCACAATAGCTGCTTTCAGGTTTGCAGCTGGAATAATGAGGCAGAGGAGAAAACTGAATTCTCCAAAAGTGAGTTTAAGAGTCCACCCTGGTATGATGTAACAAGAATTTTTAAATGGTGGAAAGCTGAGGGAACGGAGATTAAGATGAATATCAGATGCATTCCAAAAGGATGTGAAATTTTTTAAAAAGTAATATTTCTCAACAATTATAATATTTAATATTTTATTTTTCAGTAATTGTATATTAATTGGCTACTCTATGCCCAGCCCTGTGCTAGGCACTGAGTATAGCATAAAACAAGATAAGATAAAGTGAAGTTACAGAGAAAGACATATGGCGCATATCCTACAGGGCCTTGTAGGCCAGATGAAGGATTATGTATTATGCGGAAGTTTGTTGAAGGGCTTAACGACAGTTTTGAGTTTAATGAAAAAAAAAAGATTCTTGGTAGAATGTGAAATCGGGGATATACAAGGATAATCAGATACATTAGGATTTTTATTTCTAACATTATATGTTGGACATTTTTGGTCTTATCTCTTAACCACATGTTCAATCAGTTTTGTTTTTGTTTTTGTTTTTGTTTTTTTGGGATAGAGTCTGACTGTGTTGCCAGGCCCGAGTGCAGTGGTGCGATCTCGGCTCACTGCAACCTCCACCTCCCAGATTCGAGCGATTCTCCTGCCTCAGCCTCCCGAGTAGCTGGGACTACAGGTGTGCACCACCACACCCAGCTAATTTTTGCATTTTTAGTAGAGATGGGGTTTCACCATTTTGGCCTGGATGGTCTCATTCTGTTGACCTCATGATCCGCCTGCCTCAGCCTTCCATAGTGCTCAGATTACAGGCATGAGCCACCAACCCTGGCCAATTCTTAAAAACGTAATAATTAATTCTAGAAATCCTATAATTAATTATATGCAATCATGTAAGTGTATAGGAAGAGATAATGCTAAATGTCTTAAATTTTATTTTATTTTTTTATTTATTATTTTTGAGATGGAAGAATGTATTAAATTTTTAAACAAAATACGCTATTTCACATTCATTTGGAAACTAATTGAAAATTGCTTAACTTGGAAAAAAGTACTGTGGATAACCTATGCTTACAAGAAGTTACAGCCTGGTAGAAAAATTCAGATCTGTGATAAAATAACAAGGATATAGATATAGATATAGATATAGATGTATATGTGTATATATATGTGTGTGTATATATATATATATATATAAATACACACAGAGAGAGAGATAGAGAGAGAGAGAAGGCATATGTATGTCATGTGGGCCAGATAAGTTGTTCTAAGGATGCAGAAAACCATTACTTGAGGAAAGAATAACGAGGGACAAAGAGGTTGTACAAGTCAATCCATAAAATGTATACAAATATATTTAACAAATTCAACAAATACTGTATTATTTCCAAAACACTATACAAAGTGATGAAGAGAATATAAATGTAAATAACACGTTCTTTCCATATTCAGTGTACTCATAGTCTACTGGAAAGTATAAATAATTACTTTAAGGACTGTAATACTAGGTGTGTGGCTGTGTCACAATGTAAAATATGAAAAAAAGAAATTTAATTCAACTAGGAAATCCAAATAGATTTTACACTAGAGAATAGTAGAAAATAAAATAGCAAGTTTTGATTGAAGAGAGAACAGAACTTTCCTTACATGTCAGTTTAAAAGAAGACAAAAGCACTAGCAAAACAATTTTAGAGAATAATATAGCAGTTGTCTTCAGGGTACCATGGATTCAGGAAAGAATAGATAGGTAACTGAATTAGCAGATGAATGCCATGCTGTGAATGCCAAATAATTACAACTGAGCTAAGGTGCCAATGGTCGTAACAGAACAGATGAGATTGCGGTGAGGTAGTAGAGAAAATTGGACAGAAACTAGCAAATTCTTGAGTGCAGTAGAAAGTCAATAACTGAGTTTTAGCCATGGTGATTGTACAGTAGTGATACTATAATTTCCAAAATTAAAATCAATAAATGTTTACTTGTAGGATTCAGTCGTTTGAGGATTAAAAATAAATCTTAAACATATTAAGTTTGAGGTGCTGGTGAAATACAGTGCTCAACAGTGATCATAGCTTGGGGATCAAGAAGGAGGTTGGGGTAGAAAAGATTAGCAATAGCTAATAGTAAACGTTTGAGGCATTTTACCTGAAGAGTTAATTTAGTTCTTAAACCTTGCTGAACATTTTATTTCCTCTTAGAGTTACTGAGGAAAGTAGTCACTTGCAGGGCTCACCCAACTTGTAAGTAGAAACCTAAAGTTTGGACTCCTTCAGAGTGATTACACAGAATGATACCGCAATACTGTCACTCAGAAATGAACTAATACATGATAATCATTTGTGTGAGGTGCAATTGAATTTTTGAGAGCAGTAGGAACGTCTAAAAATGACTAAAGAAGAAAAGATAGAGAACAAAAAGTTGGCACATCTAGAGGGCTGGAGAAGGAAGACAAATGGAGATGTATATAGAGAAGGTGTGTCAAAGTTCAGCTAATGCAGAATCTAGCAAATAACCTAATGCCACAAAAAGTTGGAGTTTTTTTTTTTTTTTTTTTTTTTTTTTTT